>NC_077229.1:506817361-507132676 GCF_027887165.1 Monodelphis domestica
GACTTGAAGCTAAAACCCTCTGTTTTTTATCTATATTCCCCTTTTGATTGTGAACTTCTTAAGAGTAGAGATTTCTTTTTTCTTTTCTTTTTTTCCCCCTTTTTATCTCCAGGGCTTAGCACAGTGCTTGGTACATGATAGACACTTAATAAATGCTTGTTAAGTGACTGACTGATACAAAGAAAGGCATTGACAGTCCCTGTCCTCATGGAGCATACATTCTGATGGGAGAGGCAACACATATAATTAGGCACATACAAAATACATACAGCATAAATGGAAAGCAGTCTGAAAGGGGAAAGTATTAGCAGCTAGGTAGATTGGGAAAGACATTCTGAAGAAGAAGAGTTAAGCTTTGTCATTTTTTTTAACCCTTTCCATCTTGGACTAGATGGATAGATAGATAGATAGATAGATAGATAGATAGATACTAAATATCAGTTCTAAGGCAGAAGAGCAGTAAGGGCTAAACCACTGGGGTTAAGTGACTTACCCAGAGTCACATAGCAAGGAAATATCTGAGACCAGATTCGAATCCAGGTTCTCCTGACTCCAGGACTTACACTCTATCCATTGTATTACCTGGCTGCTCCTTTGAGCTTAGTCTTAAAGGAAGGAAGGAAAATTAAGATGTTCTATATCTTCCCAGTCTTCATACTCTTGACATGAATGACTCCATATTGAACATATATAAAAGAACTGTAGGTATTCTCAGTTAAGACACGAGAGCTGCATTAACAAAATTCCATCCTTCCTTACATGAAGTTGACAAGAATAATGACTATGTTCCATATGTTATAGATAGTAAAACTGGAACCCAAATACTCCAGTGACTTAAGTCACCCAGTGAGTCTATAGTAAGCTCAAGATTAAAATACAAGGGTGATACAAAACCCTTTGCTCAGGGTGCTGCCATTGATCTACTTTATTCCAGGCTTAAGAAAAAGGGGAAAAGGCATCATTTTGATAAAGAAACAGAAGTGCTCTGCTATTCCATCTCTTATTGAACTCCTATTCTCTTTGGTTTCCCTTTCCTCTCAATCCCAAATCCCAACACTATTGAACATACCCTCATTTCTGATAACCATAGAATGCCGTGATAGTAGCATTTGCGAAGCTGGAACACTTAGGTCCATTTTCTAGCTTCGAAAGCCTACTTTTCATTTTCCTACTTTCCTTTCTCTCTCTTTGCCAGGATTTTTCCCACTTGGGATTGTGGCCCAGGCAGAATAAAAAGAGCAAATAAAGTGGAAGGCTGAGTATGTTCAATGGCTGTTGGGGTGAGAGATTGTTCCCCATATATAGAACTCTTATCTCCCTGCCCCTGTCTCTCTGTCTCTGTCTCTGTCTTTCTCTCTCTCTCTATGAAAAATCATGCAAGCTTGAAAGCACTACATGAACACTAATTATCATCTTAATCATTAGAATTAATATTATTGCTAAGTTGCAAAGAAGGTGCCAACCCGCACTGGTAAAGGAAGAGTCCACCAATTTCCAGTACTGTTTAAATCACAGGTCCAATATCGATCCCTGTTCATATACCCCTTGGCCTCCACCTCCTGGCTTCCTTTAAGATCTGTCTAAAATCTCATATTTTACAGGAAGCCTTTCCCAACCCATCAGAATTCGAGTGCCTTCCCTCTGTTGATGATTTCCTATTTATCCTGCATGTAGCTTGCTTTCGTAGATATTTATTTGCATGTAGTCTCCCCCTACTAGACTGTGAACTCCTTGAGTTTAGGGACTCTTTTTTGCCTCTATTTTTTTAGCACTTTGCGTAAGTCCTGGCAAATAGCAGCTGCTTAATAAATGTTGATTGACCTTGGGCAAGTGCCCAATCCATGCACACTTCTCCTCAGATATATTCTTTGACCGATATCAGTCAGACATCTGTTGAATGAACACTCAGCTAATTTAATATTAATATTTAGCTAGTTACTGCTGATGTTAGCTGCTAAATTAAAGCTAAACTGATAGCTGTTTGCAGACAGCTGTTTTCCTACAGTCCTAAACCAATTAGTAGTAAAGAGACAACAAGAGTAGAGATGGGATGGCTTTGTGAATAAATTGAACCAAGGCCCAGTTTGTGGAATGGGAACTTGTCCATCATTCATGTAACATAATTTTTAAAAAACAGAACAATAAAGCAATTTGACCGCAAGCCACATATTTACTACTTTAAATGTAAAAATAACTCTCCACAATTATGCCTTTAATGAGAGAGGCCATTTAATCTCCCCATACATGAAGAAGGGAACAAATATCTGAGAATTTTAAAAAATCTGTGCAGCAATATTAATACATTGATGTATAATTAAACAACTTAGAGTATTTCCTCAGATTATATGAATTTTTCTTTCTCGTTTCTTTGACATTCCATCGTATAAAGTTAAAATGCTAGTTTCTATGATCTCAAAGTCCCTTTGATTTATTTCAGTTGTTAATAATGGGGTTTTAGAGGAGGGGCATGGGAGAGAGGATGCAAGGAGTTCTTTTTGTATAAACTTTATATGAAATTCAGGAGTTTGATTTTTCTTAAGGGTTCCATGATAGGATTTAATTAGTAAATATTTTCAAATTTGGAACTTATCAAAAGTTTAGTAAAACAAAAGCATAATAAGCTTATACTTTCTTAAGCTAATAAAATGGAGCAAATCCACTTATCCTCGAGGTACATCTTTAGTAGGTGAAATTGTTTTAATGCTATTAAGAATTTATAAAACCTTCCAGGGCAGAACTTACAGAAATTCTCCCAAATGAATAAATTGTCATAACAGCTCCTATTGTAAGGCAATGGAACATAATTCCTGCCACTGTGAATTTATTATCTAATGAGAGCAGAAATAGTAAATGTAATAAATGAGAGAAGTACAAAATAAAAGATGAAAGTAACTTGCTGTTCAGAATTTAACTGGGGTCCGTGAAGCAGAAGAAATTTTCACAGGCTCTGTAGACATAAGCTATGGCAAGAGGATAGGACGTTGAGTGTCAAGCTCCAGATTTTGCTAGGGAGAAAAAGTTGCTATCAGTTAGCATTTATTTAGCACGTACCATGTTCTAGGCATTGTGCTAAGTGCTTGAGATACAAAAAGAAGCAAAAAACAGCCCTGAAGGAGCTCACAATCAAATGGGAGAGACAACAGACGCAAACAAATATCTAAATAAACACATGATATATATCAACTAGGAAATAATGACTAGAAGGAAGATAATAGGATTAAAAGGAGTTGGGAAAGACTTCCTGTAAGAGATGGAATTTTAGTTGGGACTTAAAGAAAGCCAGGAAGTTGAGTTGAGAGGAAAGAGCATTCCAAGAATAGGGAACATTCAGAGGAAATGTTGAGAGCCAAGAAATGGAATGTCTTCGTGGAATTGCCAGAAGGCCAGCGCCATTGCATTGAAGAATGTGTGGTGTTGTGTAAGGTATAAGAAGACTGCAAAGGTGGGAGATGGTTAGGTTATGAAGGACTTTGGCCACCAAATAGAGCCTTTTGTATTTAATTTTGAAGATGATAGGAAGCCACTGGAGTTTATTGAATAGGGAGAGACATGGTTGGACCCATGTTTCAAAAAATCACTTTGGTGGCTGAATCTCAAGGCTGGATTAGAGTGAGTGGGGAGAGATTTGAGCCAAGGGCACCCCCCACCTCCAGCAGGCTAGTGCAATAGCCCAGGCATGAGGTTATGAGGGTCTATATTAGAGTAATGGTAGAGTCAGAGGACAGAAGGATGGGGGGGGGGTGCATAGTTGAGAGATATTGAAAAGGTGACTACACAGAGCTTGGCAATAGGTAAGATATAGGACCAGGATATGGTGGTAGGGGGACGTGGAAGAAGGGCAGCAAGAAGAAATCCTGAAAAGAAGGACACAGCAACATTCCCTAGGATATTTTTCTGTTGGAGTGTGGAAAAATCTTATAGCACAGCAGAGCAGACAAGAGGCTTGTTAATTTACCAGGCTAGAGAGCAATTGATGAGAAAAGGATGCTTGTGGTGGTAGCTGGTCCTCTTAGGGTAGTTTGAGTGATCAAAGAACAGCACCTATATGCAAAACTGTTTCTTTTATTAAAAAGATAGTTTCTTTTTATAGTATCTTTTATGAAAAAGATAGCATGAAGATAAGCTATATTTTGGGCAAAATGACTAGTGGAGTTATTGGAGTTAAGTGGACTGGTAGATAGATGTGTTGAAGTAGATAGAGTGCCAGGCTTGGAGAAAGGAAGACTCATTGTCCTCAGTTCAAATCCAGCCTCAGACACTTGCCAGCTGTGAGACCTTGGGCAAGTCACTTAACTCTGTTTGCTTCTGTTTCCACATCTTTCAAATCAGCTAGAGAAGAAAATGGCAAATCACGCCAGTATTTTTGCTAAGAAAATCTCAAATGGGGTCACAGAGTCATACATGAATGAAAACAAATGAACCACATAAAAATCCAGAGGCTAGCTTAAAGCTTTGATTCATTCTTGTGTGGTTATAAAATGGAGTTATATGGTCTGTTGGAAAGGAGGAAATTATTGAAAGGAGAAATGATGATATCATCCTTGGGTGTAGGAGAACAAATGAATTATGAACAGAGAATAACAAGTAATAGAGGGGCAGCATATAGAACTGGGACATGGCAGGTAAAGCTTCAGTGAATCACAAGACTGAATTTTTATTTAATTCAAGAAATAATTGAATTTACTATGATATTTTTCATTCTCCTATTTTGACTCCCCATCATCTTCATGACCTTTTAAAAACATTTTTTGAGTATCTTTTATTTTAATAAAACACTCATTTCTGGGGGCAGCTGGGTAGCTCAGTGGATTGAGAGCCAGGCCTAGAGATGAGAGGTCCTACTGTAAAAATTAAATTACATCTCATAATAAAAATATTATATTTTGTGAGGTTTATTAAGGATTATTAGAAATCAAGGAATAAAGAAAATACACAATAATAACCATGTGCCCATGGCTGATTAGCCAATTCAGAATCCCCATGCTTAGCTTACTTACTACATCATTGCAATGGAATGGAAGAGAGAGAGGGAGGCGTTACTGCCGGTTAAATACTAATTGTGATCTCACCAACCTGGGGACTCAGATGAGATTATATGGAATTCTGGGAAACACCAGGGACTTCTGTGGATTGAAGTCTGGGGTTCAAAATCTCCATTTTTACACTAGGTTCAAATCTGGCCTCAGACACTTCCCAGCTGTGTGACCCTGGGCAAGTCACTTATCCCCCATTGCCTAACTCTTACCACTTTTCTGCCTTGGAGCCAATACACAGTATTGATTCCAAGATGAAAGGTAAGGGTTTAAAAAAAACACATTCATTTCTAAATCTACTAAGCCAACCCTTATATGAAAGGAAAATGAACAAATACCTCAAATAAATTAGGTTTTATAGATAATGGTCCACCTCCAGAGTTCCTACCTCTCTTTAAAAAAAAAAAATAGACTTCATTTCAAAATATGTCAGCCTCTTTCTTCCCTCCCCACATCATAGAAGTTATCATCCAGCAAACAGGTATGTGTGTGTGTGTATATATATATACAAGGAAGGCATAATACTATGCCTTCCTTGTCTTCACTTCTCAGTTCATCTTCTGGAGGTGAACATTCACAAGTAATTCTTTAAGTGTTAAATCTGTAGCTATATGGAATGTTCTCTTGGTTCTACTGTTTCTACCTCTGTAAAGAGAGAAGAGAGGTAGGTACCCTTTCTCATCTCTCTTTTGGAGTCAAGCTTGGTCATTATAATTAGACAATCAATCAACAGACATTTATAAAATTGCTTCTGAATATCAGGCATTGTGCCAGATCCTGGGGGGTATAGTTAAAAAGAATGAAATAATCTCTACTCATAAGGAATTTACATTCTATACATGGGGGGAAACTCTGTGTGTGCATGTGTGTCTGAAAGAGAGAGAGACAGAGACAAAGAGAGAAACAGAGACAAAGACAGAAAGAGACAGAGAGATAGAGACAGAGAGAAAGAAAGAGTCCTTTAGTATTTATGAAGCTTCTATTATTTACCAGTCACTGTGCTAAGGTCTGGGGATACAAAAAAAGACAAAAGATAGTCTCTGCCTTTGAGTGGCTCATAAATAAATGGGGGAGACATTATAAAAAACTATATACAAGCAAGATACAAACAGGATAAACATAAATAATAGGAGAAAGACTCTTACAACTCTTCTGCCTTGGAATCAATACTTAGAATTGGTTCTAAGGGAAGGCTTAAAAAAAAAAGAACTAATTGGCAATGTGTGTATATAGAATACAGGCAAAACACATTCAAGGTAGCTTCCCTTTCCTCTTAGAACCAATTCTAAAAAGTCTTTTCATAGTAGGTGTTGATTGAAGAATGTGAGGCAAAGGTGAAGGGAGAGAGTTTTGTGCATCTGGGGTGACATATACAGAGATGTGGAGTCTGGAGCTGGAGGGCTGTGTATGAAGAACAGAGGAGACCAGATTGGTGGGCTTATAGCACAGTCAAGTTTATTAAGTGTTTATTCTGTGCCAGGCATGGTTCCAAGTGCTATGGATACAACAAAGAGAGGCTAAAACATTCCTTCCTCTCAAGGAACCCACATACTAGTGGGGGAGACATGTCAATTGCTACATTCATAGGAGATGTTTTACAGACTAGGCAGAAAATAATCTGAAAGGGAAGGTATTCGTTGTAGAATGCCTGGGAAAGGGCTCCTATATGGGGTGAATTTGAGATGAATCTTGAAGGAAGGCAAGAGAACTAAGATGGAGAGTAAGAGCATCCAGGAATGGTGGGTAGTTAAGGCAAAGGTGCTTAGCTGGGAGATGGAGGGTTGTTTTAGAGAATAGTGAGTGGGCCAGTTTTGCTACATAAGTATGAGGACTAGAGAGAAGAGAGGATGGGAAGTTTTCAATTTGCCAATGTCCAGTTTGTTCAAATGTACTCATAAAAAGCTTCTGACTTCCTGTAATGGACAGTGACATTTTTTTCTTATTGCTTTTGGGGATATCAACCCTAATCTCCCTCCTTCTTCTATAGACTCTTAGAACCCAGTGTGGGGCAGCCAAGTGGCACAGTAGATTGAGTACCAGGCTTGGATTCAGGAAGACTCAACTTCCTAAATTCAAATGCAACTTCACATACTTCTGAGCAAATCATTTAACACGGTTTACCTCAGTTTCTTAATTTGTAAAACATGTTAAATGATCTGGAGAAGGAAATGGCAAACCAGTCCAGTATCTCTGCCAAGAAACCCCAAATGCGGCCATGAAGAGTCAGACCGGACTTAAACAACTGAAGAACAACAGTGGAACTCAGTTCTGTCCTATTTCCCTCTCTTGGAGTCACAGAATTCTTAAATCTCATTCCCACTGCTATGATCCAAAGGATAGAGATTTCTGGTCCTATTATCAAGGGTGAACCAGAAGGAAGATAAATTCTTAGAGTTCCAACTTGGAACTTGAACTGGATTTTCACACAGAAACAATGTTATAAATGGTAACTAGATATATCCTATTAGCCTATGGTTTGTATATCATAGATTATGTCAAGTACAGGAAAAGAAGGAATATATAATGAGACTGGAAAGATGAGTTTGGGCCAGATTGTGGAGGGCTTTAAAAGTGAGAAAAAAAAAGTTTATACTTTATCCTAGAGACAATAGAACCCTAGAACTAAGCAGTGAAATAGGTAGATCTGTGCTTTAGGAGAATCGCTTTTGTTTGAGAGGATTCTAGTAGTGGTTCCAGTTTCTTGCTGCTACCAAGCCGCCATCTTGGCCCCACCCCCAGGAGAATCATTTTTGGAAGCTGTATGTGTTGTGGACTGTAGAAGAGAGAGACTTGAAACAGGGAGACCAAGTAAGAAAACATTATAATAGTCTAGATGAGAAGTGACTTAATAATATAAGCCATAATCATTTCTGTGGGACTGACTTTGTTTTATATTTGCTTAATCTGTGGTCCTTTTTTTGGAAAGGCGATGAGGCTGGTGTTCTTGCCCTAACCCAACATTCATCCATGTTCCTCTGCTTACTCCTGAACTTTCTTAAGCAATACTGATTAAAATACATACATGTGCTTCAAAAGATCTCTGACTTCATTAATATAAGTATTTCCTCTGCTACTGCAGATCATGAGAGCTTTACAACTTTACACTTTTACAACTTGACATGGTCGCCATGGCAGAAAAAACAGTATTCAGCTAGTGACCTTGCCTCTGGCAGTGGGCTTGTCTCAATTAAGTTGGGCTGATTATGTACAAGAATATTTAACAGCATTTCTTGTCATAGTGAACTGGATATAAAACAGTTGCTATCAATTGGTAAATGGCTAAAGAAATGGTAGTGAATGAAAGTAATATAATATTACTGGGCCATAAGAAATATGAACGATTAAGAAAACTTACTTGAACTGATGGCGTGGAATGAGCAGAACCAGGAAAATTTTCATGAATATCATAATAATAATGGAAAATAAAACAGCCTTGAACGACATGAGAACTCCATTTGTTCCAGTCATGACTTTGAAAGAGTTGTGGGATATTCTGCATATTTCCCACCTCTTGGGGCAGAGATGATGGACCTAAAGAGTAAACGAACTATAAGTTCTCAGATATGACCAATGTATTGATTTGTTTTGCTCAATTCTACCTGTTTGTTAGTAAGATCTATTTAGAGGACATTGGTGTGGTAGGTAGCAACAGACATATCAAAAAGTATCAATAAAACATTTTTAATAAACCAAAAAGGAAGGGGAAAAAAAAGGCTCCCTAGAAGGCAAAATTGAGGCCATCAATTCCCATCTTACTGAATCCCATGTGCTCATGGGAGAGCTAGCTCCTTAGGTCTTTTGCTTGTGCCTATTTATTTTTTATTTTGACCATAATTCTACCAAGTTTGGCTGTCTAGTTTTCCATCCTATAACAGATTAAAAAGAGCAAATTTAAGGGCCTGGAGGAAGGGAGGATATGGGCAGGATCCTAGTGGAAGTAAGAAATGATGGCTTGGCATGAAGGTAAGAAAGAGCCAGAAAAATCTTACAGAGTACACAAATAAGTTTCAAAAGTATAGCAGACTCGAGCCATTCAGTGGAGGGACAAATATTCCTATTCCTGTAAAAATCCCTTGAAGCCATCACTCTTTTATTATGTTGTACCTACATAGTAATACCATATCTCAAAAAGCTATATATATATATTTTTGAACCATTACTTTCTGTCTTAGTATCAACTCTAAGTCAGAAGAGACTAGAAAATTGGGGTTAAGCTACTCACCCAGGGTCACATAGCTACGAAGTGTCTGAGACCAGATCTGAAACTAATTCCTCCCAATTCTAGGCCTGGAGAGCTATCTACTGAGCCACCTAGCTACCGTAACATGGTACAATATTAAATATGAATTTCCTCAACTGTAAAATGGGGATAATAATAGCTTCTACCTTCCAAGTTTATTGAGGATCAAATGAGATAATATTTATAAAGAGTTTAGCAAAGTACCTGGTATATAGTAAGTGTTATATAAATGCTTATTATTGTTATTAGTATTATTTTATTCATAATGGTAGCCTGGAGTCTCAAAGAAAAGGTTAAATTATGATCAGTGTACCTGCTGAAGAAGTGAAGAAGGTAGGGAGAGTAGAATCTCCATGCTCGCTAGAGAACTTTGAGAAATCACTTTGTTCTCTTCTCAGTGTCCTTGGAGTGGTCTCAAAGCTTCTTGGACAGAAAATCCACCCTAATCCTTTGAGTTCTGGAGCAGAGAGCTCTGTGTAGTGTAAGCATTAATTGAGTGCTGTGGAGGGTGACTGCTTTTTTGGATATTTTGGTATTCTACATTGTGATCTCCCTTCCAGCCCTGGGTAGCTGAAACTCAACATCTTTGACAGTTAAGGGAGGGACCTCATTAGAAAACAGTGTTGTGGAATTTTAAAAAATATTGTATTGTATTTATTTATTTAGAATATTTTTCCAAGGTTCCATGATTCATGATTTCGCCCCCTCTTCCCTCTGCCCTTCTGGAGCTGACAAGCAGTTCCACTGGGTTATACATGTATCATTATTCAACACCCATTTCCATTAGGTCTTGATCAATGACACATGTAAAACTCAGTGGAATTGCATGTTGGCTATGGGAGGGAGATGGGGGAAAGGGAGGGGAAGAACATGAATCATGTAACCATGGACAAATATTCTAAATTAACTAATTAAATACAATTCCCCACCAAAGTAAATATAATAAAATGAAATTAAATGAAAAGACAAAACCTATTGCCATGTTATTCACATTTACAGAAGACTGATCTCTTAACATCAAAACCCCAATCATATCTCCATTGAATGACATGATCGATTATATGTTTTTTTCTGTGTTTCTGTTACCTATTGTGGAATGTTTTGATTGATCATTTGGTCTGAGAGGTAGAAAATGAAGTCAGAAGATCTGGGTCCAAATCCTGATTCTATCACTTACTATGTTATCTTGGACAAATGACTGAGTCTACATAAGACTACTAATATGTAAACCACAGATTGGCATAGATGTTCGCTGTGATCCGTTGGGGTCTCTTCCAGCTTTGAACCTCTAATCCCAACTATGGTGATCCTAGGATCTTTTTTTATTTTTTTAAACCCTTACATTCCATCTTAGAATTGCCATTAAGTGTCAGGTCCAAGGCACGAGAGTGGTAAGGGTTAGGCAGTTGGGGTTAAATGACTTCCCCCAGGTCACATAGTTAGGAAATGTCTGAGGTCAGATTCAAACCCAGGACCTCCCATCTCCAGATCTGGCTCTCTGTCCACTGAAAAACTTGGTATCAATGCTAAGACCAAGGTAAGTGTTTTTTAAAACAAACAAACAAACAAACAAACAAACAAACAAACAACTAGTGGAGCTCAGCAGATCTATTACTTTAAGAGTCTAATCTTTGCTCTTACTAAATGTTTTCTCCTGTTTTTGTTTGTTTGTTTGTTTGGGTTTTTTTGGAGGGTGGGGACATAGACCTGAAGTGGGAAATTCCTTCTATCAATTCAAATTGATACTTGCTTATTATGTAATTAATTTTAAAAAATAACTTTTATTTCTGCCTTAGAATCAATCCTAAGTAGCAATTTCATGGTACAAGAGCAGTTATGGGGATTAAGTGACTTAGCTAGGAAGTATCTGGAACCAGATTTGATGCTACAGCCTCCCATCTCTGGGCCTGACTCTCTATCCATTGAGTAGCCTTCAGATCTGGGTGTGGGTGTGACATGGATGATTATGCAGCAAAGAACACATGGAAGGAGAGCAAATAGGTAGAAGAATCAGGGAGGAGTGGTGTCCTGAAAACCTAGAGGAGAGAGTATCCAAGCTGCACAGAGTTCAGAAAGGAAGAACGTGGGTTCCCTGAATGAATGAGATGGCCCTCCTGGCTTCTGTCCTAAACAGTACAAAAACATACAGCTGTCTCGTATAGTCTGTTTGTTTATTGGCCTGAAGTTTGGGCTGACCCAGATGTGGCTGAACTTAGGTGAAGGGATTCATGGTCCTTTCAGTTCTGTGTTTCTAGACATTAAAAGAAATGTAAATCACTGCTGTTCTTTAGACATTATGGCTGTATGTAAGAGGGACTGAACAAAAGAGACTTAAGGAATGCTAAACATTTTTCATGTGGGTTATTAAGAGAAAAGAATGCAAAAATTCTTTCATTCGAGTAAAAATCACATTTGTTTTGAGAAGTCAGATAGACTGGCTATTGTACAAAAGAAATGAAAGTGGGGATAGTCTGACAAAAACACCCAACTTACTAACATCTCAGTCTTAATTGATAATCAAAATATAAATGCTCATTTTAGGTAACACTTGCCATTTTTAAAAGAGCTGAAATAAAATCATTTCAGTTTTGCACATAAAATTAATGTGGAAGGAAATAAAAATGTATTAAGAACCAACTTGGTGCCAGGCACTGTATTAAGCACTTTCCTTCCTCCCTCCCTCCCTCCCTCCCTCCCTTCCTTCCTTCCTTCCTCCCTCTCTCCCTCCCTTCCTTCTTCCTTCCTTCCTTCCTTCCTTCCTTCCTTCCTTCCTTCCTTCCTTCCTTCCTTCCTTCCTTCCTTCCTTCCTTCCTTCCTTCCTTCCTTCCTTCCTTCCTTCCTTCCTTCCTTCCTTCCTTTCTTCCTTCCTTCCTTCCTTCCTTCCTTCCTTCCTTCCTTCCTTCCTTCCTTCCTTCCTTCCTTCCTTCCTTCCTTCCTTCCTTCCTTCCTTCCTTCCTTCCTTCCTTCCTTCCCAAATAAGTGATTTGAATCTCACAACCTATCCTAAGAGGAAATGCTTTTATCATCCCCATTTTACAGTTGAGGAAATAGAGACAAACAGGCTAAATGGCTTCCTCAGAGTCACATAGCTAGTAAGTGTCTCAAGCTGGATTTGAACTCAGGTTTGGCTCAAAGGGAGGGAAGAAAAAAGAAAACAAAAAAAGGAAAGAAAGAGAAGAAAAAGGAAGGGAAGGAGTAATAACTTTATGAAGTTGCTGCTATTATCATATCTCTTTTATAGTTGATGGAATTGAGGAAAGTAGAGGTTAAATGACTTTCTGAGGCTGTATTTGATCTCAGATCTAGCTGGCTCTTAGGGAAAGAAAGGGAAGAAAAGAGAAGAAAAGATAAAAGAAAAAAGGAAAAAAGAGAAGGGAAAGAGTAACAACTCTGAGGTAGTTGCTGTTGTCTTCTCCATTTTGTTATTGTTTAGTTGTTTCAGTATTGTCTGACACTTTATGACCCTATTTGAAGTTTTCTTGACAATGATCCTGGAATTGTTTGCCATTTCCTTCTCCAGATAATTTTATAAGAGAAGTTGCCCAGGGTCACACAGCCAGGAAATGTCAAAGGTCAAATTTGAACTCAGGACTTCCTGATTTCAGGACCAATGCTTTATACACTGTCACTTATTTGCTGCTACCTCTCTCCCTGCTATCACTACATTTTAGCTGAGGAAATTGAGACAAACAGAAATTAAGTTACTTGCCCAGAATTGTATAGCTAGTACATATCTAAACTGGATCTGAACTCAGGTCTAGCTAGCTCTTAGGGAAGCGAAAGGGAGGAAGAACAACTCTATGAGGTAGGTGCTATTATCATCTCCATTTTATAATTGAGGAAATAGAAACAAAAGTTAAATGACTTGTCCAGGATCACACAATTAGTAAGTGTCTGAAGCTAGATTTAAACTCAGGTCTAGATTTGTCATGGGGGTAGGACTGGACAGATAAGAGAGATGATGTGCCTTTCTGCTACAAGGAGAAGGAATATGAAATCTTGAAATATTAACTATTTTGGCAAACATTTATGTTTCATAATCCTAGGAATGGTACCACTGACCCAAATGTAAATAAAAGTCGGGAGGTAAAATGCTCACCTTGAAATATGAAGTTCCATAGTAGATCTCTTGAAAATAAATGGATAATGGGGCAGCTAGGTGTCTCAGTGCAGAGAGAGCCAGGCTTAGAGATGGGAGATCCTGGGTTCAAAACTACTTCAGACAATCTTTAGTTATGTGACCTTAGACAAGTCACTTAGCCCCAATTGCATAACCCTTACCACTCTTTTGCCAGGAGATAATTACACTTTGAAAGAGCAATTCATTTTCCTGGAACTCAAGAATAGGATCTTAAATATAAGGCTGGGAAGGACTTAAGAGTTCTAGCCCTCTAGCCCAACCCATTGATTTTATCAATGAGAAATGAGGCTCAAAGGTTAAGTGATTTGCTTACTTACACAGGTACTAAGTAAACCGCTGAGGTGGCATTCAGCTCAGGTTCTCTGACTTTGGGGGCTCTCTTCTTTCCTTTGTTTACCATCACCTGCTTCAAAATTGACTTGTAAATTAGATTGCCAGTTTGTTCTTTTATAGAGGAAGATAGATGCAAACTCAGTTGGCTGGGCAAATTTGCTCAGATAATCATATTATAGTTCAACAGATGCTGTGGTGGGCATAGAATTAGGGATAACAAAATTAGTTGTTAATAAGGGATAGTTATTTAGAGCAGTTATGAATTCTGGGGATATTTCTATTTCTTTGTTAAAGACCTAGATTTGGATTACCCCGTCTTTTGGTACAGTACTGGGGAAGACAATAACATCCATAATCCCTATTCTACATATTTATTAAGTTCCAGATAAGTCATCACCTCTGTGATGGGGATACATATCATTTTTACTTATTGAGCCTCTTAAAAAAAGTGTTTCTTTTTTGGGTTTTATTTTGCTCTTTTTTCCCCCTCTTTTTTTTTAAACCCTTACCTTCTGTCTTGGAGCCAATACTGTGTATTGGCTCCAAGGCAGAAGAGTGGTAAGGGCTAGGCAATGGGAGTCAAGTGACTTGCCCAGGGTCACACAGCTGGGAAGTGTCTGAGGCCAGATTTGAACCTAGGACCTCTCGACTCTAGGCCTGGCTCTCAATCCACTGAGCTACACAGCTGCCCCATTTCCCCCCTCTTTTTAAATTACCTTTTGATGATTCTCTTGAGTTCTGTGCTTGGGCATCAAATTTTCTGTTCAGATCTTGTCTTTTCTTTACAAATTCTTGGAATTCTTCTATTTTGTTGAATGACTATACTTTCCCTGGTAGGAATATAGTCAGTTTTGCTGGGTAGTTGATTCTTGGTTGTAGACCTAGTTCCCTTGCTTTCCACAATATCATATTCCATGCCTTTCGGTCCTTCAGTATGGATAAAGCCAGATCCTGTGTTATCCTCACAGTGGTTCTGTGGTATCTGAATGACTCCTTCTTGGCAGTTTGTAATATCTTTTCTTTGGTCTGATAGTTCTTGATTTTGGCTATAACATTCCTGGGTGTTGTCAGTTGGAGATTAAGTACAGGAGGTAAGCTGTGGATTCTTTCAATCTCCACTTTTCCCTCTTGTTCTAGAATATTGGGGAAGTTTTCTTGAATAATTTCCTGTAGTATTATGTCCAGGCTTTTTCTTTTGTCATGGTCTTCTTGTAGACCAAAGATTCTTAAATTGTCTCTCCTTGAATGATTTTCTAAATCCTGTTTTGTGAATGAGATGCTTCATATTTTCCTCAATTTTTTCATTCTTTTGGTTTTGTTTTATAGTGTCCTGCTGCCTTGTGAGGTCACTTAATTCTAGTTGTTGTATTTGGGTTCTTAAAGACTGGATTTAATCCCTGGCTTTTTGGTAATCCTTCTCATTCTGATCTGATTTTCTTTGGAGGTCATATTTCATTCTCTTTATCTCATCTCTCATCTCCTTTGCCTCATCTCTCATCTCCTTTGCCTCATCGTGCATCTTCTTTGCCTCATCTTTCATCTCCGTTGCCTCATTTTTCAAGCTGGTTGATTTTGGCTTTCAAGACACTATTTTCTGTTTCCAGATGACTTATCTTAGTTTTTAAATTCTTGTCCCAATTGTCTTCAGCCTCTCTTAATTGTGTTTTGAATTGCATTTTGAGTTCTTCCAAAGCCTGTATCCAATTTGCTGGGATTTCTGTTTTATTACTTGCCTCCTCCTGTGTATTGTTTGTTCTTGGTTCATTGCCTGTGCAGAAGCTGTCAATCGAAATTTCTTCTTTTTCTGTTTTTTGCTCATATTTACCCCTTTTTTGCTCCCCTTATTTGTGTTCTTGCTCCTCTCATTTTTTTTTGTTTGTTTTGGGGCTTTCTGTCAGTCTCCCCTCTTGGAGCTTTGTCAGATCTCTCAGTGAAGTCTCTGGGGAAGGAGTGTTGGAGTTTGAGCTTTCCTGTCCTCTGGAGGTTTTTGATTGGATTAAAGTCCAGCAGTCAGTGAGGGAGGGGTGTTGGAACTTGGTCTTCCCTGAGCTCTGAAGACTTTTGATGGGATTAAGTTCAGCTGGGTTGGGCTGGATGTGCTCTGAGGCCAAAACCTCCTGGAAGGTTGGAGCAATATGGAGGGTATCAGCCATCCTGTCCAGGCTTCTAGCTCTTTGCTCCCTCTTCAGCTCCTTCCGTGCTGCCTGTGTTCGACGCTCTGAGCCTGGCACAGCCCTGCCTGTAAGGTACACCCTCCAGACCAGCGCTTTTGCCCACCCAGAGGTTCCCACTGTTGCTAGAGGCTTAGCAGTCTAGGTGGGGGTGGGGGAGGTGTCCTGGGACCTTCCCTCTGCCTTCTCCTAAGCCCGAGAGTTCTTGGATTCCGGCTTTTAGGGGGTGTCCCTTTTGAATTGAGTCCAGCAGGAGGGTTCCCTGGCTCTGTCTTGTTATTAGGTTTGGTTTTCAGTCCCCTAGGAGCATTTAGTTTGTGATCAGTAAGGAAGGTTTTTCAGAGGTCTGAACTATTGCTGTTCCTAAACTGCCATCTTGACTCTGCCTAATCACCTCTGTGATTGTATTTCCACATTGGTATCATCTTGATTTCAACATATATTCATAATGTTTTATAATCTCCAAGTATATGGGTGATCTTTTTTTCACAATAACTATTTAGGCTGGTATTATGACTAGTATCCTAATGACAGATAGGGAGGTACCTTGATCTTATCAGAGGGCAAGCTCCAACTCCCAGAATAAGATAGGTCACTATGTGCTAAGAAAGTATCCTATATATAGGGACTCCCATTCAGTGATTACTTTCAAACTCTACAGCTATAATTTCCTTAAACTCTTCCCCAAATTGTAAGAGTAATGCCAATGGGGACCTATTCAGTATTGTGTATGTCTACCAATTTTTTTGTAGAATGGATCCGAGAGGTAAGAACCAATGTGGACTATCAGGCGGAATTTGGTTTGGGTTGATGTAGCTTATAGAGTTAAGAGATCTTTGGCTAAAGGGCAGAGAGAACCTCAAATTGGAATGTTTTGGGGAAAGTTTTGAGATTTTGAAAGTTTCATAGTCTTAAGACTTAAGATCTATTCCATTGATTCATCCTTCTATTTTTTATCCAGTACCATATTGTTTTGATGTTCACTGCTTTATAGTACAGTTTAAGATCTGATACCACCAGGCCCCATCCTTCACATTTTTTTCTTTAGTTTCCAATGAAAAATGACCTTTTGTTGACTTCTTGTTCTTCCTGATGAATTTTGTTATTATTTTTTCTAATTCAATAAAATAGTTTTTTGGTAGTTTGATTAGTATGACCCTGAATAAGTAAATTAATTTAGGTAAGATTGTCATTTTTATTTTATTATCCCATGAGAAATTAATATTTTTCCAAACTGTTTAGATATAACCCTACTTTCTGTTTATAAATTGACTTTCTTTCTTTCATTAAGATAACTTATAAAATGGACAGCTAGGTGGTTCAGTTGAAAGAGTGCCTGACATCAAGTCAGGAAAGCTCATTTTCCCGAGTTCAAAACTGGCCTCAGAAACCTTGTAGTTGTGTGACTTTGGGCAAGTCACTTCACTCTGTTTGCCTCAGGTTTCTCATTTGTAAACTGAGCTGGAGAAAGAAGTGGCAAATCACTCCAGTGTTTTTGTTAAGACAAACCAAATGGAGTCACAAAGATTCAGATGTGACTGAAACAATCCAACAAGAACTACCAAGTCAGTACAATGACATCTGCTATTGACCATGTTTCTGACCCCTCTAAAAGAACTTCTTTTGTTCAAAATTTAACTGACTTAATTTCTAGTTTTGACTACTTATACCAATTTCTTATTTCTAATTAAATATTTTTTCCTGAGGAAAAATCTAAAAGCAAACTATGAATGAAGATAGAAAATATTAGAATACGTATTGCTGTTTTTGAGCAGTTAAATTAAATAGAGAAAGGCTAAGGGAAGGAGGAGTATAACATGTTGGACTTAGTGTCCAGAGACCTGAACTGATATGTTTATTTTATTTTATAGGTAAAATCCATAACTTCTTTGACCTCCATTTCCTCACTTGAAAATGAGGATTTGGACTAGATTTTCTCTGAAGGCTTTTTTTGTTTGTTTTGATTTTGCATGTATGATCCTATGATTCTTCCACCTCTAAGTTCTAAGATCATTGTGAATTAAACCTTAGTTTTCTCATCTGTAAAATGGCCACAATGACATTTTTGCTACCTACTTTTAAAGGTTATGATGAGAAAAGCACTTTATGGATTGGAAATTGCTATACTAATGTGATTTTTTAGAGATAAGCTATGTGTGTATTGTGTAGGTGGGCATACACCCATAATTTTCACTATAGAAAGCCTCCCATTGGGAGGAACTGTGTACTCGACTGGTTTCCCTCTGGATTGTTTGGTTTGCTCTTGTGACACCATTGGTGCAATATCTCTAAGCCCAAAATTTGAGTAGATTGAGTTCAACAAAAATATTCCTATAATAAAGCCTTATCAGCAGCCATCTCTCTGTTCTTAAAATCTAGGCTGTTCCAGAAAAGCTGATCCAGATGGTCATCAAGATAGTAGCACCCTGAAGCAGAACTTCCTGGCTTTCGTCACTGCCTTTGTATCCAGTCTTGTTGCTCTCTTGCTTTGGAGCTTTTTTGTTCAACTCTAAAAGCAAAGGAACTAGATCTGAGGTCAGATTCCCATTAGAAGTATTTTTTTTAATGTCTCACATCTAAGCCAGTGCTCTGTGAATAGAAGTGATGACAAGAAAAGACTCTTTGGTTATGCAGTTTTATTTCTTTATCTTTGTTTTTACTTAAGTGGCTGTTTTATGTCCTGACTAGGAGCTAAGCATCTAAGGAGCAAGAATGTAATCACTGGATTTTCTTTTAATTAGTTCCAACTGACCAAGAGTATTGGATTGCCTCTGTCAGCAACTAGCAGTGGGATTGGATCCTCCCAGAACTCAGTTTCCTCATTTCATCTAAACATGAGGGAACTAGAATAGCTCTCTCATTTTAATAGCCTCTCATTTTAAAAATTAGGATCTGAAGAGCCTGGGACTTAAGAAATCGGAACCAAATCCAGTACCGTCAAAGCCTCTGTAATAGAGAGGTGATGGTGAGCCATATTGAGCATTGATGTACCTACCTTTACTACTTTTTGATATTTGGTGTCTGTTTTAAACATGCATGGCCACTCACCCAGGCTGTAGAACCAACAAATGTAATCATGATCCCTCTTCTACCATTTTGCTCCATTGTCCTGCCCCCTCAGCTAGAGAGAGCTTATACTTATAAATGCTCCCCCGAGTCCTCCAAAACCAGCCTTCTTCAAGAAGAAGAGCCAGAGGAGGGCTCCATTGATGGTCTAGGTGACCCAGATGCTTCTGGCTACTGAAGAGAGCAGAATTTTCAGTTTTCTATTTGTCAAGACAAGGAGCACCAGATTGTCTGTACTGATAACCTTAAAACTGTTGAAGTAAAATAGTCCACGGCTACGAGGTGTATGTATTCTTTTGAGGGCAGGATGCTTTTCTAGGTCTTGTATCCTGGGTGTTCCTTATGTTAGGTATGCAGTGAGTATTTTAATAATAAATACATTACTTTCATTTTATTTCCTTCATGATTTTTTTATTGTACATCTGATATGTGTATGTCCATCCCACATGGAGTATATAGAAATATGTATTGCATGTGTGAGTTTTAAAATTAATAATCAATAACTGTTATATTTTATAAAGTTTTATTAACAGTAGTAGTAGTAGTAGTAGTAGTAGTAGTAGTAGTAGTAGTAGTAGTAGTAGTCTCTCGGTAACCGAGGATGACGATTGTCTTTGTGCGTTTTTGTGCACAAAGACACCTGTGCATGAAGATTTTAGTGGAAAAGCTGATGCACAGAGATAGTCCCATTCTCTCGGCGTTGGAAGCCTGGGTCCAGTGGCACGAAAAGTTGTTACACCTGGAGACTTCCTCAGCTGCATTGGATGGCCGTGTTGTCTTTTGTGCTCCAACACGCCCTGAGCACTCCACAGTGCTTTGCTGCGTCGCCCTCTCAGCCGTTGAACCTTCTTATTGGTTTCTTCCGCCTATTCCGCCGAAGCAGTCTTCACATGCTGGGTGAGCAAAGCCCTGGTTCACCAGGTTGACGACCTGATGGCTACCCTCACAAGGTTTAGCCGGCCTGTCGAAGCCGTTGCCCGGGGTGTGGCTGCTGCCGCATGCTAGCAGCTACTGGGAGCCACAAGTGAGAGCTGGGTGTAAGGTGGGGGTCAGAGGCTGGAGATCTGCCCTAGGAGGGCACAACAAGCCCTCCATACCAAAGATATTACTCCTCCCTGAGCACCCCATACACCCCTTTATTAATAATAACTAAAACAAAAGAACTGCCTTGCTTCAGCCAGGTGGCAGGTCCAAGAGAGGAAGAGGGAGGAATTACCGCCACTTAAATACAATCATGCAAACCCTGGGGACACAGGAAAAGGAAAGGGGGATTGTGGGAAATGTGCAAGAAGGGTAGGGGGATATGAAGAGACCTTGGAATTTTAATATGACAAACAAATCAATAAATTTAATTTAAAAAAAGAGATTGAATCAGTGAATTGGGTCATTTTTTCTACAGATCCTAAAACATGTGCACATGCCTTCCAACAATGCATAGTTGCATTTGGTGCTAAATTTAACACTATACATGCTTGTGGAAGATTTCTTATATGTGCCAAGCTACCATCATTGGTATGTTACATTGTATGAGTACAGGATTGGTGAGGTAATTGAAGGCTGAAGTGAGGAGATAAGGACAAAATCTAGGGGCAAGTGTAGGAAGACTGAGGATGGTACTGAACAGAGTGAAGAAGAGAGACAGCGTTGAGTTGTTCAGGAATATTGGGTGGGCTTTGTGAACTCTGGATATCTACCATTGGTCCTGTCCTTCCACTACCTGGAAAAAATTACTAAATTAGAGTTAATGGACTTGAAGCTCTGCCACTTGTTACTTTTGTGGCCTTAGGCAAGTCATTTAACCTCATGACCTCGGTTTCCCCATCCGTAAGACAAAGGAGTTGTACAGAAATGATGCCTTCAATCTTTTCTAGCCCTAAATTTATGAGTCTTCAAAGTGCCATCTGAGTTAGGACTTGAAGAAAGGGAGGATTTCAGTGGACAAAAATGAGGATGATAGAGAGGAAAAGTCTATTCTAGGTGGATGATCAAAGACACATTGATGGGAGAGGAGAGAGTAAGAATGGTTCATTTTGGATAATTTGGTTTCACTGGAGAATAAATTATAGTTAGCTAGCTTTTTTGTAGGACTTTAATGTTTGCAAAGTGCCAAGCATATTATTTCATTTTATCCTCAAAACAACCTTATAAGATAGGTGCTATTATTACCCCCATTTTACAGATGAGGAAACTGAGGCTGAGAGAGATGCAGTGGCCTCATACAGCTAGTAAGAGTCTGAGATGAGATTTGAATTCAGGTCTTCCTGTCCCCAAGGGAGTGCTCTGTGGACTAAGTAGATAGAGAGAGAGGAAGACAAAAATATCATGGAAATAGCACTGTTGTTATGAGAACTTGAATACGTATCTTCCTCTCAAAGAGCCTAAATTCCTAATAAGGATGATTCTTTTTTAGATGAAACCTGATTCCATTAACATAGGGAACTCCCAGTGAAACCCTCTATTAATGCAGAACTGAAACTGCTTTGTAACTCATCTTAGAGATATGTCTGAAATAAGTAGAATGCAAATAAATAAATCTAAAATTCTCCCTTCTCCCACCCAAAACAAGATTAGAGGAACAATGGTGGGAGGAGAGAAGAAAGAAAGTTGTCTGAGATATTAAGAACTTAAGTGACTTGCTGAGTGTCAGATAACCATTATGTGTCAGAGGTAAGACTTGAACCCAGGTCTTCCTGACTCAGAGGCCAGCTCTCTATTTACAGCATATAAGAAGAACACACCCAGAGTACTCTCATATTATTTAAGCGCCTACCACCATATGTTTCCTATTGATATATGGAGTGCTTAGAGCTTGGTCAGACATCAAAGATGCCAAGGTGCATTCTAGGACATCACCAGTTGTCCTGACTAACTTTGAAGATTCTGGAAGAGAGAATGAGTCTGATGGCTTTCTTCAACTCTGCCTCACTTAAATCCAATTTGTGAACAAGTCAAAAGACATCACCATTCATGTCATTTTGGTTTTCTTGGAGTATGAAGGAGAACAACCAATGGGAGATCGACAGCTATTTCATATATATATATGTATGTATGTATGTATGTATTTCCTTTCTCCTTGATCAACATAGGAAATAAACCTAATGGTGGTATTATTTATCACAATATTTTATATATATATCAAGCAGATTATAACAGGAAGATAATGGTGGGCAGAACTAAAATCAAAGGGTTAAGTGACAAGAAGACCAATTTGACTTGATAGAAAAAATTCATGTTGGAACAACCTCCAGGAAGTGATGCAGAGCGAGAGGAGCAGAACCAGGAGAACATTGTACACAGAGACAAACACACTGTGGTATCATCGAACGTAATGGACTTCTCCATTAGTGGTGGTGTAATGTCCCTGCACAATCTGCAGGGATCAAGGAGAAAAAAACACTATCCAAAAGCAGAGGACAAACTGAGGGAATAGAAACACCAAGGAAAAGCAACTGCCTGACTACAATGGCTGAGGGGACATGACAGAGGAAAGACTCGGAGCGAACACTCTGATGCAAATACTAACAACATGGCAATGGGTTCAAGTCAAGAACACATATGATACCAGTGGAATCACGCGTCGGCCACGGGGGGTGGGAGGGAGGAAAAGAAAATGATCTTTGTCTTTAATGAAAAATGCATGGAAATGATCAAATAAAATACTATAAAATTAAAAAAAAATTCATGTTTATTTTATTTGGTGTTTGTGAAGAAAGGAAAAAAATATATATCAGAAACAAAGGAAGTAGAAAAACTTTCCCCGTGTTGGGGAACACTGAAGGGGAACAGAGTGGGCTACCTCTGTACATAGAGATTTCCTCATCAGTGGAGATCCTCAGATAAGAGACTGAATGAAGACTTCTCAGAGGCATTGTAGAGAGGATTCCTTTTCAGATAAAGGTTCAACTCAGTAACTAACCTCTCTCTTCCCTTTCAATTTGGAGATCCTTTGTAGAGAACAGTCAATTTTGTAACAGATGAATAAGGTTTGGGAGTGGGCTCTGCTGTTAACTACATGTATGATCCAATTCTCTGAATCTCAGTTTCCTTATCCATAAAACAGATATAATAATACTTGGATTTTCAGCATCCCTTTAAGGTCAGTGGTCTGTTCATTATGGACCATCTTTTATACCTAGTGTCTTTTCAATTGATTATTTTCAATCTATTTGCCATTTTTTAACCATAAACATTTAATACTGTTTTAAAGAGTTCAATTGTATGATATTGACTAGAGAATGAGGCCTTTTAGAGCTAATTCCTGATTGTACAAATGTCACAATCTGTTTAATATTTTATCTGTTTTTTTCCCTTTGTTTTATATTAATACCATAAACTTACACGAAGGGTTGTTAAGACTAATTGCAGGGAGCAGCTGGTGAGAGCCAGATCTTGAGACAGGAGGTTCTGGGTTCTGGGTTCAAATATGACCTCAGACACATCCTAGCTATGTGACACTGGGCAAGTCACTTAACCCCAATTGCCTAGACCTTATGCTCTTCTGTCTTGTATATACTGTAATTTTTTTTTTTTACTGACTAATGTACAGACCATAACACCTTGGTACAATGAGGACCTAAGGATTTTTAAAATATATATGCATATGTATATGTATATATTGCAGTATTGATTCTAAGATATGTGACAAGGAAATCACTTTAAAAGACTGATATATATTAATTTAAGGTCGCCAAGGAATTCAGCTATGTAATTCCTAAATGAAAACTCAAGTCAGCCGTCAACCTTTTATAGAGTTTAATTACAAACAGGAGGAAGAAAGGAATTAGAGAGAGAGAGAGAGAGGGAGAGAGAGAGAGAGAGAGAGAGAAAGGGGAGAGAAGGGAATAGGGCTTAAATACCCCTTCTGTTTAGGCTGGGCCAAAAGGCCCAAGCCCTTAGATAGCTGGGGCAAAGAAAGGAGATCAGTCCCTATTACTCACGTGACCAAAATGGAGAAACAGTCTCAGGGCCCCCACCTTCAGCTTCCTTCAGAGCAAGCTTCTCAGAGCACCTCTCCAACCACTCAGAGCCCAAACTCTCCAACCAACCACCTCAGTCCTCAGACCCCTCTATCTTTAAGGAACCCATCCAAGTTCCCTCCCCTCAGTTCTCACATCTATCAATCACTGTCCATCATTTTCCCTGTGCCAATGGTGGCTCTAGCTTAACCCAGGACCGCCCAGAGGTCTGTGGCTTTGCACATGTCTGTTGAAGGTCATATTCTCAAATAATTAAATCTTGATCTTTTGCTACAGCCCTTCCTAAATCCTGTTGCCCTGAGTAGGGTAGAGATTGGAATAATTAAATTTTGATCTATGCTGCAGCTCTTCCTAAATCCTGTTAGGACTGAGTAGGGTGGAGATTGCAATTTCCAAGACCTGGTTCTGTCATTCCAAGTATCTCCATTGTATCAATTCTAAAATCAATCATGACTCAAAGAAATTCCTGTTCTATGCTTAAGCATAGGTCAAAGCCCTTTCCATTGTTCAGCAAAAGGTTTCTGTCCTAAAGTAATCTTAAGAAGGGAGGAGGAGGAACCTCCCATGCCAATGGGGTTCACATTCCAATAGAGTTCCCACTCTCAATAGGAAATTTTTCAAGTATGAAATTTCCCAATGGTGAAATTTCCAACATTTATAAGTCTAAGAAATTTTAAGGTTTACAGATAGGAGGTAAGTGTTTAAAAAAAATTGCTGAAGCATCCTTATCACCTCATGCTCCCTCCTCTAATTACTAAATAAATGTTTAATTCTCAGTATTTCCTTTGTTTTTCTTCTAGGACAGGCAAGTTGAGAATTAGACTGTGCTTAGGTAGAGAGAGTGAGAATTGCTGCTTAGGAATGAGGTAATAATGAGAGAGGAGTCTTAGGAAAAGAACAACGAATGGTTTGGGAAAAGGTACATTTTCTGACTTGGAGAAGGATATGATCCTATGGATATACTTGAATCATAGCTCCAGTTTAGAACAATCCCCTGGAATGCCCTTATTGTTGTTGCTGTTGTTGTTTCAGTCATATCCGACTCTTCATGACCCTATTTGGAATTTTCTTGAAAACGATACTTGAGTGGTCTGCCATTTCTTTCTCCATCTTGTGTGACAGGTAAGGAAGTTGAAGCCATGAGGTTAAGTAACTTGTTGAGGGTCACATAACCAGTGTCCCAAGCTGGATTTGAACTCAGGAAGTTGTCTTCCTAATTCCAGGTCTAGCACCTTATCTATTTTACCACCTACCTGTCCAGAGTGTCCTTAGGATGCCCATTTGAGAGGACATTGACCATCGCAATCAGTGTTCTCATAAGTGATTTGATGAGCAGATCAAAGGAAGAGCTACGATCCCAAGCTGCTGATCTGGGAGAGAGCCATTATAAATATAGTTCTAATGGTAGTAATGTTAAAAAGCAAACCCGCTTCTATACAGGCAGGAAGAAAGTCTAATGGTAAAAGTAGTAAACCTTTCATTATTTAAATTGTACTATTTTGTTGTGCAATCTTTTAAAGCAAGAAATGATTTTCTGAAATATGAATTTGCATCAGCTCATGAACTTTCTTTGCTGGCTTCTGATTGCCTGTTAATCTCAGCTAAACTCCTGGCATTTGCACATGACAAAGAAACCGAGTCATTGTTTTTGCATAGCCATCCTAATGCCTATCTTGGGAATTTGGTATCTTGTCTGATGTTTCTGGAATAATGTGTATTGATTTCTCTTCTTGGCCTCAGTATTATTTTCTTTTTATAGATGTGTGATTGTTTGTTGTTTGAGGAAAGAGGAGAATGTCATAGATAGCTGACTTTTTCCCTTTTTGATATAAAGGGGATATTTCTTAGCCAATGGGAGGGTTATATTTTTCTTTGTTTCCTTCAGAATGGTTCACAGAGAGGCCAGGCTATTAGTGATGTCTTGGAAAAGAGATGAGATTGGTTCTTTTTGGTCTCAGGGAGTAGACTAAGAGATATGGTTAAAAAGCTGTAGATAAGCTGATTTGAACTATAATTAAATAAAAACCTTTCTGATAGACTTCCAATGCTTAGCACAACTCTTGGCATGTAGTAGGCACATAATAAATGTTTATTAACTGAAGAATTGACTGATAATTACCAGTATTCCAAAGTAGAATGGAATCCCTTAGTGGGTTTCTGCCATTGAGGCTATTCCAATAGAAGCTGAATGATATGTGTCAGGTATTGGTTGGACCAATCGTCTTTTCTAGTACACTATTTAGATTCTTATATACTCTCTCTTGTATTCATCTGAGGCCTGTCTGGGCTATCCTTTCATAATTCTCTCTTGTCTACCACCCAGTATCCATCCCTCCCCTTTTAAAATAATTTCTAAGACACAAAAGCAGTAAGGACTAGGCAATTAAGGGTAAGTAACTTGGCCAGGTTCACACAGCTAGGAAATGCCCAAGGCCACATTTGAACCCAGGACCTTCTATCCACCCAGCTACCCCCTTCTCATCCCCTATTCTTGGCTATTATATGAATCACTACTGGATCCCCCTCTCTTGTATTCTTGGACATTATATGAGCCACTACTAATCTTTCTAAAAGATTTCTTTTAATATATCATGGATGAGATCGTAGATCAAGAACTATTTGCTGACTTCTGATCACCTGTTAATCTGGTTTAAACTCCTGTCATTGAAGATATTTCATCAACTTGGCACTATCGTTACCTTTATGCAACCTCACTGATCATTGAATCCCCAATATAGATTCTCCATCAAGATCATTTCTTTATTTTTCCAAATACTTAATTGTGTTACTTAATTGCTTCTAATATATGTCAGAAGCAGAACCTGAAATTGAGTCTTTGAGGCTCTGAGCTTAAAGAGACCATGCTGCTACTAGAAATGAAAACTTTTCCCTTTGAATTCTATTGTGCTCAAAGAAATAATGAATTAGAGGAATTCCATGTGAACTGGAATGACCTCCAGGAATTGATGCAGAGTGAAAGGAGCAGAACCAGGAGAACATTGTACACAGAGACTGACACAGTGTGGTACAATCGAATGTAATGGACTTCTCTACTAGCAGCAATGCAATGACCCAGGACAATTCTGAGGGACTTAGGAGAAAGATGCTATCCACATCCAGAGGAAGAACTGTGGGAGTAGAAACACAGAAGAAAAACAACTGCTTGACCACATGGGTTGATGGGGATATGACGAGGAAAGTGGACTCTAAATGATCACCCTAGTGCAAATATTAATAATATGGAAATGGGTCTTGATCAATGACACATGTAAAACCCAGTGGAATTATGCATCAGATACAGGAAGGGGGGGGGGGAAGGAAAGAACATGAGTCACCATGTAAAAATATTCTAAATCATCTAATTAAAAAAATAAAAAAAAAACTTTTCCCTTTGTAATTCTCAAGTCTTCCATCTTAAGCCTCACTGTCAGTAAGTGACTATACCATTTATCTTACCAAAACAATTGGGGCTATCAGGATCCCTAATATTCCTTTTTTTTCCCCTACCTGTCACTAGACCTTTCTCAATATCCCCCAAATTCTTCAATTTTCCCCATATCTTCTCTTCTTTTCCTCCTGCTTCAGAGGAAAAAGTCTTCCTCTTCATTTCCAGGGCTAGTTTTTCAAAATGTGACTTTGATTCCATCTTTACTCTTTCACTTGAGACCTTTTTTCACAACTTATTCCTTGTTTCTCTAGTAGCTTCAATCTTTGCTTCCCCAGAGACTCCTACTCCTCTCCTTAGGTATCAACTATCTTAAAAAATCCCATTATTAACCTTGTTCTCATCCTAGTTCTTTTTTTCCATTTACTACCAAACTCCTTGAGGAGAGAGTGTGGTGTAGTGGAAAGCTCTGAACTAAGGGAATAGAAAACTCAGATTCTAGAATGGGCTCTGTCAGTAACTAGAGGGATGACCTTGTGTTTCTTCTTCAGGCAGCCAAAATGGCAGAGTAAAGAATGTTCCAAGTTTGCCCAAACCCATCTCCAAACAACACAAAAGAAAAAAAATACCTCAAAACATATTTTAGAGAGCCAGAACCAACAGAAGACAGAATGAAACAGGGTCTCAGCCAAAGACAATATGGAGGGACAGCAGGAAGGACCCGTCTCACTGGGGTATGGAATGAATCAATAGCCTGTGGAGTGACCTGGTGCAAGTACACTCAAAGAAACCTTCGTTAAAGGAACAAATTACGGCTCATGACACCCAGGGTCAGCCCGAGGACAGTGTTCCCTCCACTCCAAAAATGGAACTGAGCCTCAACATAATAGAGAAGATCATGAAAAATGCCCCCTCACATGAGCAAAAGATGGAGAAAAGGCCTGACTGTAGAAAACTAGGAGTGACTTTGGGCCAGGGATTTAACCTTTCTGGACCTCAGCTTACTATTTGTTGTCTGCCATTCCTTAAAAATAGACTCGCCTCTTAAACTTTGCCATCTACTGTCTCTTTCCACACTGCACTGAAACTGCCTTTCTGAAGGGCATTGTGGTGCCCAGTTATCTAACTCAACAGCTTTTTCTCTCTCTTTTTCACCTTCTCTGTTACATTCTTCTACCCTTCCCTTGGTTTTCAATGCTACACTGTCCTGAGGTTTTCTTCTCTCTCTGACTATACTTTTTCCCCCCTCTTTGCTGGCTCTTCCTCTTTTTTTTTGCAACCCAAATATAGGCATTTTACAAAGTTCTGAACTCTTTCCTTGAAAGAGGTCATTTGCTCCCATTGCTTTGACTGTCATTTGGCATTTGACTGCCAAAAAGTTTAAGTCCCAAATTTTATGTCGTCTCAATCTCTTTCCTTAGTTTTAGTTTCAAATTTCTTGCTGTCTGTTGAATAAATTTTACTAGAATAACCTACTAGGACCTTAATGAACTAATCCTAAACTCATCTCCCCAGTTCCTCCAATTATTGGTACCACCTTAGCCTCCTGGTCTCAAAATCTCAGAATTGTTTTCATTTATTCCCTTCTATTATTCTCTGTCTTCCAAATGCTGCAAAATGTTCACTTTTCCCCATTTAATATCCATCTTTTAAAAAAAAAAGTCCTACCTTCTGTCTTGTAATCTTTATTAAGTATTGGTTCCAAAGCAGGAGGGGTAAGTGTTGGGCAATGGGGGTTAAGTGACTTGCCCAAGGTCACACAGCAAGGCAGTGTCCGAGGCCAGTACTGAACCCAGGACTTCTCATCTTTAGGTCTGGCTCTCAATCCACTGAGCCACCTAGTTACCCCCATCAGTTAGAAAAATTTTTTTCATTACTATCACCCTATTTTAGACCTTTATCGCTTATGTTCCTCTCCTTGCTGGCCGTCCAGCCTATAGCCTCTCTTCTGTTATTTATCCTGCATTATATTAGCTTTCAAAACACCACATTGATCCTGATTCTCCCTTGTCCATAAAGTGGTTCTCCATTACCATAGAACAAAGTCCAGATGCCTAAGGGAGGATGCTGAACCTTTTGTTCCTTGTTCACCAAGCCAGTCCAACACAGAGGTCATGCCCCAATCACACCGGACTGTTATTCACGTCCCCAGCTTCATTTCTTCAAACTGTGGCATCGCTCCTGCTGTTCTCTCTTCCTGCAATGTTCTCCACGCCGTCTGTGCCCATCAAGGTCTCAGCCATCCTGCAGGGGACCAGAACAGATGCTTTCTCTTCCATCATCCCTTCCCTAGTGCCACCTCCCCCTCCAGCCCAGCCAGAAGGGATCCCTTCTGTGTATCTCTGGCTTTGTTTGGCATTGATAGCATATGGAGCTCTTATCTCCTTGGGCTAGCTTGTAAACCCCATGAGGACAGATACAGATCTTGAACAATTCTGTAGTCTGCGCAGGCATCACAGAATGCAAACTTATAGGCAGAGATAGGTGATGTCATGCTAAAGGAAATTCCATGGCCCAAGACAGACAGTCTATTGTGTCAGAAGTGGGACCTGAAGCCTGCTCCACCTAATTCCAGGCTGGCTTTCCATCCATCATGCAATGTTGTTTCTGGAGGTGGCATGAAAGAGAAACGGCATAGCTCCATCATGCCTGAGTGAGAAAGGTGGTAAGTGAATAAGGAGGTTATTCCCAGGCCTAAAGGATATTGAATGGTTGTTATCATTGTGTCTTTCAGTTGTATCTGACTCTGCATGATGCATTTGGGCTTTTCTTGGCAATGACACTGGTGCCATTTCCTTCTCCAGGTCATTTTACAGATGAGGAAACTGAGGCAAAAAGGTTTAAATGACTTGCCCAGGGTCACATACCTAGGAAAGTGTTTGAGGTTATTTTGGAACTCAGGTCTTCCTGATTCCAGGCCCAGAATTCTGCCCACTGTGGCACCTAGCTGTCCCGATTGGATCACTGCTTTTTTTTTTTTTATAAAGATTCAATACCTTCACCTAATAACCTACTTATCTGCCTAGTAGCAGTTTTAGGACATGCTTAATGTCCTAACTGTTTTGTATGATCCTTTCCCATCATTCTATTGAAGCTTGATCCCTAAATGCTACAATTAAAAAAAAATCCTTACCTTTTGTCTTAGAACCAATACTGTGTATTGGTTTTGAGGCAGAAGAGTGGAAAGGGCTAGGCCATGGGGGTTAAGTGACTTTCCCAGGGTCACCCAGCTAGGAAATGTCTGGGGTTGGATTTGAACCCAGAACCTAGGCCTGACTCTCAATCCACTAAACCACCTAACTGCTTTCTAAATACTATAATTTTTTGACACTGTCTTCCATGCAGTTCCTCACACTAGATACTCCATCTCCTGACTCTAGGCATTTTCACTGGCTGTTTCCTCTCCTTGAAATGCTCTGTTTTCTGATTATCCTGACTTCTTCTTCAATCCCACCTATAGAAGGAGCCTTTCCTAATCCTTTTTAATGCTATCGATCATCTCCAATTTTTCCTATATATATTTTGTCTGACCATGGTTGTTCCTGCATGTCTCCTTTCTGAATTCTTTGAGATCGGGGAGTATTTCACCTTTCTTTATGTCAGCAGAGCTTAGCACAATGCCTGAGGAACATGGGAAGCACTTTGGGTTAAGGTCTCCTAATTAGTTCTGTGCCACTGGGCAATCTCTGGCCTTTTGTTTTTTCTTCAGTCAGTGGGGGAAGGGGATCAGCCATTTATTAAATTTATACTTAATGCAGAGCAAACACAATGCTAGGCTGGTGATGGTTTAGATCTCTTTGCCCTCAGAGTACTTATTTTATTATCCAAACACACAAATATATGCATATATGTTAGAGCTGTGCCTCCCTCAAAAAAAAAAAAAGTGGTGGGAAAGGTCTGAGAAGGAAAGATGTTATTGCCAGAAGGGATCGAGGAAGCTTTCTTGGAGGAGGCATACCCAGTTATGCTTCACAGGTTGGATAGGAGGAATTTATTAGTTACGGGGAAGGGAAGGAGGACATTCCAGGAACTGGGAACACTAAGTACTGTGTTTGGAAAGGTGTGGAGGTGGGGAAGTCCAGGGGCTTTTTTAGAGAGAGGTATAAAGGGGAATGATAGGCGATAAGGATGAAAAAGAGTGCCATACTGTGGAGGCGCTAACTCTAGGTAAAAGAATGTGGACTTGACATGACAGGGAATAGGGAGGCTCTGGAGTTTTTTGAACAGAAATGTGACCTTTTTCAGTTGGTTGGATTAAAAGAAAATTATTTTTTGATGTCATATCCACCTCTACTGAGGTAAGTAGGTGGCTAGAGCCCTGGACCTGGATTCAGGAAGGTTTATCTCCCTGAGTTCAAGTCTGACCGCAGACAGTCACTAGCTGTATCACCCTGGGCAAGTTGCTTTACCCTTTTTGCCTTGGTTTCCTCATTTGTAAAATGAGCTGGAGAAGGAAATAGCAAACCATTTCAGGATCTTTGCTAAAAAAAGTTACCAAATGGGGGCAGCTGGGTAGCTCAGTGGATTAAAAGTCAGCCCTAGAGACGGGAGGTCTTAGGTTCAAATCTGGTCTCAGCCACTTCCCAGCTGGGTGACCCTGGGCAAGTCACTTGACCCCCATTGCCTAGCCCTTACCACTCTTCTGCCTTGGAGCCAATACACAGTATTGACTCTAAGACGGAAGGTAAGGGTTTAAAAAAAAAAAGTTACCAAATGCGGTCATGAAGAGTCAAACAAGGCTGAAAGAATTCCTTCATCAGATAGTAAGCTCCTTGAGGGCCAGGATTGTCATGACCTTTTTTTTTGGTATTCCTAGTGCTTAGCACAGTGCCTGGAACATAGTCGGTGCTAATTTATTGACTATGACATCAGTGTAGCCTTAACTTTAAAGGAGCCCTGAGATCTTCACATAAACAGAAAGCTTGGATGATGTGTTAGTACTTGCTGGGAAGCTTCCTCCATTCTGTTTAATGCTGTAGTATTCATTTCTATCACTGCATAAAAGGCATTTAATTGAATGTTGTTGTAGCTTAAATAACTGATAACAGCTTCCATGCAAGGCTTCCTCTGCATGGAGCATCTGCATAGATAATCCAGAATAATGAATAATCCAAAACCCTTTTTCATTTGATTTTGGAGTATGATAATACCTTATTCACTTAAAGAAAAACCAATATAAGATATATGAAATTTATATTTCTCTCCTCATATATATTCATTTAAATTACTTTGTAAATTATATGACCTTCTTTAAATGTACCACCAGGTGGGCAGTGAAAGAAGAAATTTGTAGATTCCCTGGGTAATAGAAGAAGGTCAACCATGTTTAAAAATTTATAGCAGACAATCTTCACTGTAGATAATTCCTACCTGACTATTTGAGAGTTGGCAATCTGATGTTCTTTTTACATTCTTTTCATAACAAAGTTTGTTGTCTGTCAATCCCAATAATAAATTAAATATGTAGCCCAGGATTCTATTTTTTTAAATATATGAAATTTGAGGTCTATATAACTCCTCTGGACCCATAATTTTCAAAATCTATTGCCGTGCATTCATAAAGATATGTGTTCCCTAGAATTTAGTTACATCTTGCATGTTCTTATGAATCATCAGAGAAATCTTTGTTAATGATGATAAGATCTCTTGCTCCCGCCCTTCCTCTCCCAGCACTTAATTATATAAGATTAAATGTAATAACATTCTCATTTCCCCATATATTATTCTTCCAGCTTATTTCCTGTATTGCTTGGTTAACTATGTGAGCAATTCATGTTATATGAGACTTATAGAGGCTAATTAGACTCCTGCTCTGGCATGTGTAAGGTTTTGTTTAAGGAGAATGAGTAACTTAAAAGTTGTGGGACATGTAGACTGAGGGGAGATGTCCAGCCAGTATCTGGACCTATATGATAAACAATTTAAAGTTGAAAATAAGCCAAATGAGGATTTAAGGAACTGTGTACCTACCTCTTATCTCTGAGATAGCCTTTCAGTGTGAAATACCTATTAATATGTTTGGAATGTGTTCTCTCCTTAACTGTGTTATAGGGAAGTTAAACAGAAGGGATCTAACTAACTAACCACATATATAAACATAAACAGGTTTATTAGCTAAAAGGACAAGGGAATGTAAAAGTTCTTACAATACCAGAGTCCTTGGTTAGGTCACACAGTTGTCTCAAGATGAGTCCTCACAAGGTTCAGGAAGGGAGGAGGATCACACACACACACTGTCCACCAGTGTGGGGGGATCAGTCACTCATCCTCTCCTTAAAGATGATCCAATTCCCAGGCAGCTCCAAAGTTGATTTCCTTCAGAGAGACCCTTCCACACACCCTCTCTGTCTGCTTCCCAGAAAGAGAGTATCAGTTGCCAGTTTTCCAACTGCCTTAGAATGCTGACCCAGTCCTTGCTCTGTGGAATCGTGGTTTGAAGGCTGTCAGCCAGCCTTGCTAAATTCTTGCTACAACCTTCTTCTGTCTTCTAAGTACTGCCTAGGAATTGAATAGCACACAAAGCTTTTCTTTTTTTTTCTTCAGTAATTTTTTTACCAATTAAATATGAAAATAATTTTTGACAATTGTTTTTTAAAAACCCTTATCTTTCATCTTAGAATTAGTATTCTGTGTACTGGTTCCATGGGGAAGAGGATTAGGCAGGAGGTAAGTGACTTGTCCAGGGTTGCACAGCTAGGAATTATCTGAGGCCAGATTTGAACTCAGAATCTCCTTTCTCTGGGCCTGGCTCTCAGTTCACTGAACCACTTAGCTGTCCCCAAGGCAATTGTTTTCTAACATTCTGGGTTCATCTTTCTTTCCCTTCCTTCCTCCCCTGACCCTTCCTTAAGATGTAAGCAGTTTGAGTCATATTGGTTATATATATGTGAGTATGTGAAACATATTTCCATATTGGTCTTTTGGAAGAAGACACTTTTAAAAAAAACCTGAAGAAAATAGAATGAAAAATGGTATACATTGATCTGTATTCAGATTCCATCAGTTCTTCCTCTGGAGGTGCATTTCTCACCATAAGTCTTTTGAGATTGTCTTGATTCATTATATTGCTGAGAAGTAGCTAAGTTATTTATTGTTCATCATATAGTGTTGTTACTATGTACAACATCCTCCTGGTATAGTCGCTTCACTCTGCATCCGTTCATGTAAGTCTTTCCAGGTTTTTCTGAAATCCTTCCGCTTGTCATTACTTATAGCACAATAATATTCTATCACCATCATATTCCACAACTTGTCCCTTGTTCCCTTAGTTTCTAGTTCTTTGCCAGCACAAAAATGGGTGCTATGAATATTTTTGTACAAATAGATCCTTTTCCCTTTTCTTTGACCCCTTTGAGATTCAGACCTAGTCATGATATTGCTGGATCAAAGAGTAGGCATGGTTTTATCACCCTTTAGAGATCGTTCCAAATGACTTTCCAGAATGGCTGGCTCACAAAGACTCATCTGATCTCTACTCTCTTCCCTCCGTTATTGCCACACTGTGGCAATTGGAATTACTTTGTAAACACATCCTATTTGCTTTTTTGAGTATATGTTTTATCTCCCACAGTGCAATGTAAACTCCTTGAGGATCTGGATTGCTTCTTTTTGTCTTTTAACTCCAGTACCAAGTACACAAAGCCTTACATGTTGTAGGAAATTAATAAGTATTTGTTGAATTTCATTGACCTTAATAGTTGTGTGACTCTGGAAAAGTCACAACTGCTCCAAGCCCCAGTTTCTTCACTTGTAAAATAAGAGTAGTACTAGATTCTTCATTAGTTGTGTGGACCAAATGAGAATTTGGGGGAACAAAAGAGCTTTGTAAACTTTAAAATTCTAGTCAGTGATTATATCATTATCTTAATTACCAGCCCTTTTAGAAATCAAATATCTTCCTATTGACAGACAATGGGGAATAACTAATTGTTGTTCAGTCATTTCAGTTGTGCCTCACTCTTTGTTACCCCATTTGGAGTTTTCTTGGAAAAGATTGGAGTCATTTGTCATTTAGTTTTCCAGTTCATTTTACACATGAGGAAACAGAGGCAAAGAGGGTGAAATGACTCACCCAAGGTGACAGAGCTACTAAGTGTACAAAGCTAAATTTGAACACAGGTTTTCCTGACTCTGGATGGGGCCCTCTATCCACCATACCACCTTGCTGTCCCTTGTAACTAATTATCATAATTTATAACTAATTAGTATAAAATTATTAGGGGAAAAGGAAGGATAAAAGGTTACAAGAAAGATCATTCTTCAAAGTACATTGGAGGCATCTGGGTGGCTCAGTGGATTGAAAGCCAGACCCAGAGCCAGGAGGTCCTGGATCTAAATCTGGCCTCAGACACTTCTTAGCTGTGTGACCCTGGGCAAGTCACTTAACTTCCATTGCATAGCCCTTACTTCTCTTCTAACTTGGATCCAATACAAAGTATTAATTTTAAATAAGGACTTGAAAAAAAAAAGTAAATCACCCTTGGGCCAGGAGGCACAAATACAGTCCATTGGATAAGTAAAATCACTTTAATAACTAAAATTCTTATTTAAGTGAGAGGAGTTGGTCCAATTCATTAAGTTTTATGCACTCAGTTGAGTGCCTGTGAGAAGAGCACAAGTTTGCAAGTCACTAATATGCCTTTTCTGTTGGACATGAGCTTCTATCTCCTGTGCCTGCCCAAGGTTGGTACTTAATAAGTGTTTGCTGAATTGAAAAACAATTCATAATCGGAGATTGTAATGGGTCAGGAAGAGGCTGAACAAAAATTTTTCTTGTGGTTTACTTCTAACTCCATGATTGGAGTTTGGCTGGTTGGTAGTAGTTGTGATTCTTGTCAAATCTGGCACAGTGAATGATTTTTCGTCTTCCCTTGACAAAATCGAGTTTACTTCCCTTCAGCCAGTTGATAGCTGCAGCCTCGAATAATCAGTATTCCCTGATTCAGCTATTACTGGCTATTGTCTATTCAGGTTGTCCTTTGATATTTCCTTTGCTTGTCCTCGTTTAGCCCCTCCCTCTGGATATTTCAAAATATTGTTTTGCCAATTATTCATAGTTGAAAATATACTGGATGGAAGTTGGGAAATGTAGTTTCGGCCATTAACAGATAATCTTTAATGATTAGATATATAATGACTTATATGATATATATATATATATATATATATATATATATATATATATATACATATATATATATACACACACACCTTCTTGAGGATCCTAAGAGGGTTGTATTGCAAGTAATACTGTTTTTCTTGAACAAATAAGGAAACTAAGTCAGAAAGGTGGTAAATGATATGCCAATGATCAGGGATTTGAGATTCTGATCTGTCTCAGATCAAGGGTTTTTTCTGTTCTCTCATTTTACTTCTGGACTGCATCACATGTCACACAGTACTCAGTGGACTCCCTGGGCCTCAGTTTCTCCATTCTTGAAAAAGGAAGTTTGAACAAAATGACCTCAAAGTTTTCATAGCTCTGAAATGCAGTCAAAGGATAAGAGTGGTCATCTGGTCTAGTAAAAAGATTTTGAATTAGAGGACCGACATTCTAATTCCAGCTCTATTACTTAGTACCTTTGTGATCTCAAGGCAAGTCCCTCAGTCTCACTTCCCAGCTGCTTCCTTTTGTAAATGGAAGAGGTTGGACTATTTTGCCTCTGAGGTTTCTTTCAACTCTCAATCTTGCTATTTCAGAGCTGCTACTGATTCGACTCTCTTTGGACCCTTTTCTTACCATGTGATGATTGCCATAGTTCAGAGGTGAAATTTGTCTTGAAGTTGACTCAGATGAGTAGGTTTCTTTGGAGTGGAATGGTGAATAAGGTACTGGGCTAGAAGTTAGGAAGATTAACCTACCCGAGTTCAAGTCCAACCTCAGACACTTACTAATTGTGTGAACCTAGGCAAGTCGCTTTACCCTTTTGCCTCAGTTTCCTCATCTGTCAAATGAGCTGCAGAAGGAAATGACAAACCACTTCAGTATCTCTGCCATGAAAACCCCAAAAGGGGTCATAGAGAGTTGAATATGACTGAAATAACTGGAATAACAGCAAAAAAGAACAACAACAACAAAAATTACCCTTCCTGAAGGGTATGTTAAAACAAGATATTTTATATTGAACACCATCTTCCTACTGGCTTGGGTTTTTAGAGAATTATTTTTTTAAAGGAAAAAATAGGAATATTTTGAAAATCCAAAGAAATTGACAAACCAGACTGCTCCTTAGTACCTTGATGTTAAAGTGTTAGTGGGGATGGAAAGCTCTGCTCTAGTGATAGTGTTCTCTGTGTCTTCTGCTAAATCTGGTATAGTGGAAATGTCAGATAATTTTAGGGTTGTGACTTTAAATCTATATTTACATGGTTGCCAAATAAAATTCAGAAGTCAGTCTGGACATTGATGGTAATTTAATTAATATAGAGGGAAGGAATTTAAGAAGGAGGAGGAAAGAGGATATAGGATTCCTCCTACCTGGCCTATGCCAGGGGAAAGTTTTAAAATCCCCATCTATAGGTCTCTGAAGAAGATTAGAGACTTCTGAGAGGAAAAAGTTGGAAAGTAAAGGAGGAAAATTCAGGCAGAAACTCACCACTGAACTGGACTGTAGCTTGTAGCCACTCTAAGATGCTGAAAGGCTCAGCACACAGCTCACAGCTAACCCTCCACTGCCAATCAGGGAAAGAGAGAGTCTCCTTGAGAGATGAAAAATATCAAATATCTAGACCTTTCATCCTCTAAATTTTCACATCTACCAACACATTAAATGCTTTTTCTCCAGGACTGCCCATACTTTTAGTTCTCACCTTCTTTGCTTTGATTATATCTTTAAAGTTACTTAACACTTCTTTGTTAAGTTCACCTTTTGTGAGTTACTTGACCTTTTTGTGATGAATTTAACCTTTATAGTTACTTAACACCTTTTTGTATTAGATCTAAAGATATACTTAGCTTAAAGTTCTAGCTTCACTATAAGGTGAGAACTAAGTACCTTCATTGTTCAATCAGGAGATTACAACTTTATCTTCTCCTAAAGTATGGTCGGAGTAGGGTGGAGTAGTTTTTAAAGATCACAGAAAGAGGGCAGAATTTTGGATCCAGACATCTAATCTATAGTCCCAGCTCTAAATTGTTATTTGGTCATTTCAGTTATGTCAGACACTTTGTGACCCTATGGATCATAGCTATCCATGGGTTTTTCTTGGCAAGCATAGTGGAATGGTTCGCCATTTTCTTCTCCAGTGATTCCTTTTGACAGGCAATCCAAAATTAAGTGACTTGCCCAGGGTCACACAGCTAGGAAATGTCTGAAGCTGGATTTAAACTTGAGTTTTCCTGACTCTGGGTCCACTACTCTACCACTCAGCATCAATTGCCTCTAATTCTAGTTCTAATACTTACTGGCTATTGTGACTTTGGGGATGTCACTTAAGATCTCTGAACATCAGTTTCCTCCTATGTAAAAGAGATGCTAGTACTTGCTCTGCTCATCTCTCAGGTTTGTGAAGAAAGTCCAAAGGGGTGTCCAATAAATCATTACGAGGTTTATCAACAGTGGACACTAAAGATGTACAATCATGTAAAGGTTCTCTGGAAATTGGTAAATCAGGGGGCAAGGTTGCAGAATTAAGAACTCCACAGCATTTTAGTGTGATATATTCATTATTCAATAAAGCTATCTCATACCTAGGAATCCTTTGGTCAGTAAATGCCTGTGCCCTATGTCTTAATAAAAATGCCTCGACCCCATGTGGACATATTATGGTCAGAGGGCATCCCAGTACCAGATTGGTAAATTTGGTTACCAATAAAGCTGTGGCAGCCACTACTCTAAGGCATGGTGGTGCTTTGGCAGCTACTGGGTCAAATTGGGCTGAATAATGGGCCACTGGGCATTGAGCAGGTCCCAAAATTTGAGCTACCCCTTTTTGTTCATTGACATATAAGGTAAATGTTTTATCATAATTTGGGATGCCTAGAGCAGGGGAAAACAGGATAGCTTGTTTAAATTTCAAAGAGCTCTTAGGTGTTCTGTTTCCCATTTAAATGGTTCAGGGACCAAGTTTTTTTGTGAGTGCTACAAGGGGATTAGTGATTTTCCCATAGCAAAGGATCCATTGCCAACAAAATCCTGTCACTCCAAGAATTACCCTCAATTGCTTTTTAGTGGTAGGAATGCTTAAGTTTTAGATAGTTTCAATACACTTGGGAGAAATTAAATGGCTCCCAGCAGTTAAAATGAAGCCAAAGTATTGTACCTTGGGGAGACACCACTGAACTTTGTCTTTGGAGACCTTGTGACCTCTCTTATGTAGCTCTAAGAGGAGGTCTTTGCTATCCTCTTGGCATGCTTCAACATTTGGTGAAGCCAAGAGCAAATCATCTATATACTGTATTAAATGGCTGTATTTAAATTTTATGGCATCTGTATCAGCAGTTAAGAATTTTGTGAACAGAGTGGGGCTGTCCATGAATCCTTGAGGCAAAGGAGCCCAGATGCATTTTAGCCTTTCCAGGTGAAAGCAAACATATGCCTGGAGTTCTCATGTTTGGTATAGAAAAGAAAGCTGAGCATAAGTCTACTATTGTAAAAATAGAAGAAATAACAGTATTTATGTAGGAAACTACAGGATGTCTATTTATAACATGATTGTTCACAGCTCTCAGATTCTGGACAAATAGACAGATTCTTGCCATTGGGCCCTAGTTTTGGCTTCTTAACAGGCAGGATGGGCGTATTGTATTCAGATTTACAGGGAATTATGATGCCTTGGTCAATCAGGGAATTTATTACTGGTGTAATGCCATCAATTGCCTCCTTAGAAAGAGGGTATTGAGGAATGGAAGGAAGTGGGCTAGATTTTGTTTGAATTTGGACAGGGTCAGCCAATTTAAGTGGGCCAATATCAGAAGATGATGTGGCCAAGAGAGTCTCAGGTATATCAGTCAGGATCTCAAAAATAGGAGTCTCCTTTGTTTCATGAGCACCTGAAAGAAGTACAGGGAGTAAAGTTAAGGATTCCTCAGGCAGTTCCAGTGTCATAGAGCCATATGGAGAGCAAGTTATTGTGGCTCTAAGCTTTCATAAAAGATTTCTCCCCAGAAAATTTATAGGGAAGCCAGGCATTAAGAGGAAAGGGCATTCCACACTAAGGGGTCCTATGGACACTATTCTAGGGGAAAGCTTGGGAACCTTTAGGGGTGTGCCTGATACCCCCACAACATTATTTGAGCGAATGGAACTGCAATATGAATCAGGTGTACTCTTTAATACAGACTGGGAAGCTCCAGTGTCCAAAAGACAATCATAATAGATGTTACAAACCTTTAATATTACATGGGGCTCATCAGTATGGGGGAGCAGTGGATAGGGACAATGGGCAGTAAGACATCAGGGTCTGGAAAATCAAAGGTTATATCCTCTGATTCCTGTGCCCCAACCCCACCTGTATACCTTCATAATCTGGTTATTTCCTTGGGCTCCTTGCTGAGGGGCAGTAGCACCCTGGGTGGTTTGGGGGAAATCTCCACTCATAATATATTGCTGTGGGGTCATTTGGTATGAGTTGTCAGGTGCCTGATTTATGTCCCTAGGATTGTTAGTCCTAAAGTCATGCTTTCTGAAATTACCATTGTAATTATTATTTCTATAACTGTTTCTTTGAGAATTTTTCTGGTGGATATTGTTTCTTACTGCCTGGATCAAAGTCCTACTTTCTTTATTTACATGGTCCTTCATATGACAGAATTGGCAGGTAGGGGATTGATAGTTAGATTCTTGGAGATGGACTAGTGCCATTGGTTGAGCATCATCCCCTTTGTCTTGTTTATCAAGTCTACCATTTAAAGATTTAATTTCTTTTTTCAAAGTTTCTATGATATTATTAGCCTCTTCCTGTTTTTCTTTTTGGCCTTTAAGGACATAAGCACAATTTTCCTCAACTCTTCAAGGTCTATCTGAGTCCACCATGGGCAATGTGTCTTAAAATAATTGTGGACCACCATGCAAGAATTGTTGACAAAATGTCTCTTTATTTGCTTAATATCTTTGACTTTAGAATTATCAAGGTCTAGCTACTGACCCTCAAGCTCAATGAGTTTATCCATGAATTGTGACCATTCTTTCATATCCTCAGAGCATTCTCACAAAGCTATTATAATGGCCTCCCTACAACGATTTAATTGCAACTGGTCCTCAGGACTGTTATAATCCCATGCAGGATCCTGAACTGACTAGTGTGCTGCACCATGCCCCCAGGCCTTGTTAACATAAGAGATGGTCTTATTTTTCTCACATTCCATTAGAAAAGCATTGAGCAAATTCTCAACATCCTTATAGGACATATATTGATGAAAAGATATCAACCATTTTCTTGGTTACCACAATAGGTTCGCTTTCAAAATGAGGAATATCATATTTCAAATCTCTAATTTCTTGAGGAGTGAAAGGTATTTGGTGTTTTAGGATTACCACATCCCCATTGTTTCCTATTTGGGGCACTCACCTTAAAGGGAAAATGAATTCATAAGAATAATTCGATGGCTCTGGTCCCTTAGAAGTTGACTGTGGGGATATGAAGGCAACATGGGTAGGAACAATTACTGTAGCAGGATGAGATTTCTTTGGGGCTAGGGCTGGTTCTGCGGTGGGAGAAGGGACAGGAGATGATGGGGGATTAGATGAAGGATCAGGGAGGTAAGATCAGCCAGGAGTTGCAGAGCATGGGTGAGATGTTGCAGAGTATGAGAGATAAAGACCTGTACCTGATGTATATGAGAGGGGTGTCTCATCTCCATTTCTGGGGAGAAATAGGATTGTCCTCTATTTGTGGTTCAGGAGCAGGCTTGCAAAATTCAGACTCGTTTTGGATGGGATCAGTCTTTTTCATTAGATCATGTAAATGTTTGAAATTTTTTTATTGAATTTTCCTGTCAGCCTGCATTTCTGATTTAATCTCTTGTATAGTAGCAATTTTTGTCTTAATATTGAAGATCATAAAAATAAAAAAAAAGAGAGAAAATTTGGAATTTTACATGCCTCTAATTGGGAAAAAAAGCAGAAGACTTTCATGCATGGTAGCATTTATGCTGCTTAGCATTTTGAACAAAAAAAGAAAATGCATATTTTTTATTGATTTGTTTTTAATTGTTATTATAATAAGTGGTGGGGTAGAGTCAGGTGAGGATATTTAGCTTATTTTATTTTCTTTTTTTACATTATTTTATTGGATTTTTATTCATAAAAAAGGGAAAAATATTTAATTATTTGTTGCTGTCCTCTAGTGGCAGCAAACAACCACTGTAGCTAAGCAGGAAAGGGGGGGAAATAAAAGGGAAAAAAGAGAAGAAAAGGTAGGGAAAAAAAATCAGTTCTCAATATTGACCTCTAGTGGCCAAAAGGCAGCACTACAACTGGGAGGGGTTGGGGGTGTGGGTTTCAGGGTTCAGGTTGTGGTTAGGGACTGCCAGAAACCAAAATAGAGGATATGACTACAAAATCGGGTGGGCTCTGAGAGGGAAGGGATAAAGCAGGTTTGGTAAAGCAATGTGGCAGCTGGGGTTGTAGAAAAAGGGTCAGGACCCTCTCTGCCAAGACAAAAAGCCTGACAGAGGCTAATAGGCAACCAGGTGCCCAGCAGGTTGTATGAGATTTAAAATAGTGAAGCCCATAAACTGTAGTGAGTTAAAATGGTGGAAGATATAAATTGTGATAGATATAAGAGAGGGTGAGTAAATTTGACCGCAGAAAATATGTTTCACTACAGTGTCTTGGTTTTTAAATCAAATATAAGGTGGTTACCAGGGAAATATTCCCAATTATTTAAATACCCAAGTCAACTGGGTTTTATAGAGATTTTAATTAATAATATAATGAGGAATTAGAGAAAGAAAGAGTAGGAAAGGAATAATTATGAAGGGCCTTAAGCCAACATGGCCTAGACCTGAGTCTTAAGAGAGAGAGATCAGTCAGTCAGTCTTTTAACACTCACCACAAGGTCTGCCTAAGCAAGGATTCTAGTGACACCAGGCCAGCATCATCTCAGCTGCTTTCACCACCTCCCTCCTCCATCTGAATGTTTCAGAATCATCTCCAGCTCTTCTCTGAGCTCTTATTTTTAAGCTCTTATGTCACCTCCCCTAAGTTCTTCCATCTACCAATCACTGTAGATGTTTTCCTAAAGACAGCCCATTTTGAATTCACAGCTGAGTAGATTAATCTCTTTAGTAAGTCAGAAAAAAATGCTTCTGTGTCAACTAATTTCATTAAGAGAAAACCTCTGAGTAAGTTTTCACCTTTTAGGTCTAAGTAGTTTACAAGTTGCCCCACCTTTATAGGCACTTAGCATCCCATTCTATCAATTCCAAAAATAGGCATGGCTCAAAGAACTCCTTTCCTTTATAAGTATGGTTTTCAAGTACTTTCATTGTTTAGCAAGGAGTTTTCTGCCCTAAAGCATTCTTAAGTAAGGGTGGAATAGAAGTCCTCCCATAGCAAGGAGTTTTCTCCCCTAAAGCAGTCCCAAGTAGGGATGGGGTAGAGATCCTCCCATAGCAAGGAGTTTTCACATTCAAGTAGAGTTCTCACTATCTGGTAAGGAATTATTTCAAGTAGGGACTTGGAGGATTCCTCAATGTGGAGTAAAATTTTTAACATTCATAAGTCTGTGAAATTTTAAGGTTTACAGCAGGTTTGGTAAAGCAATGTGGCAGCTAGGGTTGTAGAAAAAGGGTCAGGACCCTCTCTGCCAAGACAAAAAGCCTGACAGAGGCTAATAGGCAACCAGGTGCCCAGCAGGGCAAAGAGGTTTCCCTTCTGTGCTGGACTGGGGAAAAGGGAAGCTTATACTCACCAGCTAAAGCAGGAGCAGGTTGGCAGAAGTGGCAGAAAGCTCAGTGGTGTGGCAGCTGGAGCAACCCAGCCAGGCATGACTAGGCTTCAGCAGCTGTAGGAGGCAGTAACATTACCGGTGTGGGCCCAGGGTTCCTCGGCTAAGGTAGCAGTTTGAGGCAGTGGGGGAGAAGTAAACCTGCCACTTAGCTGGGGTTTTGCCAAGCTGCAGGCAGGAATGGCTGATCAGGCTGATTGGGCTGCTCGCCAGGCCATGGACTGGGAGCGGCTTCTCTACCAAGTCCCCCAAATTAAAGCAGCTAGGTCAGTAGGAGAGTGACCAGAAGGCTGGGTGGAAAATACTCATAGCTGTAGGAGGCTCAGAAGGCAGAAGGAGAGCTAGAGGAATGAGCCGCAGCTGGGTGGTTAGAGCTGAGGTTTGAAAACTCCCAGCAAAAGAGCAGCTTTTGGTTGCAAACCAGTAGCAGTTTTAAACCATGGGTTTTGGGGCAAGCTGGTGCTTTAATGCTGATTGATAACAGCATCTGTGCTCTGGTAATGGGGAAAGTGAGCTTGGCTATAGCCAGGGCAGAAACTGCTGGCTTAAAAAAAAAAAAAAAGCTCTGAGTTCTAAAGTCCCTTCTTCGAGTCACCAGAAATGTAGAGATTAAAATTAATATTCAATAGTCCAAGTATTATTTTAATACTATTTATTAAAATCCACTTAGAACAAAGAGCAATTTAAAAAACCAGAGCAGGGCAAATCTGATCTCTTTTGTTTCAAATTGAGGCAGAGCCAAATAACTTTTTTGCAAGCACAGAAAAGGTTGGGACAAACTTGGTTGTTGCAATTCGATTAAAATAAACTGCCAAACATCAACATTCCAGAGGCTGTTAACAATACTGGAAGGCATGAAAGTCCTGAGACTTTCCTCTGTACCAATTTGGGGGGAAGGTTTAAAAAAATCATGGGCCTAGGAGGGTCCTCAGAGATGATCTTATTCAACCTTCCTCCCTGCTTCTTCTGCCCTCTCAGCACCCCCACAGAACGAAACAAGCTGAAGTGATTTGACTCATCCTAGAGCAAGTATTGTAGAAAGTGTGGTGGTAAGATTTGAAACTAGGACCTCTGATCTCAGATCACAGTCTGGAAGATTGAAGGAGCTGGAGGATTTTGTTCTTATCAGCGTCTTAGCACCATACCTTTTAACATTAGGGCTGGTGGAAATCTACATGTATATACAAATCCATATATACATATGTTCATATGTCTATACACATAAATTGAAGGGTATGGAAGATTTTGAACTAGTCAACCCCATTATGCTGCTTTGCCTTGAGAGAACAACAGAATCAAAGTAAAAATTACTTTTTTCGCTATCTAGAAAGGGTTTAACTAGAGTAACAATGACTCATTTATGGCCAGGCTGGTTGTATGGCAGATACTTAAACTCTAAAATTCGTAGAACTCAGGACTCTAGTTCCAAACCAAAGGAAGAATAGTGATATTTTTCTACATACAAAATAATTTAAATTTTAAAGAAAAGACCTTTCAAATTTATAATTCACTTCAAAATAAATCATCCTGTGCACATTTCTCCCCCCTCTCCCCCCTTATGCTGAAACATTGTTAGCTAAACCTAGCATATACCTGTTACAAGAAGTGTAGAAGGCTTTGGATCCTATAAGAATTGTGAGCTTCTATTGAATTCCCCCCCATTTTTTTTATTCCTTATTATCATGCAAAACACACATCTCTATTGATCGTAGCCAAAATCCCCAAATAAAACAATACACTGATGGGAAAGACAACACCAACAGTTCTTTCTCCAGAGTTGAATATCATTTCCTGTCATAAATCTTTCAGTATTGTCCCAGATCATTGCATTGCTAAGAGTAGCCAAATTTTCATAGATGATCATCCTCCAATAACATGTTCTTCCAGTTCTGCTTATTTCATTCTGCATCAGTTTATGCAGATCTTTCCAGCTTTTTCTGAAGTTATCATATGTCATCACCAACATGTACCACAATTTGTTTAGCCATTCCCCAACTGATGGACATCCCCTCAATTTCTAGTTCTTTGCCATCCCAAAAAGTAGCTATAAATGCTTTTGTATAAGTATGTCCTTTCCCCTTTTTTGTTATCTCTTTGGCCATCCTGCTATTTCTAATCATAATTTTGCTCAGACCAAAAAACAGCTCCTTATACAAGATCTATCAACATTTCAGAAATACTGAGAAGGCAAAAGCAATGAGGGAAAGATAGTCCAAGGGAACCAGGATGGTACCAAAAGCTTCCCTGTAATAAAATCCTCAGCACTATTTGTTTAATAGTGGTAGAAATAGGAGGTGGGAAGAGAGCTTAATATGTAAGAACATCTCTAAGAGTTGATGGGTTGAACAGGAGCTATTTTATTTTATTTTTTTCCTTAGATTCTATTTTTTAAAATTTTTATTTAATGAATCAATTTAGAACATTTTCCCTTGGTTACAATAATTATATTCTTTCCCTCCCCTCCCCCACCCCTTCCCATAGCCAACCCAATTCTCCTGGGTTTTACATGTGTCCTTGATCAAAACCTATTTCCATGTTATTGATGTTTGCATTAGGGTGATCAATTAGAGTCTACATCCCCAATCATATCCCCTAGACCTATGCAATCAAGCAGTTGTTTTTCTTCTGTGTTTCTACTCCCATAGTTTTTCCCTCTGAATGTGGAAATCCCTTTCTTGTAAATCCCTCCAAGTTGCTCTGCCTTGCCACTAATGGTCATTACATTCAACTGTACCATAGTGTATCAGTATCTGTATATAATGTTCTCTGAACAGGAGCTATTTTAAAGAGTTTATGACTTATTTGCTCAGATTCTGCTCAAGATGCATCTTTTGCACAAAGTTTTTCCTGTTTCTGACCAACCCACCATCTGCCCCCAACTACAAGGATCTCTTCCTCATCAAGGTTACTTCCATGGCTTGGGAAATAGAACATTTGTCTTGGGAGTCAGGAAGACCTGAGTTTGAATCCTACTTAACTAAGTTTGTCACCCTTGACAGGTCCCTTAACCATTCTGTGCTTTATTTTCTCCTTTGTAAAATGGAGATAATAATAGTACTTATTTCATAGTACCTATTGTTGTTCTTTAGTCATTTAAGTCATATGTGATACTTTGTGACCCTATTTGGGGTTTTCTTGGTAGGGACACTGGAGTGGCTTGGCATCCCTTCTCCAATTTACTTTACAGATGAGAAAAGTGATTTGCCCTGGATTCCACAGCTAGTAAGTGTCTGAGACAGTAATTGAACTCAAGTCTTCTCTATTCTAGGACCAGTGATACACACATATAAACATGTATAAATATATGTATATGTACATATATATGTATTTATATACATATAAATTGCCATTAGTCCTGCTGTCCAGATGCATGATGCCAATAAGGAGTACAAAGTCCTCTGGATCATTTGAAACTCACAAGGTTCTCCTCCAGCTAAATGATGTGGTTAAGGAGACATAAGATCAGGGTGTGCTGGACCTAGCTTTCAAGAACTAATGGTTGAATTTTCAATGTGAGCATTTACACTGTGGAAATCATCACATAATACAAATTAAAAATTGATTTATTTTTCTGTTGACTACGCTTAACAAATCAATGGAGAAAATGTTAATAATGCCAATTAAACTGAAAATTCCATCTCCTGTACATTACTTTTTTTCCTGGATAGCCAATTGTTAAATAGATCACACTTGTATCCAGGATTACCAAAGAAGTCCACTGCTCCTTCCCCAGCCATCATGGTTCCTCAGGGATTTTCTTCAATCCCTCTTTCCTATTTGCCTCAGTTAGAATGCTTCCTTTTTATCTAACTCCATGCTTTTACCCAGGATCTATAGGGTATGATGAAATCCCTGAGTTGATTGGAACACAATTTCTATCTGACATCATTTCACTTTAATTAAATGGCTTTTTTTTTTTTAACCCTTAATTTCCATCTTAGAAATAATACTGTGTATTGGTTCTAAGGCAGAAGAGCCTTGCCCAGGTCACACAACTAGAAAGTATCTGAGGCCAGATTTGAACCTAGGACCTCCCATCTCTAGGCCTGGATCTCACCCCACTGAGCCACCTAGCTGCCCTCATTATCCAATAGCTTTCGATTTTTTCTTAGCCCTTACCTTCCACCTTCAATACTGTGTATTGGTTCTAAGGCAGAAGAATGGTAAGGGCTAGGCAACAGGGATTAAGTGACTTGCCCAGGATCACAGAGCTAGGAAGTGTGTGAGGGAGCCACCTAGCTGCCCCTTACATCAAATAGTTTTCATAGACTTTCCACATCTAATTGAAGGAATGTCTATCAGTTGGGGAATGGCTGAACAAACTGTGGTACATGTTGGTGATGGAATACTATTGTGCTATAAGAAATGATAAGCAAGATGATTTCAGAAAAAGTTGGAAAGATCTGCAGGAACTGATGCAGAAAGAAATAAGCAGAACTGGGAGAGGTACAATAACAGCAACATTGTACAACGATTGTCTGTGAAAGCTTGGCTACTCTCAGCAATGCACTGATGTGAGATAATTCTAAAAGATTGATGACAGGAAATGCTATCCACCTCTAGAGAAAGAACTATTGGGGTCATCTTGCACATCAGTGTAGCTTTGGTTTTATTTTGGGGTGTTGGTTATGTATGAGTGGGCTCTTATACCACTAACCAGTATGGAAGTGCATTTTACATGACAACAAAATTAAAGTAAAATTTAAAAACCAAAGACACATCTGTGATTGATGTTGATGAAATGAGCATCTGATCACCAACATTAAGTGAGGTAGAGTGACCTGATTGTGCAAATATTAGTCAACCTAAATCTTCACACACACACACACACACACACACACACACACACACACACACACACACACAGAAACAAGCAGAATGTCCCGCTCCCACAGAAAGAGAGAAAGAGAGACAGAATGTCTTTGACGTTTGTAGTATTACTTCTATGTGGTTTACAATCCTTGTCATTCTTCCATAGTATCGGATAGGCATCCCTAAGCATTTATCTTTTCATTTTATGCCAAATTTTTCAAGTGTATTGTTCGATACTTGTGATTTCATTGATATTGGTACTCCACCCATGGTTTCAGGTGGCAACTTGTTTACTTTTTCCAATTCTATGCATCTTTTGTCTCATTCCTACCATAATACCTTTCTTAAGGTCCGTCAAATATTCTGGAAAACTTGCTTGGTCTCCCTTGGCATTGCTTAGATCCCAATAGAGGACATAGATGATCTTATGATTCTCTCTGGGTGACTGGATCATCTTCCTTTCTGGTCTTTAATGACATTGATATTTAGTCTTGTACATGGCAGCCCATTCACAGCTGTGTGAGTCTCTCCAGTGATTTTTGGATAATTCTCAATTTCAGTTCTTCAGAGTCATGGTAGTGTGTAATTTAGAGCCATAAAGCAAGCCTCGAGGAATATTTCTCTTAAAAGATAGGCCTTTGTTTCAGGGTGAAGCTAAACTTATTGGAAGGTAATAGGGCCTGCTCAGCTCCTTTTCATTACGAGGCATAATTCACTGAATCTAAATGGTGTCCAAGATATACATTCAAATACCAACTTTGTGGGTTGTGCATCTAACTGCATATCATTGGTTGGGAAATAAATCTTACCTTCTTCTGTCTTTATCCCCCTGTTCACATAGGTTAAAATAGTCACTGATTTTGGGTTTCATTTAGGAGGCTCTGCATTGTTCTAGTTTGATAACATTCCTCAATTTTTCTTATTTTTAAAGACTTTATAATAATATTTTTAAAAGTTTTCTTTGTAGTACTATGTATTTTATTTTAAATATTTAAAACATTATTTTGAGAAGGGCTCCAGAGACTTCATCAGACTGTAAAAGGGAGTCATCACACAGAAAAATTTAAGAACTCATGATCTAGACAAACTTCCTCTATAATGGTGAGGAAAATTAATATTGAATCTTAAAACTCAGGTTTCAGGGGTCATCTCACTGGGCTGGCTTTTGTTAGAGGCAGAGTAGAGACCTGTCCCTATTTTATCTATAAGAACTCTCTTAGGGAGGGGGAATTGGCAAGCTCCGTAGTCATATTTGGAAGTGAATCTTGATTGAAAGTGTGCTAGGTAGCCATGTGGAATTGACCTACCAGGTGGTGGGGCGGAAGTGGCATGTTGGCATATTCCTGAGATACCGCTTTCTGTGATTGAAGTAATGAGGGAAGAGTTGGGGTCTCTGTGTGCACCTCCTCCGTGGCTATTTACCAATCAGAGATGTCTTGGGGAGGAACTGAGTGATGATGTCACAAGGAGTATATATTGGCCTGCTTGAGAGGAAGTCTCTCTCTCACCTAGAAACTCCTTTTTGACTCAGCTTTCTCTTGCCAGTGCTCTCATTTGACCCACTTTTCTTGCCAACTGCTCTTGCGCCACCTTTATTTTGCTCCATACATTCTCTGATTCAGTTTGCCAAGGGAGTCTATATGGCCTCTTGAGAATTTAAATCTTTACAATGGCAAACACTTGTGGAGAACACACGTCTCCATGTTTTATATTTCTTTTATTCTTAGTAAACAGAGGGTTCTAGAACAAATTTATATACACTATTACATCTTTTAAGGAATTTAAAGCAGTTTGATATATATGTTTCATATATGTAAGGGGGAGGTCACTTTATTAGGAGAACAAAGGCACACAAGCTTACTCTGATTTCTATTCTTTACTCTTGGAAATTTCCAAGTAGAAGATTTTTTACATTCTCTTCAAATTCTCTTAGCAGCCTTCATCCACAGAAAGTTCTTCCTTATAGCTAGTTTCAACCTAAGCCTATTTTCATTTGTCTTTAAGGTGATAATGAATTGCTATCACTATTGTTTCTTTTAAAGGTTTTTCATATAATTAATAATATTCATATAATTAATGATATCTTTCATATAATTAATAATAAATTATATTTTATATAATTAATAATAAAAAAAATAATTAATAATATAAAAATTTGAGCCTTCCTTTCTGCACACTAAAGAACAGTTTATTTCATCTTTCTTTATGTATTCTAGATTCCAGCTTTTCAATCATTTTTATTCCTCTCCAAGTTTCCCTCTCATTCTTGGAGTCCTCTAGTCCACTGGTAGCAGAAAAAGCTCACTCAACATTGCTGCTCAGTTCTAGTTTTAAAATAGAACTGTGGCCATGTTGAATGGTGGGAGATAGATCAACAAAAATCATATTGTAGACAATTGGAACCAGAGATAGTAAAAACCCCACCTAAATTTAGGCTTTTAGTACAGAAGAGCTTAAAAATATATGTAATTAATGGATTTGGAAATTAGTGTTAATTCACTGAAGAAAATTTTATCTTCAAAGGATTCAATAACTATTTATTGGGCAGAGGAAAAGAAGTAGTAAGAGATTATACTGAAAAGATAGTTGGCATCAGATTAGAGAGGGCTTTCGGTGACAGGCTACTGATCCTGAACTTTATCTTATAAGTTAATGAAGCAATCAAAGTTTATGAGCAAGAAGAGAGCCTGCTGAGATAATTGGGCTATAGTGGGTAGAGTATATTGGAAGAGAAAGAGAACAGAGGGGCATTTAGGTTGCTCATTGGAGAACAAACCAGGCCTAGAAGTGGGAAGTCCTGGATTCAAATCTGGCCTCAGACACTTCCTAGCTTTGTGATCCTGGGCGAGTCACTTAACCCCTACTGCCTAATCTTTACCTCTCTTCTGCCTTGGAACCAATGCACAGTATTGATTTCAAGATGGAAGGCAAGAGTTTTGTTTTGTTTTTTTAACTATGTCATGAGTACATTTTTTTTGGAGAGTCATTTGTCTTTTTTTTTAAACACCTATCTTCAGTTTTGGAGTCAATACTGTGTATTGGCTCCAAGGCAGAAGAGTGGTAAGGGCTAGGCAATGGGGGTCAAGTGACTTGCCCAGGGTCACACAGCTGGGAAGTGTCTGAGGCCAGATTTGAACCTAGGACCTCCCATCTTTAGGCCTGGCTCTCAATCCACTGAGCCACCCAGCTGCCCCCATTTGTCAAACTTTTAAACCAGTACATTCTTGGTTGTAAGTAAATATTACATTTAAAAATTTTTTCATTTAATTTCCCCACCCCCACAATTACACGTAAAAACAGTTTCTAATATTTTTCAGAGAAGGTCTAAGAGTAAAGTTGGGAAAGAGAACAGTAACAACAATTCTATCACACTTGGAGACTAGAAAAGTGAGTGGAATGGAAGACCAAAGACATTTTGAGCCTTGAATTTTCTCCCTTATTCCCTGCCCCCCAGATGGTAAGCAAGTAAATATTATCTTTACAACATACGCTCAAGGTTAGTGATAAAGAGAGAGAGAGGAACAGTGGTCAAGGGAAGATGATTTTAGGATAGTGGAGGTTTGAGCATATCTGTAGCCTCGAGAAAAGGAACTCACAGTGAGCGATTTGATCATGCTAAAGGGAGGCAATAATTGATAGAACCAAGTCTTTTAGGAAGAAATCAGAGAGGAGATTAAGGACCTAAACAGAAGAATTAGCCATGAAGGGAAAAAGAGATATTTTTGTAGGACTTGGGAGATGGAGATTGCATAATAATAATTACTCACATTTGTGTAGTGCTTGAGATTTTGCAAAACTTGCAATATTTCATCTCTTATAATTCTCAACAACTACTCTGATGTTGTGACCTGCCCAGGGTTGTTGTCGTTGCTTTCGTTCAATCATGTACAACTGTCTCTAAGCTCATTTAGAGTTTTCTTGACAAAGATACTGGAGTAGTTTGCCATGTCCTTCTCTGGCTCATTTTAGGAAAACAGAGGCAAATAGGGTTAAGTGACTTGCTTAAGATCACACAGTCAGTAAGTGTCTAATAACAGCTCTGAGATCAGGACTTCCTGAATCTAGTCCTACAACTAGTCATTGGACCACCCAGTTGTCCCAAAGTTATGTAACTACTAAAATGTCTAAGGCAAGATTAGAACATCAAAGCCAGTTCTCAGTCTAACTAAACCATTTAAATTATGAATTTAAGGACTTATTTTGATGTGAAATTGGAAGAGATCGCACCCATTTGAAGACCTGTGTGTTCAATAGAGTAGAAGGCAAAATCTTCTACAGATTTTGGGTAGGCTTAAGATGGGGTCTATAGTGGGAAAGGTTGAGAATAGCCTGGGGAAGGGAATTTGATAAGGAATCTACTGAAGATAAATTTTGCTAAACAAAACTAATGGCCCAATTGTTATGGGATACTATTGGTGAAACTTTATTATTTTTCTGCAGAGTGTGAAAGTAAAAATTATGAAAGAGAATAGTAGAATTTTAAACCACATTTGGAGATGGATAGAAGGACAAAGAAGCCAAAATGTTTTGTTACCTTTTGTCAAAACCTCATAGTCAAAAAACAAACAAACAAACAAAAAACAAACTCATAGTTTTTTTTGAGGCAGAAAAACCTGCCTTCCAATCCATTCATTTGAACTTTCCCTTGTAACAAAGGAAACTCAGCCTCCAATACTCCACACAATACAGTATTCTGCCCTAGTTGCTGACCCTCCCCTCCCATCTGAGAAGAGGGAAGTATGTTTCATCATCTGTTTTCGCAGACCATTAATGATTCTTTTTTTCAAATATTGTATGACTTTTTTTAGTGATCTGTTTTTTTTTACATTCTAGTTCACATTGTATATAACATTCATTTGGTTTTGCTTATTTCTCTGTGCCTCAGTTCTTATGGATTTTCCTGTGTTTCTCTAGCTTCCCCGATCTTTATTTTTTATTGTCCAGTAATATTCCATTGCATTTATCTGATGTAGCTTGTTCAACCACTTCTCAGTTCCTGCACACCCACTTGACATTTTTTGAAGCAAGAGTATTTTGGCTTTATTGACTGGGCATGGCTTCGAACTAATGGGACCAATTAAAAATATGGGTCATTATTTATAAATTCAAATGACTATTGCCTTTTCAATATAATCACCTTTCTTTGAATGATGTTCAAAACTGATTTTTGAGCTCTTTGTAATTGCCTTCAGAACCAGTTTAAAGATGCTCAAAATGTTTCATTATTCTCTTATTTAATAGCATTTTGGACCGAAAATGACATTAGCTCAGCTTCATCATCAACTTCTTCATTAGGTTCAGTTCTGAATGACTTACAGCTAACTAAAAAAAGTAATTTTAGCATTTTGAAAGGATGAAGATTTGTCACCATTTACAAATATTGGAAAGAATGCACCATAGGCTGTGAAAGAAAATTGTAATGTAATGAATTATATCTTTTTTTTAAAACCTTACCTTCTGTCTTGGAACCATTACTGTGTATTGGTTCCAAGGCAGAAGAATGGTAAGGGCTAGGCAATGGGGGTCAAGTGACTTGCCCAGGGTCACACAGCTGGGAGGTGTCTGAGGTCAGATTGGAACCCAGGACCTCCCTTCCCTAGGCCTGGCTCTCAATCCACTGAGCCCCCCAGCTGTCCCCTGAATTATATCTTTTTGAAAACTGTTGTAAAAATCTTATCATTGGTTTTGTGTTTCCATTCTCTTGTGCTTCTGGTCCTGCTTAATGCTACCATTTGGGGCTAATTTTTAACGATTTTCCTTCTGTTATCCTATTGCTCAGAAGTTTTCAATGACTCTCGGTTACCAAGTCTAACCTTCTAAGTAGTCAGGTATTTGTTGATCCCTACTAGGCATCCCAGCCGTGTGTGTTGCAGTTCTTATTTCTGAATCCTCCTTTTTCATTTCCCACTTCTCACACCATCGCTAAAGTATTTCACTTTTTGAAACTTTAACTTATATGGAAACTATTAATGCTAGACATGCCAACTACGTCACAGAGATGTTGTGAGGTCAAGTGAAATAATGTTGTTGGTAACATTTAAAATTTGTTTTTATTGATACTCTCATGTTTTCCCAACACCTTCATTTCCTAACGTTTTCCTCTGTACCCTCACCCACACCCCCATCTGCTGAACAATCTTTTGTAACAATAATTTAAAAAGAAAGTGGGGGAAGAAACAGTTTCATGAACATCTTAGTCCGAACATTATACGAAATGTTCCATACCCCTAACTCGTCACCTTTGCAAAGGTGGGAAAGAGGAGCGTTATTATCTCTTCTTTGGGGTTCAGCTTGTTTATTATAATTACACACCATTCATGGGTTTTTTTTCCCTTCAGAAATGAGACCCCACATAACAATATTCATCCAAAGTTTATTCCAAAGGGATTGTTTTTTATTCCCTGATCACATCTCATGCTTTCCTGCCTTTGTATGTTTGCTCATATTATTTTTGTCTGAAAAACCCTTATCTTGTATTTTTGCCATTTGAAATCCTACTCACCCTTTTAAGCCTCAGCTCAAATGCCAAGTCCTCCATGAAGCCTTCCATCATAGTATATAAAAGGCTTAAAGGTAGGAGAAAAAAAACAATTTTTCTAGTTCAGAGGATCTTAACCTACCCTTTTTTTTCTTTTTTCTTTTTTTATTTTTATTTGGTCATTTCCAAACATTATTCATTGGAAACAAAGATCATTTTCTTTTCTTCCCTCCCCCCCTCCCTCCACCTCTCCCACAGCCGACATGCAATTCCACTGGGTATCACATGTGTTCTTGATTCAAACCCATTTCCATGTTGTTGGTATTTGCATTAGAGTGTTCATTTAGAGTCTCTCCTCAGTCATATCCCCTCCAACCCTGTAGTCAAGCAGTTGCTTTTCATCGGTGTTTTTACCCCTACAGTTTATCCTCTGCTTGTGGGTAGTATTTTTTAGATCCCTGCAGATTGTTCAGGGACATTGCATTGCCACTAATGGAGAAGTCCAGCACCTTCGATTGTACCACAGTGTATTAGTCTCTGTGTACAATGTTTTCCTGGTTCTGCTCCTCTCGCTCTGCATCACTTCCTGGAGGTTGTTCCAGTCTCCATGGAATTCCTCCACTTTATTATTCCTTTGAGGACAATAGTATTCCATCACCAACAGATACCACAATTTGTTCAGTCCCAATTGAAGGGCATCCCCTCGTTTTCCAATTTTTGGCCACCACAAAGAGTGTGGCTATAAATATTTTTCTACAGGTCTTTTTCCTTATTATCTCTTTGGGGTACAATCCCAGCAGTGCTATGGCTGGATCAAAGGGCAGACAGTCTTTTAAAGCCCTTTGGGCATAGTTCCAAATTGCCTTCCATAATTGTTGGATCAATTCACAACTCCACCAGCAATGAATTAATGTCCCAACTTTGCCACATCCCCTCCAGCATTCATTACTTTCCATAGCTGTCATGTTAGCCAATCTTCTGGGTGTGAGGTGATACCTCAGAGTTGTTTTGATTTGCATCTCTCTGATTATAGAGATTTAGAACACTTTTTCATGTGCTTATTAATAGTTTTGATTTCTTTGGCTGGGAACTGCCTGTTCATGTCCCTTGCCCATTTATCAATTGGAGAATGGCTTGATTTTTTGTACAATTGATTTGGCTTTAACCTACCCTTAAGGGATCTATAGACAGATTCAGGGGTCTATGAACTTGGATGGGGGAAAAAGCAAAAAAACCCTTATATTTCTTTCCTTTTTAATCCTCTGGATTTTATTTTATGCCTTTAAAAACATTATTCTGGGGGCAACTAGGTGGTATAGCAGATAGATAGAGCATCAGGCCTAGATTTGGGAGGACCTGAATTCAAATCTGGCTTCACACACTTCCTAGGTGTGTAACCCTGGCCAAGTCACTTAACCCCAATTTGTCTAGTCCTTGTCCTTTCCATCTTAGAGTTGTTACAAAGATGGAATGTCAGTGTTCTAAAAACAAATTTAATTTAAGAAAGAAGTACTGATAGAAAGATAGAAAAGAAGAAAGAGAGACTATTAATCTTAAACCCTGTAAATATACCTTTACTAAGTCTCACTAATAAATAATTCCTAAAACTATCTAAAATTCCTAATACTATCTCTAATTGTCTTCTCAGGCCAGGTTCTTCTGCCTGGCACACCAGGCCTAATCTGCTCTATCTATACATTATTCACTAACTACCTAACTCCCTAAAATAATAGACAGCCACAACTCACTCCTTTACTCAGTTTTTGTATAGCAGCCCAACTGTTGGTAGCCAACTGCCAGCAGATCCTTGCCTCAGTCAGACCTTCTGCTCTTTAGAGATCCCAGAGGCAAAAGACCTTCAACTGTCAGTGCCTGCTTCCTTTTTCTCCTCACTGACCAACTGTCCTCCCCCCCAACTTCCTGTCTGAGGGCAGGCTACTTCCTCTTCTCAGTCCTGGTCTCCCTGGTAACAGAATCCACAGCTCTCACTTACTAACTCACAGTCAGTTCTGATCTACTTAGAAATCCTGCTCTCTAGCCTCTTAAGGAAACACAGAGAGTCTAAGAAAATCCCTTTAACAATGCCCATTTACTTTAGTCAATGGACATACGACATGGACCCAAAGCCCTTCACAAACATCCTGGTTGCCTTCCTCTGGGATGACCTCAATCTATCAGTGTCCTTTTGGTATACAGAACTGAAAACAATCCTCGAGAGGAGGTCATACGTGGGCAGAATACAATAAGACTATGTCTTCCTTCTTCCTGGAAGGAATGTCCTAATTGTCCAAGATCTTATTAGCTTTTGTGGCCAATGTATCAAAATACTAACTCACAGAGCTTGGACTCCACCAAAACCTCTAGTTCTTTTTCAGAAATCCTGATATCTCTTCCTGTCTCCCACATGCTCTACCTGTTAGATTGGTTTGTTTGTTTTTTCACTCGACTACAAGACATTCTACTAATTCCTATTAAATTTTACTTTCTTGATTTTTTTCTCAAAAATGTCTCAAAATTTCTCAATTCAACACATTGTTCTAGACTCTCAAGATCATTTTGGATCCCAATTCTCTCATTGACTGTATTAGCTCTCCCAAATTTGTATCATCTCTAATAGTGACCTATGGCTTTTATCCAAGTCACTGATAACCATTTATAACCACTCTTCAAGTCTGTATTCATTTGAATGTATTATTATTGTCTAATTGATCTTCTCCATAAAAATATAAGAAGATACTTTATCAAAAGCTTGTAAAAATCTAGGTAAACTATATCCACAGATTTTTTTCTCTTCTACTAATTTATTAATTGTATTTTTTAAAAAATGAAATGAGGTTAGTCTGGAATGACATATTTTGATCAAGTCAAACTAGCTCTTTATTATCATCCCATCCTCTTTCTAGATGTTGACTAATCATCTTTTTAATGATCTGTTCTAGAATTTTCTGAAATCTGGCTCATGGGCCTATAGTTTTCAGATTCTGTTTTTTCCCCCTCTTCCCCCACCCAAGGCATTTGGCTTTTTTCTACCTTAAATGGGGTCAGACAACTGAAATGTAAGAAGAGTCAGACAACTGAAATGACTACAGAACAACAATCTTGTAGTACCTCTCTTGTTTTTCATGATCATTTAAATGTCACTGAGAGTGACTTAGCAATCCCATCTGCCATTTTCTTCAGGATACAAAAGTAGTATTCATCTGGGTGAGGTTACTTGAATTTGTCAAGGTTACTAGGTGCTTTCATGCTATCTCATTATTTATCGTGAGTATCAACTCCCTATTAGTCATTTTTTTTTCTACTATTTCTAATGTTGCTGCCAATCTCCTTCAAACGAAAATAGAAAAAAAAATGCCTCTCTCTGCTTTCAGTAATCATTGTCTCATCCACCCTGAACAAAGATCTGAATCCTTTTTTTGAGACTTTTCCCCCCAATAGATTAACCTCAATCACACATTTTTTGTCCCTATCTCATTCTGAGCGTTAGCCTTCCTGATGCTATTTTCAAATGATGCTCTATGTTCTTATATTCATCTTTCTTTTCCTTAGCAAAGATTTTTCATTCACTGTTGCCCATTATTATCTTAAAGCACTATGCATTCCCCAGAGACTATCAGTTAATTTAACTAAAAGTGAGTTTGCATTTCTTTTAGGTGAGACTATAGAAAAAGAGATAATAAAGAATGGATTAGTAAACCAATCATTTTACAAATTCAATTTAATTCAGTAATCATTTATTTATCATTTACCAGGAACCACATGGTGCTAGGCAAAAGGGATATAAATAGAAAAGTAGAAGTTCTTGCCCTTTACGTTATATATGTGTGTGTACACATACATATCTACACACATATCTATGCATGTATAAATACACATATATACATATTTATATGCCTTTACATACACATATACATACATATAGGTATATATTATGTATGTATGAATAGAATGTCCCATAAATGCTAGCTGTTGTTGCTATTATTATTGTTATTTCGAGGGATAGAGCTGAGGATGAAGTGTATTCTGGTTAGCAAGAACAGATTGTGCAGTGTAATGGAGAAGGAAGATGAATATTCTATGTGGGGACCATCAAGTACGCCAGTATTGTTTAGTGTGCGTGAGTTGAAGTAATGTATAAAAGTGTTCTGGAACATTAGGTTGGGGTCAGATTGTGCTTGGCCTGAAATGGCAAATGGCAGACTTTACGTTTTACCCCAGAGGCAATAGAAAGCCTGTAAATATCTTAAAGGAGGGGAGTGATATGGATTAGATTGTGCTGGAAGAAGATTATTTTGGCAGTTGTATTGAGGATAGGTTGAACAGGGGAGGTTCTGGAATCAGGAAAAGCAAATAGGAGGCTACTGAAAGAGTTTAGGTAAGAAATGATGAAGGCCTGACTTAAGGTGTTGGTTATATGAGTAAAAAATGGAGAATGGATGGGTAAGGATGTTGTGATGGTTAATATGATAAGACTTGGCCAGCAATATGAAGAGTTAAGGTTCTTGGAGTAATGAATCCCTGATTATTTCTAAGGTTAGAATGTAAGAGGAACAGATGATTTAAAAAAAAAGACAGGGCAGGTAATTGGATCAGGGGATAGAACATCACATCTGGCATTGGGAGAATCTGGGTTCAAATGTGACCTCAGACAAGTCCTAGTTGTGTGCCCTTGGATATTGCCTAGTGGTTACCACTCTTCTGCTTTGAAACTTATATTGATTCTAGGACAGAAAAAAAAGGTTAAAAAAAAGACAATGCTTCAATATTTTAAACTGGCTTTGAACCAGTCAATTATTGTTAAACCTCCTCCTCCCATCCTAGAGCACCCATTCTGTGCTGACCAATCTCCCTGTACAATTAGAAAGAGGGTGGTTGCTTTCTCCTCTACATTTGGGGTATAGAAAACCTAATATACTGTGTATTGAGCTCATAAAATCTCTGTATGAATCTAAATAATTGAAAGTATGGTTATGCTTTGGATAGAAATAAAGATATTAGGGTATAGGCAACTTTAGGGAGAGAAATAGTAATTTCCATTTTAGATATATTGAATCTGAGATGGGGAAGATGTCTAGTTGGCAATGGCTGATGCCATATTGGAGTACAGAAGAGAGAGCTGAAGGATGGGCATTGTGGATCTAGGCATCATATGCATGAAATGATAATTGAACCCATGGGAATTGAGAAGGTCACCAAGAAGGAAAGTATAGAGAAAGAAAAGAGGATCAGAAAAAACCTTGGATACATTTATGCTTAAGGAGAGGTTCTTTGGTAACTCTAAGGGACTCGATGAAAAAAGCCATCTGCCATCCTAAAAGAAAACGATGAAATCCAAATGCAAATCAAAGCATACCATTTTTCCTTTCATTCTATTAATGAGTATCTTCTTTTACGTGTGTTTTATGTCTTCTTTCACAACATGACAAATACAGAAATGTTTATTGCATGATAACACATATATAACCTATATCATAATGCTTACCTCTTTGGGAAGGAGAAAAGGGAAAGAGGGAGGGAAAGAATTTGAAGAACAAAATATCAGAAAGCAAATGTTAAAAATTATTTCTTCAGACAATTGGGAGAAAATTATAATAAAGTCTTTGGGGAAAAATAGACACTATATTAACCTCTCCAAAATAAAAATTAAAGGAAACGTTCATTTAGAACATTCATTAAAGAAGTGTTCAAGTAATTGTGAGAACTAGGAGAGAACAGATGTTTTTTCCTTGAGAATTTGGCTATGGAAAGGAGAAAAGACATAGGACAATAGCTTGAGAGAATGATAGAGACTCCAAAGAAATTTTTTTTGACCTGAAACATCTCCCTCTTACTTGTCGTGAGCTTGAAATTTCAAATTTCCAAGTAGAGTTCATTTAAAGACCTTTCTGATTTCCGATGCATTATAAAATTTTTCTTTCACAATCAAAGGTTATTGAAATACTTTGTCACTTTTAGTTGTAGGATACTATATAGTAAGGAGAGTCCTTGATTTTGAAAGACAGATCTCATTCCTAAGATCAGGAGGCTATGAACTGGGATCATACTTGGCTTACTGGATGGTGATAGTGTTTAGAAGAAACTAAATTCCCAAACCTCATCTCCCCTTCAATATCTTCTTTAGGAAAGAAGTTCATATCTAAACCCTTCTCTGTCTTATCTGAGACTTCAGGCATTGCCTCCAGCTCTTTTTTCTTAGATTTTACATCTGAATAGCTATTTCCGAAACAGGGTCAGATGCTATTGTCAGGTATATAGTTTCTGGAATGGGAGTTGCTCCTGCCATATTTCTTGAAGTAATGTTTATTTTACTACTTTTCCATTTGGAAAATGAAATTGCAACCATCTTTACTGAAGAAAGCCATGTCCCTGAAATAATGGAAAATTTGACTCTTCTGCAGCTGCATTGGGTCCAATATAAATGTATTCTGCTAATGCATTAGCCTTTGAAAGTTAAAGCTGCTTGTGCTGCCTGTTGTCCCTATTAAATTTTTAGCATTTTTGAATATTGCATTGCAAGAAGCTTATTTGCATTTGTACATCCTAAGAGCTTTTTTGTTGTTTTCTTTTAGTAAAGAACTCATCCTGAGATCCAGTAATTGCTGTGGGAAATGGTCTTCAGTGATCTTACATCAAGGACTGTGCACCTCTATGATGAATGGATCAAAGATGCCGGTAAGTTACTAAAATACTTAGATATACCATATAGATTTCCCATTCTTTTAAAAAACATATTCTAGGGGGCAGCTGGGTAGCTCAGTGGATTAAGAGCCAGTCCTAGAGATGGGAGGTCCTAGGTTCAAATCTTGCCTCAGCCACTTCCTAGCTGTGTGACCCTGGGCAAGTCACTTGACCCCCATTGCCTAGCCCTTACCACTCTTCTGCCTTGGAGCCAATACACAGTATTGACTCCAAGATGGAAGGTAAGGGTTTAAAAAAAAAACATATTCTAAATAGCATTGGGGGCATGTAAATGACTACTTGTGGCCAAAGCTTTTTTATTTTAATTAAAAGAAATGATTAACTTTGTTGCCAGGAAAGAAAGCAAGTAGAATGATAAAATTTGAGCTGAATATTCAAGTTGATAGAGTTTAAAAGGATTTTTCCCAAGGTCCACATACCCAGATATTAGGCCTACCTCTCAGGCTAAAGCTTATATTTTACGTTAGGGTTTTTAAAACCTTTAAAGGATTCTTCTCTACCCACCTCTCCAGCCCCACATAAAGACTCATTGAGGTCAATATACTATATGCTGGCGATTTTCTCTAAACCAAAATATAGGGGAAAAGAAACACCTTGAAGCAGGCTCCCTAAAGGTACAGAGGTACAGTAGGGTAGAGGGAGGAGGTTTGCCAATAATTGAATGTTTCAAAGCTAGTTTGAAAGATTAAAAAATTGTCTTTAAAAAAAAATCATTGGTTCCTTTGAAATTCTCACCTTCGAGACGAGCAGGAGTTGATATGTAGTCCAAGAACAATCTCTGAGGGTTGAGGAGATGTTGTCCATAGACTTTGGAACGTTCGTGAACTTGGACAGGAAATATTACTACAGCTTTATTTTCTCAACCCCCTAACTCAAACAGTATTGCCTTCAATTATTGAAAAACATTATTCTGAGAAGGGTTTCATTAGTTTTGCCGGACTGCCAAAGGGTCCATGGGACAAACACAAAAAGGTTAAGAGCACCTGTTCCAGAATTTGTTCTGGCTACTTGGTTAAGAGCTTCTTTAGTCTAGGACCATTGTGCCTTCTGTTTGGTCTTTGGTGTGTTTATTTGCTCACCTTTGAATACATATCCAAGAAGACAATCAGTTAAGAAAACAATAACCAGGGCCCAGGACTAAGGGCCTGGAATCTCTACTTTTCTTATTGACTTTGGCCCTAATGCTGAGCAGTCCTTGGGAAATTTGCTGATGGTAATGGTTTTGGACTTGTGGATGGATGGAGTGGGCATCATGCCCATTAACTTCAGCTGGAAAACAACATGCCTCGGAACTACAAAAAGCCAGAAATTTGGCAGCAGGTCAGAAACCTGCAAATCCCCTACAGGTCCAATAGCAATGCACAGATTTCAAAGCAGAGCTAATTAAAAGTAACATATATGTCGAGGGTGCCTTTGGTATAAATTGCCTGCTCTAAGGATCATGTAACTGGTACCAAGTAATGTATAACATGGGTTGCTCTGGTCCCACTCTCAGGCCAGCTTCCTTACATTTGATTCCTCCCCTCCCCATCCAGGCTTTCCAGGCTTTGGGAGTCTCTCCTCTTTTGTCATTGGCTAGAGCCATTTTTGAATGTGTTCCTCCACTTTGAGGGGCTGCAACTAGCACCCCAGTTCCATTTAATCATATAACAAAGGATTAGTTTGTTCAAAGGAATGGACATCATGCCTATTAACTTCAGCTGGAAAACAACTAGTTCAGAGATACAGTAAGACTAAACATATCAACATTTCCCCCAGTACTTAGGGAGCATTGTCTCCCTCTTACACCGCCTCAGTCTCCGAGGAAGGGAAAGTGATTAGATTCACAGCTTAGCTCTATTCCCTCATGGCATTAGTCCCACAAGGTTCAAGTCCAAAGCCCCATTAGGCAAACATCCAGTACCCTTGCTTTTTAGGGCTTCCCTACTGGACTGGCTGGGCACTTAGGTGGCATAGGGGACAGAATGCCTGTAGCAGTCCAGACATATGTAAACCTTGGTTATATTTTATGGGTGCTCAAAAACCACCCTTATGAGCTACATGCTCATTTTTACCAAACTAAATTCTGTGCCCTGGGTTCAGTACTTAACCTTGTCTAATGGTGACCCAGTCCTGAGGCTACACTCCAGAAGAATCATTTAACATCTGTATCAAACAAGCTTAGATGCCTAAGACCATATGCACTCTTTGATTTGGGGCATTAGCTACATTTATTGTTGTATGATCCCACAGCTTTCTTCTTGTGATGATTACTGAACTTGTCAGACCACCTTTGTCCCTTCCCCCCTTCCTTTTTGTAACCCCAATAAAAATGAGTATGTCTGGACACGAGGAAGTTCTACTCCATCAAAGCTCTTCTCCACCAAGCTCTTGACTACCGAAGCTCTTCACTATCAGAGCTCAATTCTCCCTAGAGCTTACTCGCTTTAAGGACTACTCTTTTGCTACTATTCTCTTGTCTTGGAGCCTTTCTTTATTGTGTTGTTCTATCTTATCACCATCAGTGGAGCACTCAAGCTGGAGCCCAGGTTCTTGAATCCTTAAGTTCTGAATCTTTCTTCCTTTATGGTTTACCCTCATCACCCATTCTCCCTGGGTCTTCAATCTCCCTTCAGAGTGTTCACCCACAAATATATTAATTTGTGACTGCTGGTGAAGAGCCAGCTCCCAAACCCCTTCTTTCCCCTCCCTGACCCCTAACCCTAGGAATTCCTATCCCTCTCCCTCCTGACATATGCCAGGAGCTATAAAGACTCTAACCCCAGGAGTTCTTGTCGCTCCCCCTTCTGACATATGCTAGAAACTGATAACACCTTAGCCTTAGGAGTTCCTGTTCTCTCCCCCCCCCACCCCAGGAATTCCTCTGCACTCCCCCTACCACAAAAGTGTATATAAAGCTTGCAAACCCCAGACTCAGGGCCAGTCATTTCTAGCTGAGCCCAAACTGCAGTTTGTAATAAAATCACTCTTGTGTGTTACATTGTTGGTCTGGTTTCATACTTGGGATCATAACCAGGCACTTTATATGGGGGCTCGTTCCAGGATCCCATAAAGGAAACAGAGTATGACTAACAGAGGGAGGGAACCCTTGTTCCAGGGTGACTCGGGTCGATGGGATTCAGAACATGTCACATCTTGGTGGAGGACAGCAGGGTCCAGTGAGTAACCTCTGGAGGTGTTGAATGAATGAGAAGAAAGTTGTGTGAGAGTGTGAGGGTAAGATTTCCTGAGTAATCGACATATGGCTAAATGGCTGACTATCACCGGCCCGGGGATTATTCAGGACAGCCTATTGCCAAGTTGGTCTAATCTGGGAAAACTGCTCACCTATTTCTGAGTGTGGACCAGGAAAGTACGCAGTTCCTATTTCCCACGAAGGGATAGGTCAGAAATCCTGGGAAGCATGTGGAAAAAGACTATGACACCCCACTTGGCTACATTCACCTAAGGATCACCGACTCCCTCTCCCTTGGATGTGCCATGGGAAGGATCCCTCAGACTCGACTCCCTTAAGCAGGGTATTCTGGCCAGTTGATTTTAGTCGACTTCATTTGTGGGGTTAGAGTCCCCACTGAAGGGGTTAGAGACCCTTGCCTGGGGTTCGAGTTCCCAGTTCAGGGTGGTTAGAGGCCCCCTGGTTGGAGTTAGGGGTGGTTAGAGGCCCCCAGTTTTAAGTAGGAAACCAGTGGATGCACTGGAGGAAGGGGATAAGGCCTTGGGGGAAACCTGGCCACACCACTTTGTTTTTGGGACCACTCACCCCTAACCCCTTGGGGTGAGTAGAGGCGCACATCCAGCCCAATGTTCATATTTGTTGTGTCTGTCTTGACTGTCCAGTCTGTCACATATTGCCCTGTCTGCTTTTGTGTTGGGAAAAATTGGCTCTAAATAGCTTGAAAAAAAATCTAATTTCTTTTTAATGTTGAATGACCATGTTACACCTTCGATAAGCAAGAGGCATGGCCTATCCATGGCACCCTAAAATCGTAATACCATCCTCTACTTGGGTCATGGTTGTGCTGGACTTCTCCCTTTTTCAGTCTGGGAAGCCTCAAGTGTGGAGTGGCTCCCAAGCCTGAGGTCTAAGTCAGATAGGGACTAGCCAACCCAATTAAGACAAAGGGAAAAGTTTCCTCACAGACCCCTCCTGGTGGGAAGAGATCAAATCTCAGCAGTCTGAGTGATAATTCAATTGGGTTTTTTGTTTGTTTGTTTGTTTGTTTTCTCTCATGTTAAATAGCTGAGCACCATCTAGGGAACAAATGAGGAAATTGGCTTCTTGATACCTTAAATTCTAACACCAGGTGGCAATTGGACATATTTTTCAGGAAAGAGGGCATAATATGGACAGAAGGCCCTTACTCTTTGCTTAGATTTTAAGGCAAGGGCCCCCTGAGAAATCCAGGCAGAGATGATAAGAAAAACAGGCAACTTGGAAACTATCAATTCACTGATCAGATCTGCCTTTCTCCTCTGCTGCAAGGAGGAAGAGGGTTGATTCTGGGCAGAAAGACAACAGGTGAGGCACACCTACTTTTTGGATATTTCTGTTTATCATTGTCTTTGTCACATTCTTGCCTCTATGTATTCTTAAATTGGACACTCACAAAAAGAAAGGAAAATGGGGGAGTTGCAAAATTGAACTTCCCACAATCAAAAATCCTTAGCAGAGGACAAAAGCAAATATCTATTCAATGATTTCTTCCTCTTTCTTCCATTGGATGGGCCCCCGAAGGAGAGAAAAAGAGAAAAATTCAGAGCAGAAAAGGGGAGATTTTTTACTCTACAGTTAGAGGCACTTTCCACTTAAGATTAATTCCAAGGGTTGATGCATGCAACGTGGGGAAATTGCTAATGATTTTGATATGGTATAAATATAATTTCATGTATTATGATAACTGTTTGTCAGTTAAATGTGAAATGTTAGCCAAATTTTATTGAGCACAACAAAACTCATGGTTAGAAGTTTGTTTTGTTAGACCTTGCAATGCATAATGGTTTCAGTGAATTTGAGAATTGTCTAAATGTGATTGATATCAAGCCTGACATAGAGAGGAATGTTTTATTCTGCAAGGACAGAAATTGTACTGGCTACTTTATAGATGTAAACGCCACCCAGAAAAAGTTGTTATGTTGTTGAGAAGAACTTACTCTAGAATTTAAACTTGGGATTTCTTCAAATCAGATGTTATTTTAATGTATGTGCTATTAGAACTAGCAATAAGAAATCATGTGACACACAAGAAGTTTTTTAAGTGGTTAATATGTGCATGGAATTTAATAATACAAGTACTAAGAATTTAGTATTTTGCAAAAGAGAGAATGTCTAAACAGTGTTGTCTTTGACTAGGGTTAATATGAATTGTTTTCCACCTAAATAGGTTATGGGTATATGATATGCAAACTGTATGTCCTTAACAAGACAAATTTGACCAGCCCTGAAATCAAGAAGGACTTGTCATGAGGATTAAATACAATTCAGCATAGTACCTTTCCTCTACTTACAATAATGGTAAAGAGGAGAAGCCAAAAGAAATAATGAAGTAGTCCCAATAAGAGAATATAATAAAATTGAAATAGATAAAGCAGATCAATCCCTTCCTACATTTTTTAGGAAACAGACCCAGCTCCCTCAGGAGGTCAAGCAGCTCATGCAGGCTGTAGACTAGACTTTAATTAGTCTAAGTATGAAAATTAGGAAGGTCAGGAAACAAAAGGAACTTCAGGAATATCAAAGAGGTCAGGATGGAATGCAAGGTAATATATAGCTAACTAGGGATAAGTGATTAAGTACATGTGAAAGTAAACAATTCCTGAATAACCTGAGTATTGTCCATTCATCATTGACCACACATAACTGTTTGTGATAAAGTTTTGTTTGATTGTCAAATAAGAACCTGTATGTGAAAGGAAATAACTTTGTATCTTATAATCTATATAAGTTATCCTATAATGTTAGTCTGATGCAGCTTCCACTAGGGAAGACTGTCCCAGCTGGTAGATTCTTTATTAATCAATAACTAATGGTTCTAATAATTGAATTTTGGGGTGTCTGGACTCATTATATGAAGTGCCTCACTTCAATAAGAGTAATGGATAGAGATACTAGTTAATACTATGAATTCTAGTGTGAAATAGATACAACAAATTATAAATTGGAATAATGTTGATGGAATTTAATCAGGTATGTAGCAATGATTTGAGCTAAAAGAAGACTAAACTGGAGGTTCTATTTTACTTTATACAGAAGTTTGCGAGGAGTGCAGGTAAATGCTTTGAACTTCAGTTTGCTAAAGGACTTAATCAAAGGTTTTTGGAACTTGTGGAGTTCAAACTAAAATCCACTGAGAGTAAATTATTATGAAAGAGGTTTGATACATTCAAAACTTTAAATTATAGTAAGCTCCCTGGTTAAAGAAGGATGGGACAAGGCTGTTAAGTAATAGAATCTAAATTGAGTCAAGCAACCTTAGGATAAATTGCTCACAAGCTATTAACCCCTTCCTTGCACATAGGAAGGAGAAAGAAGTGCTTATAATTGTTCCACACTGATACTTATGAACTGAAATAGGGACCTCAAAGAGTTGACAAGAACTGTGTGATAGAACTTAAAGATGAGTATATTTTAATTGTATACTTCAGAGGTTTAAAGATCCTCCAGAAAGCAAATGTTGCCATCCCTGTCTGACCAAGAAGCTTGTTTGAGGCTGTGGAATCTTAATGTAAACATTCCATGTCCAGAATGATAAAATGAGTTGAGTGATATGTAATTGATAAGTTACCTCACACGAACTTTGGGAATATGTTGGTTGATATTTTGATTACATTTTGATCTGTATAAAGATATATGTTGCAAACAGTAGCCAAGGAGTGGGTAGGACATTAAAGATTGCATATATGTGAAAAATGCTTGCTCAGAATTTTATGATTGTTATGTGAGTTGCTGATAACATATGTGTTTGAAATATTGTTTGGATGTAATCAAAAGTTCATTGAAAACCTGACTGTACCATAGATTTTGTTCAATACTCAGTGATTGCCTCAGTTTATCAATTTGTTCTATAAACTGAAATTTATAATTGATGAGCCCTATGCTAAAGATGCAGTGGTTTAATGATGTAATCCTTTAAAGTAGAATTCTTTTGGGTTACCAATTAGCAATTGAAGTGATACCAGCAGAATGTTTGTTTGACTTATGATGGTAAAAGCAAGTCAGAGAAGGTAGAGAAGGTGGAGAAGGTATGTTGGTTTTGAATTCAGAACAAAGAGGGTCTTTGATCTAAAGTCCATAAAGCTTGAGTATGCGAGTTTGTAAAGGAAGAATGGAAGTTCTTTTCTGCTTTTTAAGCAGAGGGTTTTGAAGGATGAGAGAGGGAGGGAGAGAGACAAAGACAGAGAGAGAGACATAAATTAACTTAGAGATAATATCTAGAATTGATGTATGTGGTTTTGGAAAATCACAAATAATTCTGGAATTTTTCTGAAATTCTTAGAGGGATTCCTGATTGATCTTGTTTTAGTTCCTTCAGATGTCCTAAAGCCAGGATTTGATCTAGCCTGATTTGTATTTACTGTAGAGCTAATGGATTCAACATTCCTGTTCAGACTTTGCGACTAAATAGTGATACATTAATTGTCACCAAAATATGTAAGAATAACTGCTATAATGTAGACTCATAGGCTTTAAGGAATCCTTAGAGAGGGTAAATAATCAGAAACGCTTGTTTGAGGTATATGTAAATTCTTATTTGCTGATAAGCAGAACTTCTTTCAGTTGAAATGGGTGAGACTTGTCTATTAAGGCAAAAGAAGGCTTCTGGGATCTAATGGTGACAAAGTACACAAAGAACAGAGAAAGTCCTGGGATGGTTACAGAGGCATATTCTGGGCTCACCTGAGTAAGGGCCTTTTCTGACCATCTAGGCTGTTAATCCTTGAGTGATACAATGATGGCATGAACCAGTGATAGCTTTGGCCTATACATGAAGCCCTCACTATGTGTCCCTTGGGACATGGGGAAATATTTGTCTTGTTGGCCTTTTCCTTTGTGACAAATTCCTATAATCAGCACATAATGCCAATTGTAAAATTAAAGTTTCCATTTCCTCAAACAACCTATTAGATTAATAATTGAAAATTCTTAAATTGTTAGGGAACATACTTTGAAAAGCAGGTGAAATTTATTCATAGATGACTTATATTTGTAGCCTTAATTTATCACAGTTGAAGTCTGGATCTTGAGCTTGGAAATATAGCTCAAAGCTTTCGTGAATTTCCCCCAGAATCTGGGGGTAAAGGAATTCATCTGTAAAATATTGTTACTCAAGTGTTTGTTGATATTTATAGTTAATGTGTACTTTGCCAAAGGATATTCTTTCAACTCAGGAATCCAATTTCTTAAAGGGATCTATTCCTGTCGAAGATGATTTCTGAAGAAGTCAGTTGGCTAAGATACCCAAATGCACTAATTTTCTCTCTTTATATCTGGTGTTCTAGTTTTTGCCCCAGTCCTGATTTCTACACTTCTATCTTAGGGGCTGACTCTCCCCCTTGTGACCTGTCTCCCAATCAGGGGAAGCAGTCACTGGACATCCTTCAGATCTTCAAGCAGGTCCCCACCTACCTAGGACCTAGGCATGCACTGAGGACACGCCCCTAAACACCCTGTGTCCACAGCCTTTCCCTCCCTGTTCAAATATTGGCTACTTCCCTGTGGGATATGTGGACCTTGTATTTGTAACCTTGTCACTTATCTAGTTGCTTCTAGGGTAGAAGCACTTCAGGGAGTCACCCAGATGCCACTGTAACCTTGGCAACTATTCCAGCTTGAAGCCCTGGACATTGCCTACAGTCAATATCTCTCTCATGACAATAGGCAGGGACAGCTCTACAACCATTCTCAGCTCTGAAGAAGCTACAGAAGGCTGAGACCATCACCCCCTTCCCCTTAGATTTTTGGAGAGAGGGGAGATTACATGGGCATTGTACCCCCAGGGCAAACTATTATCAGGGAAATTCTTCTGCTCCCTTGCATCTTCATGACTCCTAGTCTACACAAAGAGTTGCACACAACTGAAAAATGACTAAACCACATCTGGGCTGTCTATAACATCTCACTTGGATTTCTAGACTTCTGGATCCCAGTGACTTGAGCTCCCATGCTGGAGACTTGACTTTCTAAAATTAGAATTGAAGAAGATGGTCAGAAAAAGCCAAACTCCAGGTTTATTTGGGGGGGACAATTGACCAAGTAGGTGGAGGGCAGATGGCTCTTAGACCCTCCCTTCTTACCACCTGTGTTGCTTGATGTGAATAAAGGGATCCTTCTGCCTCTAATGCAAATGCAAAAAAAAAATCCATATTGCACTAAGTCAGACAATTTTAAGCACACAGCATTTCTAGTTACATAGCCAGTGGGAAAAGGCTGTCCTCTACAACATGGTAAACAACACAGAATGGTGATACATGCACCAATTCTCCTGTATCTAGGAATCAAGGCCCTAGTGTCTTCTGTATGGGCGAAGCCATCCTAGGTGATCTGGGCTTGCACTACATTCCTGTTACAGATATAACTGATGAGTGAAAGAAAAGTATTATTCTACTAGCCAAGGACCTAGAGAGAACTATAAATAGCTGTAAAATGAGAATTTTGTTAATCTTTTTAAAATACACTTTGGGGTGGTTAGATGACTCAGGGGATAGATAGCCAGGCTAGAGATGGGAGATCTTAGAGGTTCAAATGTGATCTCCAAAACTTTCTAGATGTGTGATCCTGGCCAAGCAATTTAATCCCCAATTACCTAGCCCTTACTTAGTATTGATTCTAAGGTAGAATGCCAGGGTGTTAAAACTAAATAAATATAAACCCACTCTTTTCTTTATTTTTGTTATAATAGTGAGTTCTTCAAACTCATACAAAGAAGCAGCATGGCATCAGGGGTAGAGAAGTGGAGGCAGAAATCTGAGGATCTGGGTTCAAATTCCACATATGGACTGTGGGATCCTGGACAAGTCCTTTAAACCTGTCAGAACCTTCAGACAACTCTCTAAAGCTATTAGTGGCAAAGTAGGTACTGAATTGCATTGATAGAGGGTGTTTCCTCATTTGGAGTTCCCCAGATCCAATGAATGAAAAGATCTGGTCCAAAAAATATGTAGAATTGTATTAAATGGAGGATGCATGAGACCAATACTTCATCTTCTCTGTTCCTTGACTTGATTGTCAGGTAAAAGAGCTTCATTTAGAGTCAAAAGACTTGAATTTGAATGTAGTTTCTGCCACTTTATTCCCCCTGTGACTGTGGGCAAATCACTTGGCATTAGATTTCTTCTGCTATAAACTGAATGTATTGAATATGATAGATGAACTTGAAGTTCCCTTTTAACTCTTGACCTAAGAGTCTGTCATCTTACTGCAAATATATTATTCCCTTAATAGGAGAAGTATCCTAACTATATCCATTCATGTAAACCAGTTAAGAATCCATATTTTGGATTAAAAAGTTGTTGTATAAGCAAAACTGATGCAACCAAAATTAGAAGGAAAGAAACACCCTGGGGGAAAAAAATTAATAACAAAATTCTCTGACAAAGGTTTAATTTCCCAAATATATAAGGAACTAAGTCAAATATACAAAAAATCAAGCTGTTTTCCAATTGACAAATAGTCAAGGGATATGAATAGGCAGTTTACACATGAATAAATCAAAACTATCAATAAATTAAAACAACTCTGAGGTACCACCTTATAACTATCAGTCTGGCCAATATGGCAGTAAAGGAAAGTGATAAATGTTGGAGGGGATGTGGCAAAATTGGGACACTAATACCCTGCTGGTGGTGTTGTGAATTGGTCCAACCATTCTGGAGGACAATTGGGAATTATGCCCAAAGGTTTTTAAAGAATGCCTGGCCTTTGACCCATTCATACCACTGCTGGGTTTGTACCCCAAAGAGATAATAAGGGAAAAGACTTGTACAAGAATATTCATAGCTGTGTTCTTTGTGGTGGCAAAAAATTGGAAAATGGGGGATGTCTCAATTGGGTGATGGCTGAAAAATGGTAATATCTGATGGTGATGTAATATTATTGTGCTGAAAGGAATGATGAACTGGAGGATTTCTATGTAAACTGGAAAGACCTCCAGCAATTGATGCTGAGTGAAAGGAGCAGAACCAGGAGAACACTGTATACAGAGAATGATACATTGTGGCACAATCGATTTAATAGACTTTTCTACTAGCAGCAATGAAAAAAAACTATTTTTTTCAAGTGAGCTAACCAGATTCTATTATTAGAGTGAAATAAGTAGATAATTTAAAAAAATTAACACCAGTGGTTCTATTTGGTACCATACTATTGTTGATAAATTGAATTATCCGTGACTTGAACTAAAACCAAATGAAATAATTTTATTCAGTTCAACCAGTTTAATTTATAAATAGATGGTTAGACTAGATGACCTCCAAAATCTTTTCATTCTAAATCTATAATTCTATGTGTATCTGTCTGTCTGTCTGTCTGATGGACCCCTTTGGCATTCTGGCAAAGCCCATGAAACTCTCTTCAGAATTTTATTTTTCAACACACAAAATAAAATACATAGTATTACAAAGGAAAGTGATTATATTGAAAACATACTGAAAGCAATTATATTGAAATCCCTCTCACACACACTCACACACTCTTTTCTGAAATAACCTTAAAGTCATCAGATTGGAGACTTTATGGGACAATCCAGAGGAACTTATGAGAAATAATGCTATTCACATCCACAGAAAGAACTGTGGGAGCAGAAATACAGAAGAAAAACATATGATTGATCACATGGGTTGATGGGGATGTGATTGGGGTTTTGATGTTAAAAGATCCCTCTACTGCAAATATTAATAACATGGTTTTGAACAGTGATACATGTATAACCCAGTACAATTGTTTGTCAACTCTGGGAGAGGGGAGGGAAAGAGGGGTGGGAAAATTCCTGAATTATGTAACCATGGAAAAATATTCTAAATGAAATTTTAAAATAATGTTTAAAAAAATGAATCCATATTTTGGGAGGGAGAAGAAGAAAAGACAGAAAAACCCACATGTTTTCTCTCTATCCAATGTGAACACACCCAGGATAAAATTATTAGCCTGTATTCACTCAAAACTTCAAGGAATTCTGAAAAGAAGAATTTGTTCACATAATGAAGTTGTTCCTTAACTAAATAATGTATGTTAAAACAAAATACTTTTTTTGATTCAGAAATGGCATAGAAAAATACTGAGAGTTTTTCCCAGCGGATGAGATTTCTAAACATCATTTTAAAAGGGCAGGGGGGTGGGAAGTTACTGACATTTACTAGCTTTATAATGATAGGCAAACCACTTGTCTTCTTGGTTACTCTATGCAATTCTCAAAGATTATAAATCATGGATTTTCGTTGTTTGAGGGGATTGCCCTGCTAAGAATAAGATCATAGAATAAAAAGGACGTAAGAGGTCATTTAGTCCAACTACCTTTATTTTACAGATGAGGAAACTTGGGCCCAGAATTGTGTCTTGCCCCAGGAAGTCTCCATGCTGATGAAATTATAGCTCTAAAATTATGGAAATCTCAGCCCCATCTTAAAAAATACATGTATTATTACTCAAAATCTATTTCCATATTATTCTGAGAAGTGTCACATTATTCATTTTTGTGATCAGATAATCTTTTAAAACCAAAACCCCAAATTGTATACCCATATAAACAAGTGATAAATCATATGTTTTCTTCTGCATTTCTACTCCAACAGTTCTTTCTCTAGCTGTGGATAGCATTCTTTCTCCTAAGTCTCAGTATTGTCCTGGATCAATGCATTGCTATTAGTAGCAAAGTCTATTACATTTCATCATCCCATAATGTTTCAGTTACTGTATGTATAATATTCTCTATGTTTTGCTCATTTCACTCTGCATCAGCTCTTGTAGATCCTTTTAGTTCTTATAGAAATTAAGCAATTCACCTTCTTTATAGCACAATAGTATTCCATCACCTTAATATACCACAATTTGTTTAGCCATTCCCCAACCAACGGACAACCCCTCATTTTCCAATTATTTGCCACCACAAAAAAGTGCATCTATACTTATTTGTACAAACAAATCCATTCCCATATTTTTTTTTTATCTCATAGAACTTTCTAACAAAGAACAGGCTCCCTTTGTTGTAGTTTTGAAGAAAAATCTATTAGTTATTTTAAAAAATCATTTTCTACCTTGACAAAACCATTTTCCAGCTGAAAATTTGTTATTGTCCTTCAGCCATTTTCAGTCATGTGTGACTCTTCATGAACCTTTTCGGGGTTTTCCTGGCAAAGATTCTGAACCAGTCTGCTATTTCTTTTTTCAACTCATTTTACAAATGAGGAAACTGAGGCAAACAGAATTAAGTGATTTACCCTGGGCCACATAGCTAGTCCATGTCTGAGCCTAGATTTGAACTCATGAAGATGAATCTTCCTGACTCCAGGCCCAGTGCTTAAAATTTATTTGTGTTTGATTTAAGGGTAGCAGAGCTAAATTTCATAGTGTGGGGTCTTCCCTAGACAAGTCACAATCTTTCTGGGACAGTAGCCTTACTGTGTGTGTGAGACTGGTGTGGTTAGACCACCTTGTTTGATTCTTAATTCTTTTGTTTACTTTCTATAGGACTATAGACAAGCCATGTAACCTTTATGGGCTCAGATTTCTCATCTGTAAAGTGAGAGTATTAGACTAAATGACATCCAAAGTCCCCTTCTAGGCATAAAGATGTGGGTGTTACGCTCATTATTAGCGAGATTTGAGTCAGAAGCTGAATTATCACCTTGAAAGTTAGGGCTGTAGAAGGGATTGAATTAGAAGGTGCCTTTCAACTCCAGCAGTGACACAGTGAGGAATGCTTTGGCTCTAAAAGTGTCAAGACTTAATCAAATCTGGAATAACAATCATATTTTCAAACCTCATATAGAAGGTGGAAGTAGAGTTTTCATTTTGCATTTATTGTGTGCTAGATGTCAATAGGTCAGGGTCCTGTGATGTTATCTATGTGAGAATTTCCTTCTCTTATCACAAAACATGTAAAATTAATCATCTTGGTGAAATGAAAGATATTTAATAACTTTCCCATGGACACACAGTTATTAAGTGTTAACGGTGAGAGGTGGACTCTTTTCTTTTACTTCAATCCTTGTTATCCAATCCACTGCACTTGCTGTCTTTCTCACACTTTGTCCTTTTTGTAAGACTATGGAATATTGTTACTAGTTATCCATGATGTTATATTTTCCAATTTAGACACCCCATTCTAACCACTTGAAAATGTTACATTCTCCATTAGCTGGCCCTTGACAGAGTGAATATTCATTGTCACTTATTTTTCTCCTAGATCCCAGGGTGGGAGATTGGCCACTCATGTCTTCTCCTCTACCACAGACCCTTATCCTTGGGGTCTATGTCTACTTTGTCACATCTCTGGGACCAAAGCTCATGGAAAATCGCAAGCCCTTTGACCTTAAGAAATTGATGGTTACATATAATTTTTTAATAGTGCTCTTTTCTCTATATATGTTTTATGAGGTAAGTATTTTTAGCCTTTCTTTTTTTATATTCAAAGATATTTTATTTTCCCAATTATATGCAAGGACAATTTTCCACATATGTTCTCTAAAATTATATGATCCAAATTGTCTCCTTTCCTCCCCCCACACCCCAGAGATGGCAAATAATTTGATCTGGATTATACGTGTGTTATCATGAAAAACATACTTCCATATTGGTCACTGTTGTAAGAGAATACTCATATAAAATCCAAATCCCAAAATAAAATCATAAATAAATGAATGTGGAAGATGGTCTGCTTTGCATATGACTTTAACAGTTCTTTCTCTGGAGGTGAGTAGATATCTTATAAATCCCTCAGAATTGTCCTGGATCATTATATTGCTGAGAATAGCTAAGTCTTTCACAGTTGATCATTCCACAATATCACTATTACTGCGTACCATGTTCTCCGGGTTCTTTTTATTTTGCTCTACATCTATGCATTTCAATCTTACCAGTTTTTTCTGAGATCAACCTGCTTATCATTTCTTATAGCACAATAGTATTCCATCACCAACATATACCACAGATTGTTCAGCCATTCCCCAATTGATGGACATCCCTTTAATTTCCAGTTTTTCACCACCACAAAAAGAGCTGCTATAAATATTTTTGTACAAGTGGGTCCTTTCCTCTTTTTTTATTCTCTCTTTGTTGTACAGACTTAGTAGTAGTATTACAGGATCAAAGGATATGCACAGTTTTGTAGTCCTTTCGGCATAGTTCCAGAGTGCCCTCCGTTAGTGTCCCAATTTTGCCATGTCCCCTTCAATGTTTACCACTTTCCTTTACTGTCATATTGGCTGATCTGATAGATGTGAGGTGGTACCTTAGGGTTGTTTTAATTTTAATTTTTCTAATGAAGAGGGATTAAGAATATTTTTATATGATTATTGATAGCTTTGATTTCTTCATCTGAAAACTTGCTAGTTCATATCCTTTGAACATTTGTCAACTGGGGAATGGCTTGTATTCCTATACATTTGACTTAGTCCTCTATACATTTGAGAAATTGAACTTTTTTATCATAGAAATTTGTCATAAATTTCCCCTCAGTTTGTTGTTTCCCTTCTAATCTTGGTTACATTGGTTTTGTTTGTACAAACGCTTTTTAAGCCATTTAATTTAATATAATAAAATTATTCCTTTAATATCTTATAATGCTCTCTGTCTCTTATTTGGTCATAAATTCTTCCCTTTTCCATAGCTCCGCCAGGTAAACTATTTTATATTTCTCTAATTTATTTATGGTATCACGCTTTGTCTACCTTAAGTTTTTTTCTGTAGGAAAGTTGCTTGACTCTCATCCCTTCTTGATTCTGTCACTCCAGTATTCATTTTGAAGCATTATTTTAAGATTAGTTGGAATGGATTCTCATTGAGCTTTCCTGGCTTCTACTAGGCCATCTTCATTTTTAATCTTTCTAATGGGTTTTGTTATTAAGAGAGGATAAAACAAGTATATTTCATACAGCATCACTTTAATAATTATGATTATGAGGAAAGATGTAGACATTTATGGACTTTAGTAATTGAGTTGAGCCACCTAAGAAGGGTAAATCTATAAATTTTCTTAAAGGCAGTAAATAATCTGGAACAATTTAAATGTCATCCAGTCCAGAGTGTGAGGTTTGTTAACTTAGCAATCTGGTATGATTCTAGAATAGCTTTAAAGTAAACAATTGCATGTGAATTTTTAACTTTAAAATATGGGGACTAATTTTTTATGAAATATTAAAAAGATTTCACAGAAAGATAATGATTTTAGGATTCAGGAAATGGATTTTTTTTTTGTTCACTGATGATCAAGTAGAAATTCTTTTATTTTAACATTTAAAACAATCTTTCCATTTAGTTACATTTTTTCTTTTCTTTACATTATCATTGTCGTTCCCAAAATACTTTTTGATGTATTAGAGCCTCCTGCAGTTACCACATCCCAATATTGCTACATGAAATAATATTTGAAGAGTGCTTTGAAAATCTTAAATTACTATGTAAATGCTGGTTACTATAATTATTATTACGGTAGCATCCTGGTGCTTCCTGGCAGAGAAGGGCACTGGTATATTCTATTCTAATGTTATTAAGTGTCTATTAATTGAATGAAACACTAGAACTCTAGTAATTTTTGTTTACAGTTGATGTTGCACTTCTGGTTTGTGCCTGGAACCAGCACCCCCATATTAGAAGGCATGTCTAGTATCATACTTGGGTCAGGAATGACCTGGAGAAATTCTGTAACACTGGCTAAAGGCCACTTGGACTCTTCTGCTCAACTCTAGCCTGGATTGTTTGTTATCAGATCTCAAAGGGTTCTCTTGTTTTGTTTTGTTTTTTACCCTCTTACCCTCTCTTTGAATTGATACTAAATATTATATTGATCCTAACATAGAAAAGCAGTAAGAACTAGAAAATTTGGGTTAAGTGACTTGCCCATGGTCACACATTTAGGAAATATCTGAAGTCAAATTTGAACCCAGGTCCTTTGGACTCCAGGCCTGGCACTCTGTCCAATGGGTTTCCTATCTGCCCCTCTCAAAAGTTATTGATCTGCCTTTAAGAGAACAAGTGGATTAAATTATATATTAAAACATAAAGAATATCAATATTTGAAAACTTTAAAAGGCTAAATAGGGATTTATAGGTAGAAAAATGGATAGAGTGCCAGGCCTGAAGTCAGGAGGATCTGGGTTCAAATCTTGCCTTATTTACTTCCTACCTTTGTGACCCTGGGCAAGTCACTTAACCCCAACTGCCTACCCCTTACTACTCTTCTGCCTTGGAACTAATACTTTGTATCAAATCTGAGACTGAAGGCAGGAGTGTTAAAATAAAACAAAACAGGATAGCACCTCCCATCCAGGGTTGTTGTGAGGAGCGCATGAGATGGTAATTGTAAAGTGTTTATTTTTATCACAGTGACTGGCATATTAGTTATTATTATTATTATTCATGAGATTCTTCCAGAAAGTAAGGTGGGATTAGACTCCAGGCATTTGGACCACTTACCTTGTTCCTTCCACTTGGAGAGCTTGTACCAACTATTTTCACTTCTCTTTATGGAATGTGGACAGATGACTAAGAAATATCAGTGATGGCCATATATGTAGCTGAGTGGGGGTGAGTTAGGAGAGGGACAGTGAGAATTTGAGCTTTTTATATGGTATCTGTGAGCAGCTAGAATGTCTGAGTATCAGGGACAATTTTCTTATATACATATATGTATGTTCTCCAAGTTTAAAGTTGTGGTGCAGAACCAAATTTACAACAGTTAGGATCCACTAAAATACAATAGGGTCCACTAAAAAGTTTGCAACATTCTTGGCTTTCATTTAGCCAAGCTATAAAATAGCAAGCCAAGGGGAGTCAAGATGGCGGCAAAAATTCAGCAAAAGTTCAGACTTCTGAATACCCTTCCTTACAGATCACAAACCGAATGCTCCAAGGGGACTAAAAATCAAACCTAACAATAAGACAGAGCCAAGGAACCCTGCTGCTGGACTCAATTCAAAAGGTATGCCCCCTCTCCCCAAAGCCAGAATCCGAGAACGCTCGGGTTTAAGGGGAAGGCAGAAGGAAGGTCCCAGGACCCCTCCCCCGCCCACCGAGAACACTGAGCCTCCAGCAGCGGTGGGAACCTCTGGGCGGGCAAAGGTGCTGGTCTGGAGGGTATACCTTGCGCGCAGGGCTGTGCCAAGCTCAGAGTGTCGAACACAGATGGCAGGGAAGGATCTGGAGAGGGAACATAGAGCTGGCAGCCTGACCAGAGCTATGGAGATCCTCCATATTTGCTCTAGCCTTCCAGGCGGTTTTGGCCTCAGAGCACACCCAGCCCAACCCAGCTGAATTTAATCCCATCAAAAGTCTTCAGGGAAACCCAGGCTCCATACCCCTTCCTCACTGACTGCTGGACTTTAATACAATCACAAGCCTCCAGAGGACAGGGAAGCTCAAACCCCAACAACCCTCCCCCACAGACTGCACCAAGAGATCTTTTGTCAAAGCCTGAAGAGGGGAGAATGACCAAAGCCCCCAAAACCAAAATATGAGAGGACCAAGAGCACAGACAAATATGGGGAGCAAAGGAGGGGTGAATATGAGCAAACAACAGAAAAAGAAGAAATTACAATAGAGAGCTTCTATACAGGGAACAGAACAGAGGGGGGGATCAGCAAATGATAAATTAGAAATCCCAGCAAATTGGATACAGGTTTTGGAAGAACTCAAAATGCAATTCAAAACACAATTAAGAGAGACTGAAGACAATTGGGAAAAGAACTTAAAAACTAAGATAAGTCATCTGGAAACAGAAAATAGTGTCTTGAAAGCCAAAATCAACCAGCTTGAAAATGAGGCAAAGGAGATGAAAGATGAGGCAAAGAAGATGAAAGATGAGGCAAAGGAGATGAAAGATGAGGTAAAGAGGATGGCCACCATAGAAAATCAGACACTCCACACAATTAAAACTAGATCTAAACAATTGGAAAAACATTGATTGCTAATGGGTGGGACAAGCTAACATAATAAAAATGACAATCCTACCCAAATTAATTTACTTACTTAGTGCCATACCCATTGAACTACCAAAAAAGTTTTTTACTGAATTAGAAAAAAACATAACAAAGTTCATTTGGAAGAACAAAAGATCAAGGATATCCAGGGAAATCATGAAAAAAATGCAAAGGAAGAAGGACATGCAGTCCCAGATCTCAAACTATACTATAAAACAGTGGTCATCAAATCAATTTGGTACTGGCTAAGAGACAGAAAGCAGGATCAGTGTAATATACTTGGGGTAAATGACCTCACAAGATAGTCTATGATAAACCCAAAGATCCCAGTTATTGGGACCAAAACCCACTATTTGGTAAAAACTGCTGGGAAAATTGGAAGACAGTATGGGAGAGATTATGTTTGGATCAACATCTCACATCCTACACCAAGATAAACTCAGAATGGGTGAATGACCTGAATATAAAGAAGAAAACTATAAGCAAATTAGGCGAATACAGAATAGTATACTTGTCAGATCTTTGGGAAAGGAAAGATTTTAAAACCAAGCAAGAGCTAGAAAAAAATCACAAAATATAAAATAAATAATTTTGATTACATAAAATTAAAAAGGTTTTGTACAAACAAAACCAATGTAACCAAAATTAGAAGGGAAGCAACAAATTTGGAAACAATTTTCATTACAAAAACCTCTGACAAAGGTCTAATTACTCAAATTCATAAAGAGCTAAACGAGTTGTACAAAAAATCAAGCCATTCTCCAATTGAAAAATGGGCAAGGGACATGAATAGGCAGTTCTCAGCCAAAGAAATCAAAACTATTAATGAGCACATGAAAAAGCGCTCTACATCTCTTATAATCAGAGAAATACAAATCAAAACAAATCTGAGGTATCACCTCACACCTACCAGATTGGCTAACATGACAGCAAAGAAAAGTAATGAATGCTGTAGGGGGTGTGGCAGAGTTGGGACATTAATGCATTGCTGGTGGAGTTGTGAATTGGTCCAATCATTCTGGAGGGCAATTGGCAATTATGCTCAAAGGGTTTTAAAGAATGCCTGGCCTTTGACCGATTCATACCACTGCTAGGTTTATACTCCAAAGAGATACTAAGGAAAAAGACTTGTACAAAAATATTTATAGCTATACTCTTTGTGGCAGCAAAAAATTGGAAAATGGGGGATGTCCATCAATTGGGGAATGGCTGAACAATTGTGGTATATGTTGCTGATGGAATACTATTGTGCTCAAAGGAATAATAAAGTAGAGGAATTCCATGTGAACTGGAACAACCTCCAGGAATTGATGCAGAGTGAAAGGAGCAGAACCAGGAAAACACTGTACACAGAGACTGATACACTGTGGTCTAGTGGTAGTCACTCGGTGAATGAGAATGACAATTGTCTTTGTGCATTATCATCTATTGATGTATCCTCATGTGGCTTTGCAGTACAAAGACTGAGGTGCACAGTTTGTGGCACATGGGGCATGGGACTGCAGTTTTTACGGGAGGTGCAGTTGTGACCTGGTGTCTGCGTTCATGCTCAGTGGCAAGACGTCGACGTCGCTCATCTTCAAAGGTGGTAGCGGCATGGTTAATGTGGGTTCGCCAGCTGCTTCTGACAGAGGCAGCAAGTTCTAGTTGCTTTGGTGTCATGCCAGCCCACTTCAAGTTGGACTTTAGCTGATCCTTGAATCTTTTCTTTGGTCGGCCTTGTTTCCTGAGTCCAGCTGACAGTTCAACCTTCGTAGCTGGGTTTTGAGGACCATGACTTCGATGCTAGTGGAGATGGCTCTGTCGAGGACTTCCTGGTTGGTGATTTGGTCCTGCCATCGGATCCTCATGATTGACCGGAGAGAGCATTGGTGGAATTGCTCCAGCTGTTCCATGTGCTCCCGGTACAGTGTCCATGTCTCACAACTGTACAGGAGCGAGCTGAGGACCACTGCATTGTACACTTTGAGCTTCGTCGCAGTGCTTATACCACTGTGTTGGAGGACTTTGGAGCACAGCTGCCCGAGTGCCTGGCTGGCCTTTTGGATCCTGGCATTGATCTCATGGTCTAGAGACCCGTCGTTGGCGATGGTGCTGCCCAGGTACTTGAAAGTGTTGATGTTAGAAAGCTGCATGCCATCGATTGTAATGCACGGCTGGTTCGTTGGCCTTCCTGGTGCAGGTTGGAACAGCACCTCTGTTTTGCTGAGGCTGATCGTCAGGCCAAAGAGTTTTGTTGTGGTGGAGAACCTGTCCACAATGCTTTGAAGATGATTTTCTTGGTGGGCCATGAGAGTACAGTCATCTGCAAAGAGAGCTTCCAGGATGATCTTTTTGCAGTCAGGCGGCAAAGGTCGAATAGTGAGCATCCAATCGGTATTTGATGTAGATGCCCAGGTCTAGATCTATCACAGCATGTCATAATACTTGGGAGAAGAATAGATTGAATAGCACCGGAGCGAAGACATAGCCTTGTTTCACGCCATTGGAGATGTTGAAGCTATCGGAAATCTCTCCACCAGATAGGACTTCCCCTGTCATGTAGACATGAAAGAGCTGGATCAGTTTGACACTGTGGTACTATTGAATATAATGGACTTCTCCATTAGTGGCAATGCAATGACCCTGAACAACTTGGAGGAACCTATGAAGAAAACCACTATCCACATCCAGAGGAAACTCAGTGGGAGTAAAAACACCGAAGAAAAAGAACTGCTTGAATACATGGGTCGAAGGGATATGGTTGGGGATGTAAACTCTAAATGAACATCCTAGTGAAAGCATCAACAACATGGAAATAGATTCTGATCAAGGACACAAGCGAAACCCAATGAAATTGCGCATTGATTGTGGGAAGAGTGGATGGAGGGGAGGGAGGGAAATAATGTGATTATTGTAACCAAGGAATAATGTTCTAAATTGACTACATAAACTAATTAAAATGGGGGAAAAATTTAGCCAAGCTACCTCTGCTACCTCTGTATTCTGCTAGTTAATGATCGAGTTACTCACACACTAGTGTTTTCTCAGAATGAAATGGATATTCCTTTTGATTTGAATGAAGTAAATTATTTCTGATCTTTGGTAAATAGCAATTTTGAAAGACTCATGTATATGTGAAACACCTCATATAATTCTGTAACATTCTTAACTAATTCTTAACTAATCTCTAACTAAAAGTTAGAGATAAGAAAATGATGAAAAGCAATTAAGGGCCCCTCCTCAGTTAAAAGGTTAATACCTTTAACAGCTAAAAAGGATGTCCTCTTGGCTATATTGCTCAGCAGAGAATTTATTACATAAAGTACAATGTCATAGGGTGTGCAGGGTAAATAACCTTATCAAGAATTTAGTAAAGATACTCTATTATTGATCCAGGGTCAAGTAGGAAATGAGAAAAAAGAAAGAAACCTTTTACTTGAAGAACCAAGCCTGGCTTAGGATATTGTGCTCTTCCTATTCTGTATCTATGCAAAATCTCCTTAAGAGAGCTACTTACACATTAGGGGTCAAGAAAGAATCCAAGTTAGAATGTAAAAGTTGAAAATCTCATGTTCTCTCTCCTACTCAATACGTTATTTTCTGTAGAATAAGATAGTTATTGACTCAGTACTTTTTGGCCGTAGCAACTTACGAAAACAATCTAGTAAAGTATGGAGTTATTATAATAAGCACTGATGGAAGAAGTGCTCACTTGATCAAAATCAGAGCTGCTTAAAATATGAATTAATAGAAGATATTTGTTAAATGAATATCATGTACTGGATACCATGGTGGGTGCTAGGAATACAGATAAGAAAGTGAGGTGGCTCAGTGGATTGAAAGCCAAAATGTGCTGAGTTCAAATGTGGTCTCCGACACTTCCTGTCTATTTGACCCTGGACACAGTATTGATTCCAAGGTGAAAGGTTAGGGATCAGTCAATTAACATTTATTAAACTCCTACAAGTGCTAGGTACTATGCTAAACATTTGGGGGACAAAGAAAGGTAAAAAACAGCCCACACTTTTGAGTAATTCAATCTAGTGGAGGAGGAATGGTGGAAATAATTATATACAAACAAGTTATATAAAGGATAAACTGGAAATGATCAAGGCACTAGAATTAAGAGGAGTTGAGAAAAATGTCTAGTAAAAGTTGGTATTTTAGTTTGGCCTTAAAGGAAGCTAGGAAGAAGAGATAGGGAGAGTGTGAATTCTAGGCATGGAAAATAGCCAGAGAAAATGCATGGGACCTAGAGATGGAGTATCTTGTTCAAAGAATAATAAGGAAGCTAGAGTTACCCCAGTGTTAACAAGAGGAGGTGAGTAAAACATAGGAACACTGGAAAGGCAAGAAGAGGTCAGGTTTTGAAGTACCAAACAGAGCATTTTATATATGATCCTAGAGGTGACAGGGAATCAATGGCATTTATTACATGGGAGTAGGGGGTAATTCCATCATTACAGAAGATCACTTTCATGGCCAAGTGGATAGACTAGAGTAGGAAAAGACTTGTGTAAGGGAAATAACCAGCAGGCAATGGATTGGATGTGGGTGGTGGGTATGGAATCTGGGTGACTAGGAGGATGACTAAAATAATAGGGGGTAGGAGGCAGCTAGGTAGCACAGCAGAGGGAGTACCAGGAATTAGGAGGATCTCGTTTCAAATCTGGCCTCAGATACTTCCTAGCCATGTGACCTGGGATAAGTCACTTAACCCCAATTGCCTAGCTCTTTGCTACTCTTCTTAGAATTGATACTAATAGGGTTTTTAAAAAAATTAGTAATAGGAAAGAAAGTTTTTGTGAAAAGATAATGAGTTCAGTTTTGAATATATTGAATTTAAATGGTTACATGAAATCCAATTTGAGGTGTTTAATAGTTGTAGATAAAAGAAAAGAAGTAGAAAATTTATGACCAAATAGGCAGATTTGAGAAAAATTAACATAGAGATTAGTTATGAAATAAAATATGAGAAAGGGAGAAGGACTAAGATAGAGGTCTATCCTGATATTAATGATGTGATCTGGATTTAAATCCAGCAACGGAGACTGAGAAAGAGAGAGGGGTCATAGAAATCTAAAGCGAAGAAAGTAGGAAGAGGAAAAGGGTGATCACTAGTGTCAAAGGCTATCAGTAAAAAAATTAATAAATTTGACAATTAAGAGATCCTTCATAATAGGGAGCAGTTTGGGTTGAATGATAAGACTGGAAGCCAGACTGTAGAGGGTTGAAAAGGTGAAGAGATGAAGTGGAGACACCCATTGTAGATATATAGCCTTTTCAAGGAGTTTAACCACAAAGTGCAGGAGAAATATAGCAATATAATTAGTGGAGAAAGATCAAGTAAGGGTTTTGTTTGTTTGTTTGTTTGTTTTGAGGAATGGGGGAGGTATGATCATAGGCATTGTAAAGGGGAAAAAAAAAGTTTTAGACTAAATTATTTGAGTATGGTTGCCAGGAATCATTACTCAATTCCAAATGATTTTTTATGGTAATTTATTTACAAAAGGAGAAAGTGAAAAATAAAACCAGAGAGAGTAGAAATTTACTCCAGCCCCATCCAAACCAGGCAGAGCTTAAGAGGCCCAAGCAAAGGGCCCCAGAGGTAAATTAGACAAAAGGTTTAGCCTTGAAGCCTCTCCCAAGAGGGGGCCTCTCCAGAGGTTAGTTCCTCCAGACAATCAGAGAAGAAGTCAGCCTTTTTTGTTCACCCATGTGGTCGTTCAAAGAGAAAATAGGAAGCAGTCCTAGGTCCTCAGCCAGAGTTCCTCCAGGGTCAAGTTGAAGACACAAGACCCCTCTCACAGGAAGTTTGTGGTACTTTTAAAAACCATTCCTGGACTTCCGGTCAAGATGGCAGCTTAGAGAAAGCTAAAGTTCGGAGCTCCAGAAACCCTTCCCTACCTATCTCAAACTGAATGCTCCTAGGGCACCGAAATTCAAAACAAACAACAGAATAGACCCCGGGAACACTCCTCCTGGACCTGGATCAAAAGGTACGGCCCCCCAAGAGTCGGAGCCCGAGATCACCCGGATCTAAGGAGTAGGCAAAGGGAAGGTCCCAGGACCCATCCCCCCAACCCAGAGCGCTGAGTCCAAGGCAGCAACAGGAACCTCTGGGCAGGCAGGGGGGCCTCAGGAGCCGGCTGTTCTGAGGGCCGCGCCCTGAAAATGACCTGAGCCAGTCGCGGGGGCACCCAGACAGCAGGGAAACAGAGAAAGACAGGGGGAGCCTGTAGCCTCCTGACCAGATCCTTCCATCTGAGTCTCACCGAAAGTCCCTGCCTCAGGGCATACTCAGTCTGAGGTTAATCCTATCACCAGCCCTCAGAACTACAGGAAGCCACAGCCCCTCCCCCTCAGAGTGCAGGGTCATCTGAAACAACAGTTATCCTCAGAGCTGGCAAAAGGGCCTCGGGAGCCGGCTATTCTGAAGGCCACATCCTGAAAACAACCTGACCCAGTCGTGGGGGCACCCAGACAGCAGGGAGACAGAGAGAGGGGGGGGAGCCTGTAGCCCCCTGACCAGATCCTTCCATCTGAGTCTCACCGAAAGTCCCTGCCTCAGAGCATACTCAGTCCGAGGTTAATCCTATCACCAGCCCTTGAAGCTCTGGGGAGCCACAGGCCCTCCCCCTCAGAGTGCAGGCTCCTCTGGCCAGCAAAGACATTGAAATACATCTGAGAGTGTCAAGCCAGGTGCAGAGCATAGAAGTAAGGCAACAGAGAAGCATCGGGAGGGAACTGAGGAGGGTAGTAACACCGAAACGCCAGCAATTCCGGGCTTCCTGGGGAAGACAGACAATTTGCCTGGGGCTAAAGCCACTGAACACCAGACAGATAACAGAAGAGCCAGCCCCCCTCACTCAGATACAGATGGCAAACAGCACAGAAGCAAAAAAGCCTCAAAACAACAAGAAAAACAAGAAGGGGCCAACTTTGGACACATTTTATGGAGCAAAAATACAAAATACAGAGGAGATAGAAGAGGAAACACAAGCAAATGTGTCGAAACCTTCCAAAGGAAATGGAAACTCTCCACAAACTTTTGAAGAATTTGAATCGAAAATGATCAAAAAGATGGAAGCCTTCTGGCAGGAAAAGTGGGAATTAATGCAAAAGAATTTCACGCAACTACAAAACCGGTTTGACCAAACTGAAAAGGAAAACCAGGCTTTAAAGGTCAGAATTAGGCAACTGGAAGACAACGAGCAGGTAAAAGAGCAAGAATCAATAAAGCAAAGCCAAAAGATCAAGAAATTAGAAGAGAACATAAAATATCTCACTGACAAGGTGACAGACTTGGAAAATAGAGGAAGAAGAGATAATTTAAGAATAATTGGACTACCAGAAAATCCAGAAATAAACAGCAAACTTGACATCATAATACAAGATATAATCAAAGAAAATTGCCCAGAGATTCTAGAAAAAGGGGGCAATACAGCCACTGACAGAGCTCACAGAACACCCTCTACACTAAATCCCCAAAAGACAACTCCCAGGAATGTAATTGCCAAATTCCAAAGCTATCAAACAAAAGAAAAAATCCTACAAGAAGCCGGAAAAAGACAATTTAGATATAAAGGAATGCCAATCAGGGTCACACAAGACCTTGCAAGTTCCACTCTGAATGATCGTAAGGCATGGAACATGATTTTCAGAAAGGCAAGAGAGCTGGGTCTTCAACCAAGAATCAGCTATCCAGCAAAACTGACTATATACTTCCAAGGGAAAGTATGGGCATTCAACAAAATAGAAGACTTCCAACTTTTTGCAAAGAAAAGACCAGAGCTCTGTGGAAAGTTCGATATTGAAAAACAAAGAGCATGGAATACCTGAAAAGGTAAATATGATGGAAAGGGAAAAGGAGAAAATTGTTACCTTTTCATTTATTCAAACTCTCTTCTATAAGGACTACATTTATATCAATCTCTCTCTATATATATTAATATATGGAAAATGTAATGTGTAAATAGGGGGAAAAGAAAAATCAAATAGAATAATCTTTCTCACACAAAGATTCACACGGGAAGGGGAGGGGAAGAAAACTCGTATAAGAAGGAGAGGAAGAGAGTTTTTACTTAAACCTTACTTTCAGGGAAATCAACTCTGAGAGGGAAAAACATCCAGATCCATTGGGATCTTGGATTCTATCTTACCCAACAAGGGTAGGGAGAAGGGAAAACCAAGGGGGGGGGGGAGGGAAAACAAAAGGGGAGGGAAGGAGAGGGGGGATGGGGAGGGAATGGGAACAAAAAGGGAGGGGCTAGAAAGGGAAACATATCAAGGGAGGGGACAAGGGGGACTGATTTAGAGTAAATCACTAGGTTAAAAGGTTAGAGCTAAAGAAGAAAGGTTAGAATTAGGGAGGGATATCAAAATGCCAGAGAATTCACAAGTCACAATCATAACTTTGAACGTGAATGGGATGAACTTACCCATAAAACATAGACGAATTGCAGAATGGGTTAGAATCCCAAACCCTACCATATGTTGTCTTAAAGAAACACACATGAGGCGGGTAGACACCCACAAGGTCGGAATTAAAGGATGGAGTAAGACCTTCTGGGCCTCAACTGATAGAAAGAAGGCAGGAGTTGCAATCATGATATCTGATAAAGCCAAAGCAAAAACAGACCTGATTAAAAGGGATAGGGAAGGTAATTATATTTTGTTAAAAGGGACTTTAGATAATGAGGAAATATCACTAATCAACATGTATGCACCAAATAATATAGCACCCAAATTTCTAATGGAGAAACTAGGAGAATTGAAGGAAGAAATAGACAGTAAAAACCATTCCTTTCGTCACTTCCTGTGCCTTCCTTCCACTTTTCTGTAGACCAATTATAGCAATAGTTTTGCTTAGGGCTGTGTAGGGTGAAGTCAGTGGGTTCTGATTAGTCACCCACTTTCTCACAAGTGGGTCACAGACCTCCTCCACTTAAGGATAAGTGGGGTGTATATGCTTTTGGTGATTAAATCTAAAAATGGGTAGGGGAGAGTTAATCCCATCTTCACAGCATTAAGGAATAAGTGAGAGAATGCCGTTGAGAGAGAGAGGAGGCAATCTGTTGGAGAAGATACAATATCATGTTATTGCTCCTGCAAGTAGAGGGGTTGGACCCTAGTTGCCTAATGACAGGCTAGAGGAGATGTGAAGCATGGTCTGAGGCCAGGTAGATGTAGGCTCATCAGAATCCAAAGCTGAATGGATTAGCCTCCCCTGAAAGGGAACCATGGTCCCAGGGGGGTTACTCCATAACCCAGAGGGTCTCTGTTCCAGTAGAGAGAAGAGGCTACAACTGCGGAGCAGGCAGCAAGATGCCTTGTAAGGAAGAAGAACCTGACATATTAATTAATTATTAATTGTTATAGTTTTAGGACTCAAGTGTATAGCAAAGATTCAACAAATATGATAGTGTATGTCTTAGTGTAAAGGAAAGCATGAACAAAACATTTTCCAAACATGAGAAGTTTTAGCTTTTCCTTCGTGGAATCGTGCAAGACTTTCTTTGTCTCCTTTGTGTGTTGTATTTCGATATTTCCCAGCTAGCTTAGAAACGGGAGCTGAACCCTGACAATGTGTTTATGCATATATTTTCGCTGAGGCAGTGAGGCAGTGTGTGGCTGTCTCTGACACATACTAGATGTGACAATGAACAAATAGTCACAGCCTCTCAGTGTTCTGAGGCAACACTAAGAATATAAATTACAAATAAATTGTCAATCCACATGAATAGACGGGGCTTCTAGATTGGTTGTTCTTTCTACCATTAGAATCACAAACATGTCTCCCTCCCTGCAGTCTATGTGCATGGATACATTATATGTTTTTATCTATGGAACTATATTTTCTCTATAATAATTCTATTGTATTTTTTACGTGTCTAAGAATCTGTCATGTCTAGGTAAAGTGATTATTAAAGGGCATGTGCACGCCTGTCAGATAGGTTCACTATGCTGGCTACATTTTCTTAACTGTTTTTCTTTGTTACAAAGGAAGGTTCTTTTGCTGCTGGTAGGGTAGAGTAGGGGAAGGAGGGTATATCTGAAAAAATGCATCTTAAAAAGCAAAAAATGCCAATAAAATGGATTTTTAAAAAATAAGTGTATGAGCCAAGTCAGATGCTGGTATTGCTTTTAAGTTGAATTTTTAATGGCCCAGTCAGTGATATTTCATGGTCTACTTTTTTTTCATCCTGAAATGGCTCCATATGGCCTTCAAGTCATATTTTCAAATTTTAAAATGACATGGTTACATTTTTAGCTTTAATAGTTTAAGTAGGTATCATCACATGATGAAATGTTTTCAATTTAAATTTTTTTGCTTTCGATTTTTCAAGTTAGAAATGTTAAAGTTGAGTCGTGTTGGAAGATGATGATATTGCTTCCATGCTCATTGGAAAGTTCTGAGAAAAATGACTTTTGTAAATACACTACTGCTAACCATTTAGAATAACCTTTCATTTTAATATAAATAGAACCCTTTGCTACTTACTTTCAGGTACTGTTTTAATAGTAAACTTTCCCACAATTAGACTTGAAAGAATCTTGATACAGTATTTGGATTTAATTTCAAGTCATCATCTTTAACAAACAGTTCATTCTTTTTTTTTTTCTGGACTAATGCCATTTTGTGGGTAAGTTGGAATTAAGGTTTAGCAGATTGCAAAATTGTAACTGACTTATTAACAAGAAAATTTTCTTTTTGGATGACTTTTCATCCAAATCCATAGAGAAGATGTACTAGTTTCCCTTATCTTTAAAATTTTTTTATTTTGTTCAATTGAGAAATGGCTGAAGAAATTGTGGTATCTGTTGGTGATGGAATACTATTGTGCTCAAAGGAATAATAAAGTGGAGGAATTCCATGGGGACTGGAACAACCTCCAGGAATTGATGCAGAGCGAAAGGAGCAGAACCAGGAAAACATTGTACACAGAGACTGATACACTGTGGTTCAATCGAACATAATGGATTTCTCCATTAGTGGCAGTGCAGTGACCCTGAACAACTCGGAGGAACTTATGAGTAAAACCATTATCCACATTCAGAGGAAAAACTGTGGGAGCAGAAATGCAGAAGAAAAACAACTGCTTGATTACATGGGTTAGGGGATATGATTGGGGATGTAGACTCTAAATGATCATCCTAGTGCAAACATCAACAACATGGAAATGGGTTCTGATCAAGGACACAAGTAATACCTAATGAAATTGCGTGTGGGCTATGAGAAGGGTGAGTGAAGGGGAGGGAGGGAAATAATGTGATTATTGTAACCAAGAAATAATATTCTAAATTGACTCAATAAACTAATTCAAATGGAAAAAAAATTATTTTGGCTATTTTCTTGAATTTTAAGTTGAATCCATGAGATTTTGCATTTTCCTATTTTTGCAAATAAGAACCCAGCTGTATCCACTTAGAAAATATCTTGAGGTAATGTTTTCACTTGGTCATCTGTTGATTTCATAAGCTAACATGTTGACTATTGCTAGATATAAGAGGAAATTCCAGGCATCAAAGAATGATTATACCATCTTTCATTACCTGGCAATCATCTGAGCCACATGCAGTTTAGATCATCTTTGCCTCAGTTTTCTTCTCCCTGTTCTTTTAGTGCGTTACAGTATATTGGGATATTCAGAACAATTTTTACATGAACAACAAAATGAATTTGAGTGTCATTCAGAGTTTGCCACCATTGTAGTTCACCTTTTTCCTTCACTGCCAAGATTTTTCATTCAGGTATTCTTGTAAGAAATATGTGGGGAAAACCTAACTGAAATAATTAGGTTCATCTGGCAAGTAAATATTTCCTTAATGGGTTTTTTTTCTGCTTTCTTTCTTCTCTTCACTATAGTTCATGATGTCTGGCTGGGGTGTAGGCTACTCATACAGGTGTGACATTGTTGACTATTCCAGATCACCTGTAGCTCTAAGGGTAAGTTACTGATCTAGATCGATTGTGATTCGAAATCACCTTTAAAAACATTCTTCTAGGGGACAGCTAGGTGGCTCAGTGGATTGAGAATGAGGCCTAGAGAGGAGAGGTTCTGGGTTCAAATGTGGTCTCAGACACTTCCTAGCTATTTGACCCTGGGCAAGTCTCTTAACCCCTATTTTCTAACCCTTACTCTTTTTTTGTCTTGGAACTAATATGCAGTCTTGATTCTGAGAGAGAAGATAAGGGTTTAAAAAAAAATCCTTCTGATTCATCCTACCGATTACAGTTACTGGTTATGATATCAGACTGAATTAAAGTTTATGAATTTAATTCATCAAACTAAAAATTGTTGGTTAACAAATGAATTCAGATTTGAGTCTGAAAGGCTTGGGAGAACTTTAAAAATCCAGAAAATTCTATGCATTTTTATTTTTTCTTTCATTCTTTTTTTCCTTTTGGTGGTATCATTCATTGATATCATTCATTATTCACAGTCTTTAATTAAAATTCCTTGTTCTCATGTGTATGTGTCTGCAGATGGCATGGACCTGCTGGCTTTATTACTTCTCCAAGTTCATTGAACTAATAGACACTGTAAGTATGAAGTCATTCATTTAAGCAAATATTTTACTTCTTTCCATGAAAATCATAGACAAAAAGAAAGTTAATATATTTGTCTCACTTCCCTTTCTCACTAGACCAACATTGTATTTTTATTAACCTTATTTTTTAATTTTATTATTTTAATTTTATTAATCTTATTCATTTACAAATATGTAGTTTTCAAGGTGTTCCTGAAACCTTAAAAAAACTCTATATGTAACTCCCAAGTCATCTAGTATTAAAAATTCATAAACACAACTTTCATATAACCCATGTAACAGCTCTCCTTTATGACGCTGATTTGAGTCCCACACAACTGTCTCAAAATCCTTAAAATCGGTCTCCATTGCTTTGAACCTCATGATCAAGTTCAAGAAGTAAACAAATCTGTTCTAGGCTCTTTACAGTTCAGATTCAGGAAGAACTAGATTAATGCAAGACTATTTTCATTTAACCAAAATTGTTGACATGAAAGCATAAAGGACTCTATAAAGCACTATAAGCTAATGCTAAACGATTCCCAAAGTGCCTGTCTTTTACAAAATAAACAAAAATAAATACAAAAATAAACAAATTAAAAAAAAACTCATGGAATCTTGGAAACACCATTGTCCAAATACTTTATTCATTACTGAAGTCCATGTTTATTGGATCTCCTTTATATCTTGTTTGTGGGAATAGTAATTGCCTACAAATTTTGGGTCAGGTTCTGCAGGAATGCAGTACCAAAGATTCAGTTCCTCCCTAATTCTCTGGATCCCATTAGAAGAAGCCATGTATATTTTTCTTTTCCTTTAATGGAAGTTAGGACAGAAGGAACATTACATCCTCTGTTGATTATGTCAACTTAGGACCAGCATGAGAACCAAGGATTTCGTAATAGTATTCTTTTTTTAGGACCTATACAACTAAATTCTATGTTTGAGATTATAACCTCACCAATTTTCTCCATTTCTCTATTAAGAGAATGTTAGAGGTGGAAGGAATATGAAATATCCTTAGTGTAATGCCTTCATTTTACAGATGACACAAGTGAAGGCTCAGAGAGATAATCTGACTTGTCCAAAGTCACACAGTGAGTTCTGAGTGGAGGACAGCATAGGACCAGAATCCTCTTGACTCCCTGTTCAGTGTTCTTTCCACTGAATCATGTTGCTTCCTTAGCATATGTATTTTGGCTTTATTATTATTTTGCATATTCTTGGTGCTCTGCAAAATGCTATATACCCTTATCTTCAAATAATCCCCTCCATTGCTCTTATTGCTCCATATCATTGTTCCTTTGTGCTGCTCTCTTCTTAGCTGGTTTATCCCTGTAGAATTCTGGTCTTTCTCTTAAGTTTCCAAATAATTTTTCCTTTTACGCTTTCTCTTCAAAGCAGTAGGTATATTCCATTTTATAATATCTTGACTTGGCTATGTTTCCTAGGCTACTTTGCTTTGTTTCCCAAGTGAATCTTGGGGTATGGTTTTTGCTTTTAATTATCATCACACTTTTGTGCATTTTTTATGATTAATGATTGTTTGAAAGAAAAAGAACTCTCATTTGCTTAAGTCTGGATTTATTTGAATTAGAAGAAATATGGAATTTTTCTAATCCTAGGAACTAGGGTCAATCTATTTCTGTCATTCTTTCTTGCTTCACATTTGCCTGGAAAAATTACTCTGATTTCTTTAATTTGTTCCTGCACCTCCCTTTCCCCTCCCCATTTGACCAACTTATTCCACTCCTACTTCCCCATCCTGGATCCACTCATACCTCTATCATCTTAATTTCTCTTGAATTATCTGACAAATCACAATAAGATAAAGGGAGAGCAGCCTCTTTTATGCTTCCTTTTGTAAATGTGTCTTTTTGTAAACATTCCAAAAAACTTAATTTTAGAGGAAATTATGTTTTTAAAGTTTAAAGCAAATGACATCTAACATATTTTGTACTCCCCCTGTTTTTGTGTATGCTCAATGAATATCTCATGTATTTTTAATGTGAACTTGATTTTCTTTAAATTATTTCAGATCTTTTTTGTTCTGCGTAAGAAAAATAGCCAAGTAACTTTCCTGCATGTCTTCCATCACACCATCATGCCATGGACCTGGTGGTTTGGAGTCAAATTTGCTGCAGGTAGTTGAGTGAGAATTGGGATCATGTGTGGTAATAATAGTCAAATTTCCATATGTTATAAAAACAGTAATAATGACATTACCATTTACATAGCACTTTAAATTTTTCAAAGGGCTTTTACAAGTATCATTTCATTCGATCCTTACTACAATGCTGGGAAGAAGGTGCTAATATTATTCTTATTTTATATTATTGAGGAAACTGAGGCAGACTGAGGCTAAGAAACTTGTCCAGGGTCACAAATTATGAATTGTCATCAAAATAAAGCAAAAAAATCAAATTCCTTTGAAAGGTCAAAGAAGACAGATCAAACTCTTAATTTTTCTCTATCTCCTACTTGATATTGTGAGGAGGAGCTCATACAGCTTTTTTCTTTATTGCCAATTTATTCTTTCATGACCCCAAATACCAGATATTTAAGGTCCTTTGGCACATTCTTCCATATCTCTCTATCTCTCTATCTGTCTGTCTGTCTGTCTGTCTGTCTATCTGTCAAATATACAACCTTTGCCTTCTGACTTAGAATCAAATTCTAAGACAGAAGAGGGGGAAGAGCTAGACAATCAGGGTTAAGTGACTTGCCCAGAGTCACACTGCTAGGAAGTGTCTGACACATGTATATTCTTTAGTTGATAATACTTTGGATCCTCTTTTTTCAAATTTCATTTGTTGTATCCCCAATATGTTAATAGTAAATTTCTTAATTTTGTTCTGTCATTTTCCAGTCATGTCCAACGCTTCCTGACCCTATTTGGGGTTTTCTTAGTCAAAGATACTGGGGTCTTAATTTCCTTCTCCAGCTTATCTTACAGATGAGGAAACTGAGTCAAACAAGGTTAAGTGACTTGCCCAGAATCACATAGCTAGTAAGTGTTTGAGGCTTATTTGAATTCAAGAAGATGAATGAATCTTCCTGAATCCAGGCTTGGCTATCCATGCACTGACACTGCTTAGCTGCCCAGATTTCCTCTGTTGGTAGGGACTTCGTTAGATAATTGAGAGGCCCCATTGCAATAGCAAGCCAGTTTTGAACCCAGAAGACCTGATTTTAAGTTCTTCCTAGGACAAATTCAGACTGTATGATCTGAACCAAATTATTTAACTTCTCCATGCTCTAGGCAACCCAATAAGTCTACAAACTGAAGAAAAGGTAGCTACCTCCACTGGTGAGAGCATTTCTTTATTTAGGAAATCCTTATCCCAGGAAGTTAATATCAGTTTCAGTGCTCTGTTTACCTTACCTGTGTCTAGATTTCTTCCCATCAACCTTTATTAAACATACTCAATAATATTATTGAGTTTTATTTTATTTTATTTTTTTATTTTAAATATATATTTATTTTATTATATTTTTTATTTTTTATTTATTTATTTATTTTTATATATTTTATATTTTATATTTATATATATAAATATATAAATATATAAATATTTTATATTTATTTTTATTTATTATATTATAAAATATAAAAATATTTTATTTATTTATTTATATTGAGAATTATTCCCATGAAAGGAAATGTCTAAAAATCTGTTTTTAGTCTTTTGTTACTTATTGTGTTGAAGGATCCTCCTACCATATTTTTTAAATGTTTTATAAAATTAGACATGCTTGGTAATTTGGCATCATTCTAAAAAATAATAAAAATTTGGCATCATTCCATGAATTCACATAATTCATGAACTATGCAAGTAACTCATCTTCTAAGTTTCTTAGGGGCAAGAATCTCTGTATCTTTCCCAACTCCTAGCATCATTAATTGCATGGCCTAGCTTCAGGAAAAAGGTAGCATGGTTTAGTGAGAACATTGACTGGTTCTGGAGTCAGAGGAAATAGGTTCAGATCTTAGATTTGAAGATTAGAACTTGAAGAATTATGGGCAAATCACTTGACCTCTGGGGCTCAGTTTCCTCATCTGTGAAATGAGAGGTTTGGATTAGATGATCTCTTAGGGAGTCTCTTCCAGCTCTAAACATATGGTGCTTGTAATTCTTTTGGCTGAGAGAACTCTCAGTGTAGGAATTCTCTCTGTCAATCTAGATCTCCATGAATTTATGACCGAATGGATAGATATAAGTCCTAATGAGTTGCATGTAATTGTGATGAAGAAATATCTATTGAGTGAATATATTTTATGTATAATGTTCTGAATAGTTTGTATAAAATTATATTTTGGGCCCACAAATAGAACTTTCTGGAAATTTATCATATATATATATATATATATATATATATATATACATAAATAAAATAAAATAAAATAAAAAGGAATCTCTCACTAGAAACAGTGAGATTCCTTTTTATTTTTTAAATTTTTAAATGAATCTTCCATCCAAGGACTTAAACAGTATAGTTTAGGTTCTATAACTAGATCCAATTTATAATGTGCTTTAGGGGACAAATAGTGATAGAGTGCTAGGACTGGAGTCAAGAGGACCTGAGTTCAAATGTGACCTCAGACACTTCCTAGCCATGTAACCCTAGGCAAATCACTGAACCCTGACTGCCTAACCCTTGGTGCCTTTCTATCTTAGAACTGATACTAAGACAAAGGTAGGGATTTTTAAAAAATGTATAATGAATTAAAAAATAGAAACATCTTGTATAAAAGAGAAATTTATGATTTCTTATAAAATACCCTGTTCTTTGTTCATAGAAATATTCATGTTTCTTGATGTTTGTCAAGTTCATAATGAAAAAAAAAGGGAAATTCACATTTAAAAAACTGAAATTTCCCTCTCATAATTCAAGACTTCTTGGGATGATATTTCTATCTGTTCTTCAAATTTAAGAAATCTTCAGGCTATTGAAATTTCAGGCAGTGACATAAGTGTGACCCTAGTTTTAGACATCAAGGAGGAACTTTTAGAAGCTTCCATAACTGAGCCCAGTGATCGCAAGTATAGAGGAAATATCCCCATGGTTTAATGGGTAAGGGGACTAGGAGGAAATGTATGACAGGAAAGGGAAGGTCCCAGAGTCCGCAGAGGACTACTGTGACTTCAGTCTTGCTTTGGTTTCCCTCCGTACCAGGAGACTTGTTTAACAATTGAAATTGTTCAAGTTGGCAGCTCCCAGGGGAGAATTTTCCAGAGGAAACACATCTGATTGTATAACATAGTTCACAAAATAGAATTCAGATTATAGTAAGATTTCTCAATTGTATCTATTTCATTTTACTTTCATTTAGGAAGTGTTTATTAAGTGCCTGCTATTTGTAACATAGAGGGCTAGACCCAGAGAGAAAAAAAATAGCCAGAGCACCCGAGAGCAGATCCCTTTTTCTGAGGCATTTATAGTTTAACAGGGGAGAGCGGATGTATTTGGAAATAGCTGTCATACAAAGTCAAATGTGCAAATACAATCATAAGAAATAACAAGTAATCGCTGGTAAGGATTCATAAGAAGGAGAGATTACCTCTTCCTGTGCAAGACTTCTCCTGCCTTATTTATTTCTATTTGCTGTTAAAGGTTTGAAAAATATTTTTATTGAGTTCTAAGTCATCTTTATAACTCTTTGTATATCATATGTCAAAAGTCATTGACCTAATGAAGGCTAAAAGTCCGTGGCACAATGCCTTTTAAGTACATGATGGCCTTCCAATAAATATTTTCAAATCCCATCAAGTACCGAGCCTTTTTTATGCAAGAATACCATCTAATTTTGGCTATTAACAACATTTTACAAGAGTCTTTCCAGACCATAAAGTAAGAAATATCCTTATCTCTGAAGCTTTAACTTGAGATTAACTTAATTTTATTTAATTTAAATGTATTTATTTAAACCTTGTTGTTTAATTGTTTCAGTCATGTCCCTGTTTGGGGTTTCCTTGGCATATATACTGGAGTGGTTTGCCATTTTCTTCTCCAGCTCACTTTCACAGATGAGGAAACTGAAGCAAACAAAGTTAAGTGGCTTGCTCAGGGTCACATAGCTAGTAAATGCCTGAGTCTGGCTTTGAACTCAGGGCTTCCTGCCTCCAGGGCCAATGCTCTAACTACTGTACCACCTAGCTGCCTTGCTACTTAAGCCTACTTTCTTCTTTTTTTTTTTGGTAATGTCCTTTCACATACATTTTTCATAAATATGTATTTGTTAAGTTGTTTAAGCCATGCTGAACTCTTCATGATTTGGAGAGTCAATTGGAGTTTTCTTGGCAAAAATATTAGAGTGGTTTGCCATTTCTTTCTCCAGCTCATTTTTACACTTTAGGAGACTGAGGCAAACAGAATGAATTAACTTGCTCAGAGTCACACGGCTATTAAATGTCTGAGGTCAGATTTCATGACTCTAGTCCAGCACTTTATCCACTGTCCCTCCTAGCTACATATATATGTATATATATATTTGTGTCTGTGTGAGTAAATATTCACATAAAAAGCATACATTACGCTGTAAAGATTAAAATTAATATTCAATACTCCAAGCATTATTTTAATACTATTTAATAAAGTCCACTTAGAGCAGAGGGAAATTAAAAACAATCAGAGAAATTAAAAAAAACAGATAAAAGCAAAAAACCACTCCCACCTCCACACTGATACCAGCCAGAGAGACACGTGGGCAGAAACGGAAACTGAAAAGCCCAATCCACATAAGGAGACACACAAACAGGAAAAGAGAAAGAGGATTGTGGGAATTGTAGTCTCTAGGGTTCAAGATTCTAAATCAATACATTTCTCCCCTGTGATCCTTTGAGAGACCAGGCTCCCCAATGGATCATGAAAACATTTATAACTTGAACTAGAGATATATACAAATATTACAGTTTTTAAAGGGAAATTACAATAATTTGGGGATAAGCGCAAAATAAAAAGGAAAAGGAACAAAACTAAAAATAGGCACATTGACAAAAAGACAATTAGGGGGCAGTCCCCTTTGGCATAAGAGCGTACATTCAAAACAAAAGCATTCAACCCCCCCCCCCAAAAAAGTTCAAATTTGCCATATCTCAAAGTTCAATCTGGATCTTCTAATGCAGCATGTGGTTTCTGTAGGCATCTTCATGGTGCCTTCTAGATTCTGTGAGGTAGTCTCTTGTTCTAAATTAGGCTCAAATTCAAGTCAAAGTTCACAACAATAAACTAGTCCCCCCTGAGGAAAATCATAATGCATTCCCTCCTGAGGAGGATACAGGAATACATTTAGTAATTACACAGGGATACATGGTTGATTCATAAGGCATATGAATCAAGTATCCAAAAAAATCAAAGAAGTCAAAAAAATTTTTAAAAATAACCTTTTAGTCAGATAAAAATATAAAAAGAAAACTTGAAAAAAATTTTGGGAAGAAGGAAAAAAGAAAAAAGAAATAGAAAAAATCACAACTCACTCTTGTAGGGATCCATGTCCCATGAGCGTACAACAACAACCAAACACTAACCCAATTTAGCAGTCTGGACTACATTAAGTTGTCACACGATGAAAGAAAATAGAAAAAGAGACGATCTTGAGACAAATGGGTAATAGAATTCCCCAATTCAACCCTTTGCTTTTTTGTGATAATGGAGCCAGAACAATCAATGTTATATGCTTGATATAGAGTGTGGTACAAAGAAGTCCTGCATTTAACACATATTAAATAGCTGCAACCTCGAGTCTCACAAATAATCAAGTCATATTGCTTTTTGTGCAGAATGCCATCAATCCTTGTAGGATTGGTTTAGTTTCTTTTACCTTTTTATGCTCATTGGGCACTTTGCAAGTTCTGTACTCCTTTGTGGTCCATTTCTCCTTGGATTTGACATAGTCATCGAGCAAAAGTCTCCTAATATTTAAATAACTAGTGGCAGGTTGCCATAGTCCAAAGCCTTTTTGGGTTAGGTAAATGGACATCTTAGCTTATTCTATTGCAAAAAGTAAAAAATAGTTTTAAAAAACTTTTTTGATACTAGTGATGTGTTTCAAAGGCAAAAGAATGAGAAAAGAAGGGAAAAAATCAAATACTATGACACATGTAGGAAGAAAACAAAATGTTAAAATGTGTATATATCATAATTACAGAGGTAAAGTATAGAGACTAGTTTTCAAAAATAAGATTAATTTCCTCTTTGACTTACCATGATGCACAGTGTGAGTGCAAATACGGTAGATAAAACAGTGTGAGTGCAAATGAGGTAGACAAAGCAATAATATATTCAAGAAAATTCAAAAGAGTTATGCCATTCAGTGGGAGAAAGAAATGGTAAACCTCCCTACCATGGACAATGTTAAAATAATAAAAGAGATGACATCCAGCAGATGAACCCCTCAGGTCAGAAGGGGTCCAATATGCTACTGGGGAAACAACGAACATGAACTTGAGCAGATTGGAGAGTTAGTGGGAAGTTCGAAGTGTCTGGAGTGCTATGGTCCATGGGGTCAAAAAGAGTCGGACACAACTGAACAACAACAATAGCCCCCACTGTCTTAGGGCACTGAGAGTTTAATTGATTTGTCCAACATCATCTGTAGCCAACATCAAGCCTATCAAGCCAGGTCTTACTACACAGCTAATTGAAGGCTGCAAGGATTTGAGGAGAATTGAGAATTACGCTATATTTTACTTTGTGCCCACTGGCTCTCCAATTCTTGATCCTTATTGCTTTTGAAAAAGAGTCCCTAAAAATGCTTATTTAGTTCTGGAGAGGACTTTAAAGGCCATCTAGTCCATTCCACTCATTTAACACTGAAGAAATAGAAGGTCCTGCAGGTCATCACGTCATAGAATTAGGACCAGTAGGCATCTTAGAAGCCATCTAGTTCCACTTCTTCATTTTATAGATAAGGAAAGCAGGGTTTAGAGTAGTAGTATCACTTGCCCAAGGTTCTTGACATAGTAAGGGATAGAGCTGAGATTTAAAACTATTTTGGGGGATTTGTTTTTAAATTTTTATCTAGCTCTCCTTTCTCTATTTTTAGTTTTTTAAATAAATACCACAGTTTTATTGACATAATACACTAAATTCTCAAGTCCATTAAACTAATGGATCCTTCTATGTTGAAAGTTTCTGTCACATCAGCTTTTCCTTTGCATTTTTGCATTTTTCAGGCAGGTAGGTAGTGATACAGTGGATAGATCACTGGACCTGGAATCAGGAAGACCTGATTTCAAAATCAGCCTCAAATACTTACCAACTGAGTGACCCTGAGCAAGTCACTTCACATCTATCTGCCTCAATTGCCCCATCTGAAAAATGGGAATATAATAATAGCACCTACCTCCCAGTGATGTTATGAGCATGAGATAATCTTTATAAAGCACTTTGCAAACCTTGCAGTACTATATGGATGCTGGTTATTATTATTTCCTGGGAATCTTTGGTCGTCAATTGAGTGTTCTTTGAAATATTTTGTGCATGGAAAATCTTTTCAGTGCCATTTAAGGCAGCAATACTTTTAGAAGTATTTCCCACGTCCTGAATTAACCTTCTTTATCTAGAATGAAATTATCAAGCCTGGAACAGATCCTTTAGCACGTTTCAGGCCCAGTGATATTTACCTAGTATTTAATTCCCTGGCTGGCTATTGAGCTTCCTTACACAATAATATTAGCATGGTTCTGCTCTTTGTATTTTCTTTTGTTTTAATGAATGTATGTTTAACAAATTTCCATAGATAACTTTTTACATAGACTTTGTATATATCCAAGTAAAGAGTTGTCCCATTCTACAAGGGATAGAATATTGTGTATTATGCATTTACAAAATTTAATTCATCTGGGGGACAGCTGGGTAGCTGAGTGGATTGAGAGCCAGGCCTAGAGATGGGAGGTCCTAGGTTCAAATCTGGCCTCAGATACTTCCCAGCAGTGTGACCCTGGGCAAGTCACTTAACCCCCATTGCCTGGCCCTTAGCACTCTTCTGCCTTGGAACCAATACACAATATTGATTTTATGACAGAAGGTAAGGGTTTAAAAAAAATTTAATTCATCTGGAGATTCAAATACTTTAGGACACCTGTTAGTAGAGAAGGGAAAACAACTTCAGACAACATGATCGTTATCAGGAAAACCTTGCAAACCCAGATACCACAAGCTTATATATAAATCATCAAAGATGGATTAAGTGTCTTATCTTAAAGCTTTCCAAAAAATTTGGCTGCTATTCATGTATACATTTACCTAAATGTATTTTGCAGAAGGCTGAGAAAATGTGAATAATAAAAGTTAAAAACTCAAATTAGTTTCATAAGAAACTCAAATTAATATGTTAAATATTTTATTTAATATTTAATATGTTCCATTTGTTAAAAATAGAAGAGCCTTTGTTCAGAAAACTTAGACCTAAATGCATCTTATCTAAAGCTCTCCAGAAAATGTTTGCTATCCTGGTATATTTGTTTGAATTTATCTTTCAAAAAGGCTATGTGAAATGTAAATGATAAAAACTAAAAGGTACAATAATAGGGTTTCCATATTATAATAACATTTCCTTAATTCAGACTCCAGCGGGGAGTCTGGGGGTGGACAGAGACTAGCCAAATCTGAATTTTGACTCTGTTTATAAAGAAAGAGTTTGCTAAAGCAAATAGTTTCAACTAAAGCAAATAGTTTCAATAAAGATTAGAGGGAAAAAATGCAATTGTGTGAGAGAATGAATTATTTGAGACACCTCCAGTACTTTGTGAACATGTGTTTGTGTATAATTATTATGCTGATTATGAATCTTATATATTCATCTGATCTCTTCAAAGTGATAGTTTGTTAATCCAGTTGGATTTTTTGTGTATATTTGGAAGTAATTATCTATTTCTGCATTAATTACTAAACTACGGTGTTAAAAACCAAATTGGGGTGGGGGGAACAAGAGTTTTAGATTTTGGTTTATGAAAACTTGGATTCTACTCCCATGACTGGCATTGTTTGGCTTTGTGACCTTGTGTAAGTCACTTAACCAGTCAATTCCTGGAGAATTCCCCAGGACCAATCCTCTAAGTCATAGGCAATATATAGAGGGAGACCTCTTACTAAGCAACCTCCAAAACTATAAAATAGAAGATAGTTACTCTATCGTTAGACAATATCCTGGGAACTTAAATCTATTTCACACAGTCTAGGATTTAGCATCAAAAGTTGGTGATAACATTTTGTGGCCACTGAAATTTGTGAAGATAATGTGATCTTACTCCTGAACTTCATTCAGGTGTCCTATCAGTATATTAAACTCAACATGTGTAAAATGGAACTTAGTATCTTTTCCCATAAGCCTTTTCCTCTACCTAACTTCCTTAATTCTATTGAAGGCATCATTATGCTTCTCAGATTTGCAACCCTGGAGTTATCCTTCACTCTTTCCTTTCCCCAGCAATAACTAGTCAACTACTCTTATAATTACTCTTACAAATTATACCTTTACTTTATTTCTGAAACTACTAAAGACATTTTTCCTTTCTCATCTTGACTACTGCAAAAAAATAATTTGGAATAGTCTCCTGCTTCCAGCCTCTGTCCTATCCAATTAATCTTCCATGCAGATCTCAAAATAACCATTATAAGGAACAAGCCTCATCCCAACATACCTCTGCTTTAAAAAGTCTTGAGTTGTTCCCTATCACTTCTGGAACAACATATAAATTCATTAGCCTGACATTTAAGACCTGTTTCCATTTTTATTTCACATAAGTAAGTCCCTACCAGGAATTCTAAATTTCATTCAAATGACTCCTTGAAATGTTCAGAATTTAGAATTCAATTTTATATTCTTTTTGCCTTTGTACACTGTCCATTCCTCATGCCTAGCTTGTATTCCTTCTAATTTCTGCTTTTTAGAAGAAGATATCTTCACCCCGGATCCATTCATTTGTTTTTAAAAGTATTTTGATAACTATTTCTACATAATTGATTTTCTTCATAATTCCACATATTATATTTTTTCCATTTAAAAACATTGCTCTGAGAAGGGATCCACAGGCTTCTCCAGACTTAGAGGAGTCCATGGTGCAGAAATGGTTACAAATTTTTATTTTGATTAATTGAACTAATTAGCTAAAATAATGTCTTTTTTAAATTCTTTCTTAAGACTTTTAGTTTCCTTCTAGGTTCTGCTCAGATACCATCTCTTACTGAAATCAGCCTTTCCTTGTTCCCTACAATTATTAGCATTCTCCTCTTCCTAAATATCTTGTAATTGCTTATAAGTTTATTAGTTGCCTTCCCCTGAGGAAATTACGCTCCTTGCGGGCAGGAACTGTTTTAGGATTTTTTGGTTTTGTTTTTGTTTGTGCATCCCTAGAATATAACAAAATTCCTTGCACCTAGTAGATACCTATTAAAATTGTAGTGGATTGAATTGTAGAATAGTTGTAAACTATGTTATTGGGAAAATCCATATTGCTGAAATTACAGATCTTTGAATTTTTAGAAGACAAAGCATTTGTCTTCTTTGAAAATTATTGTAATTATTTTTAGTTCCGGTTGGTTTTTGCCAGTAATCAGTCTGAAACTTTTGAACAATTGCTCTATTAATGAATTAAAGAGCACTACTCAGGAAAAGCAAAATGTATTTATTAATATATTTTAAGCAACAAATTATAATCTGGAATCTCTCACAATCAGGAAAAACATGGTACCTGTTGTCATACCATTGACAGGAGGATCCTTTTGTAACGCTTGTCTGTTGATGCTACAAATTATTGTGTTTTTTTTTTTTACAATATTGTGGGTTGAACAAATGAACTTAAAAAGAATGTTGTGGTATATAAGCATTATAAATAGAATTCATCTTGAATTTCAGCAAATAAAAATGTAAGAGCCATTTTGTACCTCATATAAATAAATCATGTTCTTTAAAGTTATAATGGATTTTATCAATCTTATGAATTTGTCATTTTTTCCCCTAATTTGCTAAGTCTAGTGATTCAGCAAATCTGAGTTCTCATCTAAGAACTCGTTTCTTTCTATTAAAAATCAAAGAACAATAGCATTACAAATCATCAGCCATCTAAATCCATATCTTGGGAAACCACTTACAATGCTACATTTTGCAGGTGGTTTGGGAACATTCCATGCCTTGTTGAACACAGCTGTCCATGTAGTCATGTACTCCTACTATGGATTGTGTGCAATGGGACCAGACTACCAGAAATATTTGTGGTGGAAAAAATACTTGACAACACTACAACTTGTGAGTAACAACTCCCCCACCCCCCCATAAGCCCCTCCCAAAGTGGATTTTAATCCCAACAGGTGGAAATCAGTCCATTTTTATGTAAATTATATTCCCAACTAAATAATATACTAGCAAATAAATAACTTCATCATTGTATATTGTGTAGTTACTCCTTCAATATAATTTTAGTTTTTCAGAAACCTAGCTGAAAACACTTGAGAATATTTATTAAATAGTAAGTACTAATTATAAAATCTTAAGCCAGAATAACATGTATACCACCCCAGCTGTTTCATTGATAGTTAAATCAAATAGGTATATTTGAATAATAAACATGAATCAGCTTAATGGGATCTATTATGAATATTAGTAAACTGAAAGAGAGAAGCTTCACAGGCTTGGTTTAAACTCTCTATAGCTTATCTCATAATTCTGGGTAAATTATTTAGTTTTTAAGTAATTAAAAATCATTAACCCGTCTTCATCCTTCCCACTGTACCCAGCTTCAATTTATATAAACTCTCATATTTCATTAACACTAGAGGATTATTGTGAGAACCAAAAAATGTTCAGAAAATGGATAAATTAGTGTGTTTTAAAAATCATTTTCTAATCATAATTCACGATTGCCCTCTGATCAGAAGAACAACCAACATATTCCGAAAAATCTGTCTAGCAGTATTACTTTTCCAGCATCTAAGTTCAAATTCTGCATCATATAAATTGCTACAAAAATGTGTCATGTTGTAACTATGTTCCCAGTAGAAGTATTATTTAAGGCTTAAATAGAGTATTAACTTAACTTTTTTGTATCAGTATTTTAGATTGCCCAGCAATTAGCAAAGTATAAAAAGAAGGCATAGATTTAGGGCTATATACCTGTATTTGACATTTAAAAAGAGAATTAGTTAATGTTTAACATGTATTGAGTGCCCAGAATATGCTAGATTTTTTTTACTGCTAAAATATATATATATAAATATATATATATACACATATATATAATATATATGTTTATTAAAATGGACAGTTTTAAGGCTTCGAGTCATCTTGAAGAAAATAAAAACAATTGACAAAACTTTACATGCTAGGACCCATTGGTAAAAATCAGTGCTAGTTGTGAAGATCTTGATGTACCTTCCTCCAAATCCGCCATCTATGTTTTGTAGTTGGAATTCACTTATATGAAGAGAAAAGCAATGCAATAACCGCCACAAAGGTGCCTGCCAAAATACATACACGTACGAAAAACAACATACTTTGCCTGTCAGCAAGAGAGATGCAGATTAGCCTAAGGTGCTTCAGAAGCACGGCCATGAGTATTATATATACAATAGTGGTATAATTTTTGTGTTTAGTCAGTCACTATCTTTCTCAGCGAAGGGGGGGCTCTTTATCAAAGTCTTCCATCTGGAGTGATTTCCTTCTCTTGTCAAGAAGGAGAGGAGTTTTGACTTTTATCTGGATCACAAAAGGAAAATGAAGTTATTCAGGCAGAAAACTTGAAACTGGTCCTCTAGTCTATTTTCTCTTAAGTAGATCTTGCTGATTTGATGAGAAAAAAAGCAGAGATTTGAGAGATAACATATAATATAAGTCTATTATACCTATCTCAAAATGGAAGAATTAATTTTTGATTCAGGACCTATGCCATGCCAATATATGAATGTGTGCCTAGAAACAATTGCCCTTGAGATGATTCAGAGGGAAATTGTACTATCTGTAGATCTAATTCCTTTAGAGACAGCATGGTGTTATGGTAAAAATACTGGACTTGGAACCAGTCACTGACACTTTAGGAGCTTTGTTGCCAAGTCTCTTAGCCTCCTTGAACCTTAGTATCCTTATCTATAAAATGAAAGGGTTGCCCTATATTATCTCTGAGACTTCTAGATCTAGATCTGTGATTGTATAATCATATGATAATGTGAGTGCAGCCAGGAAGAATCCTTCTTTGAAGGGCTTATTCCTTTTTAGCTTGTAGCACAGTATTGTTTGAGAGATTTATACATATAACAAATAAGTTACATGAGAACATAAGTTGAATCCAATTCCTGAGAGTCACATATGCCTATGTGATGGCAAGTGGACTTTCCATCATGTGGATCATGTTTAGCTTAAATTTGGAGCATATTCTTGGAGAATCCCTGGGCAGAGTGTGTAGGAAGATGCTAGGAATTATTTTAGTTGCTTCCAAATCAAGGGTGCTCTTAGCTCATTTTTCAAAGAGAAGCCCTACACATTGATGACAACCTGGATTTCCCAAAGAAGGTCTTCTTGATTGCTAGTGGGAACTAATTCTGAACTTAAATACATACTGTAGTAACTCTCAAGGAAGTTACTTTTTGAGCAAAATTGAGTAGCCTAAGTGCGGCCAGTGGAGAAGAGAAAGAGGTATATAGATAATTGCACGGAAGTGGTTAAGAATTAAACTGCTAATTAAAACCATTTTGAAATGATGACAAAATTCCTGACTATTTTCTTTGTTCTCTTCTTTAGGTTCAATTTGTTATGGTGACAGTTCATATAGGACAGTCTTTCTTTGCAAAGGATTGCCCATATCAATATCCAGTCTTCCAGTACATCATCATGTCCTATGGGTGTATCTTCCTGTTCTTATTTGCCCACTTTTGGTACCGTGCTTATACCAAGGGCCAAAGGCTTCCCAAAACTGTGAAAAATGGATTCTACAAAAGCAAAGATAACTGAAATTTCATACTGACACACTTCAGACTGTTACTCTATGCTCCTAGACAATCAGGACATATTTAGATGTGCAGTACTTTTTGTATGTTTTTCTTCAAAACCAAGAGCTTGTATTTTTATGATAAGTTATTTGGGTTTCTGTTATTTGAGAGGGAGGGTAATTTACAGATTGGAAACGAATCTTGAAGTTTTTTGACATTTTCAACTGCTCTATAGACTCTAAAGGTCTGTCTTAATTTTTATTACAATGATAGAAAGCAGTTAAGGTAGAATACTCTTCAAAGAAGTCCAACGCATGAAAAATATCAAATATTTTGAGCACTGAGAAGAGTTGAAACTAGTAGTTGTAGTATCGACATTGTTGAAGGCCAACTGACTTTGTAGTTGATCACAGTTGACTTCACTAAACACTTCAATGATCCTAGAGTTGATTTTCTTATTTAAATAGATAACACTGGTGAAGATTAAGCAATTTTTTTTCTAAGTCTGTCATATTAAGTGTGATTTAGAGGTAATTTGCAATCAAAGAGTTTTTTGGATAGCAGTCTTAGTTTTTACTGACAATACTTTCTTCCTAGAACATTAAGAAAATCTTCCTAAGGACTAATGGAGTAATAAAAAAAAATTATAGTTATTTTATCACTGGGTAGAGTTTAATTTGCCAAGGAGGAAAAGTACTTAAAGTTCAGCTATGATTCTCATTTTAAGTATTTTTATTGGCTGTATTATGTTTTAGCATGCCCTCTCTGTTCCTGGTCTTCTCACAAGTTTGACCTGTGTGGTAGAGACTTGAAGAGGGAGAGGTTTTGCAGGACAAGTCAAGATGCAAGAACCAAGGCTGGGGACCTGTCTGTCAAACAAGAAGAAGGTTCCAAATGGAATGTTCCCAGGAGTTGGCAGTTGAAGCTGGAGGGGGAAGAAGGGAGTCTCTGGCGCTCTCTTCATGTCTCTACCACACCTGTGGCTTAAAACAAATTATCTTTCATTACCAGGCTAAACAAACTTCCGTGTTCACAGTGATTTTAGGCTGAAAACTATGCCCATTATTTTTTGGAGGTGGTTTTTGAAGCAAACGAATGCAATAATAATATAGGGTAGGTTTTTAAGAATGAGTATGCCAGTTTACATGTTGTTATATTAAAGTCTTTTGTTTTTTGTTCAATAAAAGTGATCAGAGGAAAATGATTATGGAATCATACCATTACCACAGAATAACTAATTGACCCTCCAAAAAAAAAAGTATTAATAAGGGTAGTTTCTGTGATTCATAGCTTAAATATTCTCTGAGATCTCCACAGTGTTATGGCACTTTAAAAAAAATGTTCAGAAGGATTGGCATTCATTTTGAATGCGTTTCTGTCTCTTGAAAAGGGCCGCTTCCTAAAATTCTTTTAATAAATGCAAGATGTTAGATAACCAGAAATAGTTTAAAAACCATGGGTGTATCTTAGTTTAGAACAAGTTGAAATTAGAACATTCTGAGTTTTTCTAGTCTTGTTTATATCAATTTTTGAACACTTATTTTATACCTCAAACTGATTTTGTTCACCAAAAAATATGCTATCTAACTAATGTATGACCTACAATAAAAACAGGTTTATTGCAAATCTACTGGATTGTGTAAGACTAATTAGATTGTGTTTCCCCCATCTATCTGTGACTACCTGGCCTAAAGCCTATCCTTTTCTATGGTCTTGACTTCATTCTTGCCAAATTCTCAAGTTCCCTTCTTTAAAAATGGAACACAGAGATGTGATTCACTTGCCTATCAAAAATGTAAAGGGGTTTGGAAATGATATATTAAGAAGAAAGAGCAACTTATCTTGAGGAGTTCAAAGAACCAATCCCTCTCTAGCCATCTCAGTGTCCATGGGGTACCCCAGCAAAAGTTAGAGAATGCTGTGTGCTTAAGTGTTCCACGGCTATTGACTCACTATGTCATACTTAGAGGGAGGTCAAGGTTAGGAAGTGATGAGGAGATGCTGATGTCCAAGTTCTCAGAGATTTAGGAGAGAAGAAAAGATTTTCAAATATCAAAAATCTCTTAGATAAAGGCTTCTTCCATTTAAAAAAGTGCCACTAATTCACTGTGAATGTTGCTGGATAAGGAGTTTTCTAGAGCTAGTTTGGTATGGCTAGGTTTTAAATCTTGAGTCATTTAAAGATGTTCATTGACTTTTCAGTTTCATTACCTTTGATGTTAAACAAACTTCATTTGTGAGTTTGTCAGGTATTTTTTGCTTAGAATTTGTGATTCTTGGGAGGGACCAAATCTAAAAAGTATTCCTAAATGTATAAATTGCTAAATATCATGGGACTTTACCATTTTACACTTTTAATGTATCTTATTTCAATGGACTACATTATTTTCTCTATGGAATTCCCTCTCTTCTGTGATACTTTCCTTCCATTGACTCTCTTATGGATTGATTAAATGTGTTGGATAATGTGAAAATAAAATTTGGATCTCTGTATATTGTAATAAATGAGAGATATATCAATTTTGTCTGAATTTTTCTATTGCCTTTTTCTTTAGATTGTTGCCATTTTGAGGGAAGTGTCAAATATTCATTCAGCAAAATTCACTCACATAACGCATATTTGTTAAGTACCTATTGTGTATAAGTCATTTTTTAAAAATACCCATTGTTTATAAAATACTTGATTTTGTGTGTAGGGAGAATAATAATAATAATACCAAAATTTTGCTATCTTGGAGCTTACTCTGTGGTAGAAGAGTGATAACAAACACAAATAATTATAATGCCAAACTCTGTGGGCAGTTAGGTGGCTCAGTGGATAAAACTCAGGGCTGGAAGCAGGAAGACTTATATTTCTAAGTTCAAATAAGGCCTCTGATCCTTACTAGATGTGTGATCCTGGGCAAGTCACTTAACCTGTTTGCCTAAGTTTTCTCATCTGAGCTAGAGAACAAAATGGCAGACCATTCCAGTATTTTTGCCAAGAAATCCCTAAATGAGGTTACAAAGACTTAAACATGTCTACAACAACTAAACAGCAACAAAAAAACAGTGTCCAAATGCTCCATGAATGCTGTAAATAGTAATTGCTATATAGGAGTTCAGAAAAAGGGAAAACTTATGATTAGAGTCATCAGGGAATGCATCCTGAGAAAGCTAGATTTTAAACAAACCTTAAAATGTGGTGAGGAATTCATAGACAGAGATGGATCAGTGTGTGAGGGAAAAAAGGTATGTCAGGGAGTTCATCCTAATGTAAAGATTAAAATTACTATCCAATACTATGAATATTATACTTAATAATATTTATTAAATATTTATCTTGAAGTATAAGGATAGTAAGGCTAGCAAAAACCAAGAGCCGCTCCTCCCTCCTCCCACATGGATCCAGAGAGCTCCTGTGGGTGGAAACAGAAACTCAAAACTCCCCGCACAAAAAGAGATGCACTAACAGGAAAAGGAAAAGGGGATTGTAGGAAATGTAGTCTCTAGGGTTCAAGATTCTAAATACATTAAGAAGAAAGAGGACATTTATAAAATTTTAGAGCTAGAAAAGAACCTTCGGTTTCTTCATGGAATGGCTGAAGAGGTTAAATAATTTCCTCTATAGCTCATTAGTGGATAAATAACTAAGATAGGATCTTCTGAATCCTGGGCCAGGACATTTTCCATTACACCAAGGAGAATCAATTGCATAAAGAGAAGAAAAACAAGAATTTTTCAGGGCAGCTTAGCTGAATGTAGTCAAGAGTTTTTGTAGCGTAACATTGAGAAAGTTTAGAAAAGTCAAAGGAATCAGATTATAGAAAACCATTAATATCAAGCTAAGGAATTTAGATTTCTATTCTATAGGAAATAAGGAGCCCTCAGAAGTTTTGAGCAGGGGATTGATAATTAAAATTGTATTTTAGGAAAATAAGTAAGATTTGTTCTATTTATTTTGTGGTTGGACTGATAATATATTAATTAGGTGGTCTCCAGGGATTTAATTACTAAATCCCAAAATAAATTACTAAAGTAAATAACATTTATGGTAGGTTATTTACAATATTTACAATAGAAGGAAGATATTAAGGAATGAGAGAGAGAGAGAGAGAGAGAGAGAGAGAGAGAGAGAGAGAGAGAGAGAGAGAAAACTCTGGCTTCTTCTGATACCAGTTAGAATTTCTAAGCCCCAGCCAGGGGAAGAGTTTCAAGAAGTTGGGCCTTTAATTCTAGCTTCCCTATAAAGGAAGAGCTAAGTACCTTCATTGTTACAATCAGGAGATTACAATTTCAGGAGATAGCTAAATCCACTCTTCACAGATTGTGGCAAGTAGAATCATCTCTTTGCTTTCAAGACTCAGCACAAGTACTAACTTCTGCAAGAGATCCCTGCCTTTCTCTCCCATTGACTTCCTTCTGAGAAAGGAGGACCTAGGTTCAAATCTGATCTCGGACTCTTCCTAGCTATGTGGCCCTGGGAAAATCACTTAAATTCAATTGCCTAGCCCTTGCCTCTTCTGCTTTATTTTTCTAGACTTATGTTTTGGACTTATTTTTTGTACATTAGATCTCTGCAGTAGAATATAATCTTCCTGAGTGCAGAAAGGATTACATTTGTGTCCTTGTATCTGCAGTGTCTTGCACATATGAAGTAATTATAACGTCTAGGAATCTCCTCTGGCTGGCATGTTCACAGCTTGGCCCCCTCCTAGTTTGAAAGACTTTTTCATATACTCTTCTCCTCCACTATCATCTAGGTCTATTTATTTTTCACAGTGTTTATCTGTGCCTGGAAGTCACTCTGTCCCCACTTCTGCCTCTTAAAATCATTGTTTTCCATCAAGAGTCAGAAGAAGGATCACTTCCTATTGTATTTTCATAAAAATCCAAGATTTAAAATTTTGTTCAATTAAAAATCTTCAAGGAAAGAAGCTTACTAATTCCTAAAATCCAGAGAATGAACTGTTTCCAAAAAGATGCCTGCAAAACCTACATTACATTAAGAAGATCCAGAATGAACTTTGGGGTGTAGTTGATTGAACTGAAGATTGAATGAACATTTATTTTGAATGTATACTCTTATGCCAAAAGGGGACTGCCTCCTAATTGGTTTTTGTCAATGTGCCCAGTAAAACATTGGTTTTGCTTCCTCTCTCTTCTATTTCCCTCTTATCTCTTAACTATTTTGTTTTCCTCTTAGAAGGCGAAATTTTGTATGCTCCTGTAGTTAGATTTTAGAGGTACAAGATAATTATGTTAAGTGATCAATTGGCGAGACTAGTATCCCAATCATCAGGGGGGATTGTGAAATTTAGATTTACTCCACCCTACTTAGTCTTTAGAATTTTAGCCACCAGGAATGTATACACTCCACTTAAGGATTAAGTGTGGAGGAGGAAGGTCTATGACCCAAGTGTGCTAGCAAGTGACAAATCAGAAACAACTGACTGACCCCCTGGGCAGTCCAAAGCCAAGTTTAAGCCACCATTGGTATATGTAAGACACAGGAAGTAATGCAAAGGACTGCCTTTATATTTCATGGTCACTTCCTGTGAGGGGGACTTCCCCTTGGAACTTGACCGTGAACCAGCTCGGGTGTGAGAGCTCAGACTGCTTCCCTTGTTCTGTCACATGGTGACACGTGGTGAGTGAAAAGACTGACTCCATTTTCCTTGGCTTTCTGGAGTCACTAGCCTTTGGAGAGACCCCTCATCTTAGAGGAGGCCTCATGGCTGGAATCCCCATTAAATTTAATCCTCTGTCCTGCTCCCCCCTTGGCTGGGGCCTCTGAATTCCTGCCTGCTTCAGACCAGACCAGAGCAGCTATCTCTCTTTTCTCTCTTATTTCCTTAATATCTTCACTCTATTGCAAATAAACTATCATAAATTCCATTCTGATTTGAGTAATTCTTTGGGATTTAGTAATTAAATCCCTGGCGACCAACTAAAAACATATTCAGTCCAACCATAAATTTTAACCCTTCCACTATTTAAGACCTTTCCTTGTCCTCACAGGTGCTGCTACACTTAACCTCACCATGACTCAAAACTGATGTATGTATAATATACGTATATGTTAATGCTATCTCCACCATTACCATAAGGTGCTTGAGAACTGTTGTACTTTTGTTTTGTTTAGTATAATGCCAGGCATATACTGTTAATAGCTTCTTGGTTCCTGAATAATGAATGCTTACTGAATTGGAAAAAAAAAATTAATGTGTCATTTAAAAGCTATGGCCAAGAATAGAGATTAAAATACCTCTATAACTTCTCTAAAAGAAATCAACATTACACTTAATTCAATTTTGTTTTATTATTCAATTGCCTCATTGAGTAGAGGTCCAGAGGTCAGAGCTTTGTATCCCCCATTGCTGTGGGGTGGGCCAGCCTCCCACAGAGGATGAAGTCTTGGAGGTGGGATGTTGTAGGTAGAATGATGGATGGGACATAGCTTTCACATTCAACCCACAGCACAGGTTTCACAGGATGAATTGTTTCTCCTTAGCTGAGGCCTGGCTTTATTTTATACCCTCATGATTACACATCTACTTGACACACAGTTTCATTCTCAACATGCATGTTTCCATAGAACATAGCAACAGACAAGAAGCCTAGGGAGATAGTCAACAAAACATTGTTGCTACGTGCAGGATCAGAGGGTAAAATTAGCATGACCCAGATATAGGTTAGGGAATTCAGAGCACAGATTTGCCAGAAGCTTTTATGCCTAGAAAAGAGAGTCCTATCTAAGGGGTATATAAGAATCCTTAGGTTTAATTGTGTAAGTGGGATCTCCTGGTAATATCCTGGGGAGACAGAGTGGGACATTTGTATTAACTCTGCAAGCATGTTGCTCTCATCTATTTTTCCTGGGGCTAAGTAGGAATAATAACAATAGCAATTCCAATAATAAGGGGATGTTAATTTTAAAAAGTCACTTAGGGGGTTTCAGTGGGTGTTTCCATCCTTCCTGCGGGCTACTTTGAAGTCTCCGGTTTCCACTTGTTGTGAAGATTGGATTTGGCTATCTCCTGATTGTAACAATTGTGACAGAGGCTGGCACTCGAGAAAAAGTGCCAAACTGAAGAGTATGTGAAATTGATCACCTTGATGGGGGAGGGGCCCCAAGAGTGGATTCTGGAGGAGGAGGAGGCTCTGGCTTGAAGAACAGTGAGGGTCTCTCAGTCTTAAGAAGCTGAAGAGAGAAGTTGGGAAAAAAGACTTTCTCCTGAGGGTTACCCATTTTTCCTGCTGGTGACTGGAAATCTTTCCCCCAAACACTTCCCAATTGAAGGGACTTTCTGAAGAGAAACCTTAGGAGACTTTACCTCAGCTCCTATTGCCCAGAGGTGAGTCAACCTGACTTTCTCTCAAGGGGCTCAGGCTGCCAAGGCCTTAGTTCCCCCCAAATTCAAGGAGGGAGAGGAAAGGGTTTAGATAGAGTCAGGGACCCCTGTTCCCCACTTTCATGTTCCTATTCTTCCCTGCCCCTTATTCTTTTTGTATTACCTGATTGTTTTAACATTAAAAGTTATCTGTTCCCCAAGATAAGTGTGAGTGAACAGATCAAGGAGAGACCTTTTGGTCTCGAGTAGTGAGGGGGGACAAGAGGGACAAGAGTGAATTGGGGAGAGCAGCTTTAGTTAAGGAGGGAAGGCAGAAGGGGGGAAAATCTTCAAACCCCCTCTCCTCTCTTTTCCCCTCTCCATACCGAAAGTCCAAGCTTCTGGCAGGACACAAAATTTTCCTCTTTTATCTTTTTTTTTTTTAAGACACAATGAAGGTACTTAGCTCTTCCTTTATTGGGAAGATTAAATTGTATTCCTCTGTCTATTTTTAGCTTTTAATCCACAAAGTGTTAACTCAGTATTTTAAGTAGATCTACCCATTTTAACTACAAAAAGGGTGTTAACAAACCACAAAAGGCATTAACTAATTATAAAAGGCATTAACACCCATTTTATGCATTGAGTGGACAGTCATGGAGAGGAGCATTTGCTGTGATTGGTAGACGTAAAATTTAGGGGAGGTGACACAAGAGAAAAAGGTCTTTAAATAGAGGAAGCAGAGACATACAAGAAGAGATCATTCAGTCAGTTGGAGTTGGACTGGAAGAAGACACTCAGAGTTGGAGTGAAGAGAGACACTTGAGGAGAGACTGGAAGACATACACTCACACTTGGAGTAAAGAATCTTGGGTGTGGAATTGGACCCCTGGAGGAGCTCATGCAGGATACCTCAGACTGCTTTCATTTTAGATGGTCACCATGGTGAATGGAAAGGCTGACTTAGTTTCCTTGCCTTACTGGAGTTGTGAACCTCAGAGAAAGGTCCATCATCTTGAGACTCCTTTCCTCTGGCTGGGGTTTAGAATTTCTACCTGGCTCTGAGGAAATCAGAGCTTTCTCTCTCTCCCCCACCCTTTTTTCCCCTTCCTTAATATCTTCCATCTATTGTAAAATAAGCTACCATAAATTACATTTTACTTTAGTAATTCATTTTGGGATTTAGTATCCCTGGCAATCACCAATTAAAATATTCAAGTCCAACCATAATAAATTTAACAGTGTGACCATTTCAAACAGTGTGATCTTTGATGGCTCCTGGCACCCCACTTTAAAATTTTAAATTGGTTACATTTAAATATGCAGGTGATTCCCTCCTTTCCTCCTCTCACCCCATTAGAGAATATATCACTTGAGAAAAAAATATATATATCTAAAATGAAGTCTTATTTCTATTTATCAGTTCTTTCTCTGGAGGTGGATATATTCAAGTCATTCTTCAAACAATATTTCTGTTGATGAACATAATATTATCTTGGTTCTGCTTATTTCAGTCATCATAATTTCATATAGGTCTTTCTTTGTTTTTCAAAATTAACCTGCTTGTCATTTCTTAATAGCTCAGTAGTATTCCATCTTGATCATATGATGCAACTTGTTTAGCCATTCCTCAGTTGATGGGCATCCCTTTAATTTCCAGTTCTTTACCAACACAAAAAGAGCAAAAATATGTTTATGAAATATAAATTTTTTAAAACATATAAATTCTTTTCCTTTCTCTCTGATTCTTAGGAAATAATCCTAATATTAGTATTTCTAGGTCACAAAGTATACACAGATTTGTAACTCTGAGGACAATTCCATATTGCTCTCTAAAGTGGTGGGATCAGTTTGTAGTTCCACCACCAATCTTTCTTGACATGTGAGTCTATCTTAGAACTAACCTCTTGTTGTAGACAAAACAATCATGTGCATTTCTCTGAATTGGGACTCACCATTGCATACATTAGAGAAACAGTTTCACCTGCCTTTCTTGTAAAGTCAACTAGAGAAGGAAAATAAGTTTCTGTGCTCCATTTGCAAGGCTAACTAAAGATTAATAACATTCTTTAAAGTATAAAATCCTGGTGAGTTCATTTTGGTGGGGGGCTAGGAATTCTTTCTCATGAATTCCCATGTAGATATGTGTTGTAGAATAAAATTTTTTTGGACTTGAAACCAAATTGGGAGCTGTGATACTTACTAGAATAATTTCATATACCAATCCTCTATTCTGTATTATGTTTGCAACCTAAGTTATAAATAATAAAATGCCTTGTACATTTGATCCCAAAGCCTGGGAACTATGTGGTTTATCTCCTTTATGACTCTATTTTTATGACTTACCCAATTCTTATCACATCTTTCTTCCTTTATGAACTTTCTCATTTGTTTTTCTTTCCATTGCCAATACTCTACCATAAAACCTAATCATTCCATGCCTGTGTTATAACTGGCCTCCTTATTCTAGTCTCTTTCCCAGACTAATCATCCTATTCTCCTAAAATTTATATCATTGTGCCACAGAAGTGCTGCATATTGCCACAGCAGTATTTCCATTCTATAGAGAATTATTGTGACATGAGTATTGCATTATTCCATGAATCCATACCTGTCCAAAGAAATATTTTGTCATTTTGTATTTCAGCAACTATTAATACTGAAAACTACAGGGGGCAGCTGGGTGACTTAGTGGATTGAAATTCAGGCCTAGATACGGGAGGTCCTACGTTCAAATATGGTCTCAGACACTTCCTAATTGCGTGATCCTGGGCAAGTCACTTAACCCCCACTGTCTAGCCCTATAGAGTATTAATGGAAGGTAAGGTTTTAAAAAAAAAATTCTGAAAACTGCAATCATATGAGGTTCAACAAAATTTCTTTACTTTAAAAGAATGTCTATATACAATTTACATAACCAAGTCCTAGCTACGTAGGGGCTGACTTCAATGTCTTCCATAATCTGTCCTAAATTTACTTCTCTATCTCATATTGTTCTTCTCTCCCTCTCATCTATAATCTATCCTATAAAGCTCAATTTAATCCTATGTTTTCCAGTCTTCTCACTCTTTACTGGTTACTGAAGTATAAATTTGCTTGGAAATTCCCATCTCTCCTCTCATTCCTATCCCCTTCAATCCTACCCCTTACATGTCCTATACTCCCTTCTATGTAGTCTCTGGAATGCCTGCTCTATAATTATTAAACTTGGTTTAATCTTAAAACTCTTTTTTCCCATTCCTTTCATCATTTCACACTCACTGAGTCTTCCCTAATGAGTCACACTGTAATCCTGGCCACCCTTTCCAATATTGGTTGAACTATGCTAGAAATGATAACTAATTAGATGAGAAATTCAAATTAAAACAATTCTGAGTTACCATTTATCAAATGGAGAATGGTTTTTATTTTTATAAATTTTACTAGGTTCTATTTTCAGTGTATATTTGAGAATGGAGGTATTTATCAGAGAAACTTGCTGTAGAATTTTTTGATATTACTTAATTGACTATGGTACCTTTATGTAGTTTCCCTGATTATCTTTTAATTAAATCTATGTTTGCTTTTGCTTTGTCTGAGCTAATGATTAATACTTCTGCCTTTTTTTTTTTACTTCAGCTGAAGCATTAGATTCTGCTCTCACATTTTATTTTAATTTTGTGTATCTTTGTGCTTTAAGTGTGTCTTTTATAAAACACATTGTTGGATTCTGGTTTCTAATCCATTTTTTTGTTTCCTCTACATTGTATTATGACAATGACGATGATGCTTAACAGTTACAGAGTTTGCTAACATTTAAGATAATTAAACTCCTATAATATTTCATGTGTAGATGTTTTATTTCTAAGCTAGACCATAAACAGTAATCAATGATTTATGAAAACACCTAATGTAGTGATTAGCATGTAGTAGTTTGTGGGATACACATATGAAAAAGAGGACCACTTTATTATTCATTAAAAAAAACTTTTTGAGGTGTGATAGAGGCTGGCACTGGAGAAAAAGTGCCAGGGCTGAAGAGTACATGAAATTGATCACCTCGATGGGGGGGGGGGGGACCCCAGGAGTGGAATCAGAAGATGAAGACTCTGCCTGGGAGAGCACTGAGGCTCTCAGTCGGGAGAGGTGGATAAAGACTTTCTTCTGTGGGTTACCCATTTTTCCTGCTGGTGACTGGAAATCTTTCCCCCCAACACTTCCCAATTAAAGGGACTTTCTGAAGAGAAAACTGACCAGACTTTACCTCAGCTCCTGTTGCCCAGGGGTGAGTCAACCTGACTTTCTCTCAGGGGGCTCAGGCTGCCAAGGCCCAAGTTCCCTCCAAACTTGAGGAGGGAGGAAAAGTGTTTAGATAGAGACAGGGACCCCCTTTCCCCACTTTACTTTTCCCATTCTTCCCTGCTCATTATTCCTTTTGAATTATCTGATGAGTTAACATTAAAAGTTATCTGTTCCCCAAGTGAACAGATCAAGGGGAGACCTTTTGGTCTCGAGTAGTGGAGAAGAGGGACAAGAGTGAATTGGGGAGAGCAGCTTTAGCTAAGGAGGGAAGGCAGAAGGGGGGAAATCTTCAACCCCCCCTCTCCTCTGTCTGGGCCAACCTGTTACATCTGCTATCTCCCCTGAACCCTGCTTTGAGAAGGGGGTTCTCTCTCTTCCCCCCCTCCATACCAAAAGCCCAAGCTCACAAAACTCCCCACTTTTTATCTTTTTTTAATACAGTGGGTAGGGATTGTTAAATTGGAAGAAACGTGGAACTACTAAAGTAGTCAGAAAAATTTTGTCTTTAATAATTCCTTATTAAAGGATAAAGAGATAGAGTTCAATATTTTGGCCACCACACAGAGTCAAGCACCTAAAAAACACACAAAGCCAAAGGCTGTGGGACTCTGGAAATAGTATCTCTGTGAGAATGCACCAGGCAAGATGATTCTCCAAAGAGTGGCAGAACTTGGGCATCTTTTATACCCTCTGGAGAACTTGATCCAGGAAACATTCATAGACAAGCTGCAAGCAGGCTGCAAAGAGACTGCAGCTGGGATATCAGGGAGGGATTAACTACAAAGGATACCAAAAAAAGGGGGTCAAACTGAGAGCTGGGCTTCCTGAGAGAGGACTTTAATACCATGGGAGAAGCCACCACAACAAAAAAGGGTACTCAACATTTGACTGTGTTTACCAGTCCCACCCAAACTGGGGTCACTAAACACTTTAAGGTCTATTGTTCAGTCCAAAACAGGTGTGCCTGGTACCTCCTTTGTGGTGAGTTCTTAGAGGGCAGGGGAAAACTTGAAACTTGCAGAAAACCCAGTTGACAGGATCATTTTTACTAGTTGGTTGTTTGCATATAAAATCCTATGCTAGACACTGGGGGAGGAGGGAAGGACAAAGAAAAAGATAATTAAGTCATGGCTCTTACCTTCAGAGAGTTCATACCCAGGCTGGTAGAGATCCACTTCTATCATAACTTCACAGTAATGTTAAACTCTCATACAATTTTACAGGCTCTTTCAAGAAAATAAAACTTATAAATAGTAGGATATTTCACTGGATAGTGGTTTGGGCTTGGATTTTTTCCCACTTAAAAGTATATGATAATATAACATGTAACATAATAAAATAATACATATTGCTCTAAATATATAATAAATTACTATAAATAAAAAGTCAAAAAAATTCTCACATTAGCTATGTCAAAAAATCTATCTCATTCTTTTTTCCCTTCTCTCCCATTCTCTCCTCCCTAAAATGGCAGATAATATTATATAAGTTGAATATATATCATATCATATATATATATATCACTGCTTGTCATATTGTGAAATAAGACATAAATTGCTTACATTAGAGAAAATTCATGGAGGAAATGAAGAATGGTATGTTTCAATCTGCGTTTGGACTCTATCTTTTCTTTCTATGGCAGTGGATAACCCTTTTCACCATTAGTCTCTTGGAAATTGTCATGGCCTTGTTGATAACAGTTAATACATTGACAGTTGATCATCATACATTATTTTGTTCATGATATACAACATTCTCTTGGTTCTGCTCACTTGGTATCACTTCACAGAAGTCTTTTTAGGTCTTTTTGTGATCCTCTTATTTACCTTTTTGAATTGCACAATAGTATTCCATTTCTATTATATACCACAACTTCTCTAGCCATTCCCCAAATGATGGACATTCCTTCAGTTTCCAGTTCTTTGCCCCCACAAAAAGAGCTGCTAGAAATATTTGAGAATATAAAATTCCTTTTCTTTTTTCCTTGATTGCCTAAGGAAATAAACCTAACCCTAATGGTGGTAGTACTAGGTCAAAAGATGTACACAGTTTAATAACTTTTTGAGTATAATTTTAGATTGTTCTCCAAAATGGTTAGATTAGTTCACAGTTCCACCAACAATGTATTAGTGTCCTTATTTTTCCACATCCCCTTCAACATTTGAGATTTTGCCCTTTTATCATTTTAGCCAATCTGATAGGTGTGAGATGATATTTCAGAGTTGTTTTGATTTGCATTTCTCTAATCAATAATGATTTAGAAAAATGAATAAAATGATGATTTAGAGCATTTTTCATAAAGTTATATATTTTTTATTTCTTCATTAAAAACTGTTCATATTTCTGACCATTTATTAATTGCAAAATTACTCATATTCTTATATATTTGATAGTGTTCTCTCTCTGTCTCTCTCTGTCTGTCTGTCTGTCTCCCCTCCCTCTCTCCCTCTCTCCCTCTCTTACCTTCTGCTTAGAATCAATACAATGTATTGGTTCCAAGGCAGAAGAACAGTTAGGGCTGGGTAATGGGGGTCAAGTGACTTGCCTAGGGTCACACAGATAGAAAGTATCTAAGGCCAAATTTGAACCTGGCACTTCCTCTCTCTAGCCCTGGCTCTCATTACACTAAACCACCTACGTATCTCCCCTGGTCCCCCAATTCTCTGTATATTTTAGATATGAGACATCTTTTTGTGAAACTACAAATACCTCCCCTCCCCCAACTTAGTCATGTCATTTTAATCTTGGCTTCATTAGTTTTATTTGTATAAAACTTTTCAATTTAATATATTTGAAGTTATCCATTTTATATTTCATGATGCTTTCTAACTCTTCTTTATTCATAAATTCCTCTCCTATCCATAAATCTGATAGATAAAATATTCCCTGTCCTAATTTTTTTTTATAAATCTCCCTTTATACTGACACCATGTATTCATTTTGATATTATCTTGACAAACAGTGTAAAACATTGGTCATCATCTGCTTTATTTTTCTAGACTCATTTGGGGGTGATTTTTTCATGATCTTGCCTAGATCATGAGGCTCAGATCCACTTCTAGGGTAGAAAGAGTACTGTCCCTAGGTTCCCTTGGGTGCCATGTGCAGTGGATTCAAAAGGATTCTACTCCTCAGCTGCCAGCTCCCCCTGGTGTTGTGAGTGCATGGGTTGTTACTTCTACTGAGGGTTTCCCCGATATATTTGCCCCTGGCAGATCTTAAACCTCCTCAGCATGTGCTTGTATTGGGTCAAGCCTCACCCTGCTGATTTAATTGTTCTCATCTCTTCTCCAGTGAGACAGGTCCTTCCTGTTACTCCTCTATGTTTTTTTCGGCTGGAATCTTGCTTCACTCTGTCTTCTGATGGTTCTGCCTTTCAAAAATTTGTTTTCAGGCATGTTTTTCTTTTGCAGTTGTTTGGAAGTGGATTTGGACAAGCTTGGAAAGTTCCTTATTCTGCCATCTTGGCTGCCAGAAGTGAAATCTTTGGCTTTCCATTCCCTTTCATTTGCAATCTGCTTCAAGTAGAACTTTAGGATCTGGTATTTACTGCTATAATTACTGCTGCTGTTCCTCCATCGTATCCTTCTCCAACCACCTCCATTCGTTTCTGCATTAAATATTACCAATTCTTTTAAACAACCTTAAATGTAGCTATGAAAAAAGGATATAACTCATATTTGGGAGTGCCTCCCCCATGGATGATTATCTGATATGGTGGTGGTAGTAGTGGTGGTAGTAGTCTCTCGGTAACCAAGGATGACGATTGTCTTTGTGCATTTTTGTGCACAAAGACACTTGTGCATGAAGATTTAAGTGGAAAAGTTGATGCACAGAGACAGTTCCCACTAGCTAAATGGCCTGTCTTATATAATATCTCCTTTTCTCTTTCACACTGAAGTGAGCTCTGGGAAAGGCCAGTATGACAAAAAAAAATATGTAAAGAGTATATTTTCCACAAAATTGGAACCAAAAAGATGCCCACTAATTGTTGTTGTTCTTCATTGGCTCAGTTGTGTTTGACTCTTTGTGACCTCATGGACCATAGCTATCCATAGAGTTTTCTTGGCAAGATTACTGGAGTGGTTTGCCATTTCCTTCTCCAGTGGATCCTTTTATTAGGCACTCAAAGATTAAGTGATTTGGCCAGGGTTACACAACTTAGGAAATGTCTGAGGCTGGATTTGAACTCTATCCCAGCACCCTATCCACTGAACCACCTAGCTGCCTCTTGCCCATAAACTGGGGAATATCTAAATTGTGGCTCATGAATGTGATACAATATGACTGTGCTAGAAACAAATGATGTATGTGATGAATACAGAAGAACATGGTAAGATCTATATAAACCAATTCAGAGTGTGGAGTAAGCAGAGCCAAGAAGACAATATACACATGGACTAAAACCACGTAAAAGAAAGAACAATGGCATGCTAAAAAACAAAAAATATATGCCACAAAATTATATTGATCACAAATGAAGAGATATGAGAAGATAGCCCCAACCTACCAATTCATGGACTTGAGAATTCCATGGCTGTTACATATTACACATATTTTTGGACTTTTTCAACATATTGATTAATTGTGTTGACTTTCTCTCCTTTTTTCCTCTCTAAAAAATGCTATTTGTCATATGTGGTGGTTCTCTAGTAAAGGGAGGGTAAGGCAAACATGGGATACTATGGTGATATAAGAAATAGAAAATATTAAAACTTGTTTAAAAAAACTATATTTTGATGCTTCTCACCATTAATTAAATAAATGATATTTTCATTTCCTCTTCTACTTATTTTCTGGCTTTCTTTTTTTGTAAAAAGAACCAAAAAGGGAATCATTAGACTTTATTTATGATACCCTTAACCTTTCCTGTATCTTTGTTCCTATTTTGCTTTTGAGCTCCTTGAGAGCATACATTGTGTCCTATATTCTTTTTATACACTATAGAGTTGTGGTATGATTATCCAATGATTAAAAGTTTAATAGATTTTATGTAACTACTTATGTACTTTAACAACATATGTAACTACATAAGTGGAAGTCAGAAAATTTACTAATCCCCGGGATTTAAATTAGAATCTATTTCCAAATTTAACTTTTTGCTTTAAAATTTAAAAAATTATATTATGTCTATATGTGTATATATATAGATCATATATAGATACATATATATATGTATATATGTAGATGATAGGATACTCTGCTGAAGTCCTACCCTAATATCTCATTGTTTGGCCAGATAGATTAGTCAGATAGTACTTGGATTTAAATTAGAAAATGCAAAAAGTGAATTATATAAAAAATATATAGATATAAAGTTAAGAAAAATTTATTTCAAGGATACCCAGGAATAAGTATCAGCCTGTAGTCCTTTCTCTTATTTACCTATTCAGGCTTCTCTTGTGTTTCTGTGTTTAGACTTCATATTTTTTGGTTTAGATATGGCTCATTCCTCAGGAATGCTTAGAAATCTACTATCTTATTGAATGTCCATTTCCTCCCCTGAAATAATATACTCAGTTTTGCTGGATAGGTGACTCTGGGTTGTAAACCCAGATCTTTTGCCTTCTTGAATATTATATTCCATGCCTTTCGATTCTTTAATATAGAAGCAGTTAAGGTCCTATGTGACCCTGATTTTAGTTACATGGTATTTGAATAGTTTCTTTCTGACTGCATGAAGTATTTTTAAACTTGGCTTGGTGGCTCTTAAATTTAGATATTACATTCCTGGAAATGTAAAAATTAAATTATATTTCTAATAATAAAATAATATATTTTATGAGTTTTATTAAGGATTATTAGAAATCAAGGAATAGAAAAGATGCAAAATTAAAAAACCACATGACCATGGCTGATTAGCCCATTTAAAATCCCTGCACTTAGCTTACCACTATACTTGCTACCTCATTTCAAAGGAGGGGAAGAGAGTGTGGGAGGCATTACTGCCAGTTAAATACCAATTGTGATTTCGCCAACTTGGAGACTCAGGTGAGATTATAGGGAATTCTGGGAAATACCAAGGACTTGTGGGGATTGAAGTCTAGGGTTCAAAATCTCCATTTATACATTCCCTCCCTGTGATCCTATTGGGAAACCAGTTGCCCCAAAAGGATCATGGAAACATAATCACATTAAAGATTGCAATAATTTGTAGATAAAAGGAAAAGAGAACAAAACCAATGGTTACTAGGCGCATTGACAAAAAGCCAGTTAGGGGGCAGTCCCCTTCGGCATAAGAGTATACATATGCATTTAAAACTCACACAGTTCAAATCACCACATCCCAAAGTTCACTCTGGATCTTCTGGTGCAGCATGTTGTCTGTGTAGGCATCTTCATAGTGTCTTCTCCAAACAGTTCACTTTCTGGATTCAGAGAGGTATCAAGTTTCTTAACCTAAAATTACTCTCAAAAAGAATTTAACTTTTGCAATTTAAAATAATAATCATCATACCCCCACCCCCACCAAAGTGGGTAATTGAAAAACACACAGATCACTTAGAGATGCATGGCTGAGTTATGAGTTACATGAATTAATTGGCAAGAGAAATCAAAAGCATAAAAAAAATCCAAATAAAAAAATAATTTCTGGATGAAATATAGACTACCAAAATCTCATGTCTAAAAATTCTAAATAAAGGAAAAATAAATCTATAACAGGTCCTTGAATCAGGGCCCAATTAAAATGACTTAAGCAATTAAGCATTTACCCAATCAGAAAATAGGGACTAGATTTTTAGGAGCCAGGTAGTAGCCAAATTTGGGATACTTGGTAGAATGTGGAACAAGAAAGAACTGCCTTTAACACATGTTAAACAGTTGCAACCTTGAACCCCAAACACATTCAAGTCCTCTTGTCATGGCTCAAAATTTTCATCAACCCCTTCAGGATTGGTTGGTCTCTTTGACCTTGTACTTGATTGGCACTATGCAGTTTAGCTTTTGTGCTTCTTTGGCACTGTGCAATGGCTCTTTTTGTATTCTCTTGTCCTGGAATCATACAGAATCATTAAGCAAAGTCCCATAATTTTTTAAAACAATTAATGGCATCATTTTTTATAGTCTAAAGCTTTTTGGGTATGCATTGACATTATAGCAAATACATTTTAATCTTATATTATTGCAAAATCAAAAGAGTTAAAGAAAATCTTAATACTGGTGACATGTGCTTCAAATATAAAAAGGAGAGAAAAAATAAAAAAACTGAAATAGTATATTGCACATGCAAGAAAAATATAATGGTAAAAGAGTTTTAAAAATTAAAAAATATATATAGCTTATAATCATTGACACACTGTGTCAGCTAAGGAAATGTAGAATACAAAGGTTTCTCACCAAAAATGAGATCCATTTCCTCTTCATACTTGACCATAATTCCCTGTGATTACAAACAAATGAATTTCACAAAGTAACAGTTTTTTATAAAGATCTGTAGTACAACATGTAATGCACAATACTTTTTGAAAAAAAGTACCAAAATCCCCATAATTCACAATAGCCCAGTTAATTACAATAGCAAACAAACCCACTATCATATTTCATATGAATCTGCTGTATGGCCTATAAAGAAGAAAAAAAAAACTTAGAAGCTAATGGATACTTGTCACAGGTTTTTCAGATGTAGCAATGTTTCAACCTTAGCAAACATTTTTAAACAAAGTAAAACTTATTTGGGTCTAGAACATCATCAAGAAATCTAGATTGTTTTGGTGGAAGTAAAGTGAGCTGAGGAGGTACAAATGAGAGATACTCCCTTTTGGGAGCCATCCAAGGGTACCATGCCCTGGGATTAACTTCCCAGCTCCTTTGGTATGAGAATGTGATGTCCCATCCATTCACATTTTTATAAATGTGGGAGGTGGGGATTATAATTGTATTTCACTTCAGCTACTAAAATGGACCTTACCTCCTGTTAGAGGTAGGCAAAATGATCAGAGTTGTTGAAAAAAAAATCTAAAAATCATGTCTAAAAACTCCTTAAAATCAATTTGAGACATTTAGCTCATTAAATTTTCCAAAGGTTGTTATACAATTGTAACTAGTTTTGATGAAGTCCATCCATTCTCTATGTGACAATTTACAAAGTCAAAATGGAAAAAAAATGCTTTATATAGGGGCTTATTCAATAATATTAGTTCAGTATAGTTATAGGGGAAAAGCAACAGAATATAATAGTAGTTAAAACCCAGTACATTAAAATGATTCAGTGTAACAGAATTGTATTGAATACATTAATACATGAACTTAAAACCATCAAAATTAAATCTTAAACAAAACAATCAGCAAAATGCAATAAAATAAAGATTTTTATAAAACATTGGAGTCTGAAAAGTCTTTAAAACATAACCTCCAGTCTCTTTAAAGATTTTTTTTAATCCATTGAGATTCCTTTTGTCAGTACTGTGGGATTTTCCATAGCAGAGAACATGGGTTTTAGGAATATCAAATTGGGCAGGCCCAAATGGCAAAAAGTTGCAGGGAGATGAATTTCTCCCCTGAATCTCAGGTAAGATAAGTAAAAGGATAAGTGCACTCAAAAAACATCCTTTGAAATAGGAAATACACTGCTCTCTCATAGAATAGGCCATGCTTGTAATCAACTTCTTGTTTGGAAAAGTCTCTTTCTTCTCCTCATTCCCTCTACCCCCTACCCCCAAGTTCCCCTGCCAAGTGGAGTCTAATTGTTGCCTAAGGAAAGAATACCCCAGTTTTTAGCAGTTGGTTTATTATTCCAAAGACATAGGGGCAGCTACCAGCAGCCTGGGTCCAGGGGCTGGCCTGGGGCGATATGACTTGGAGGCTGGAGATCAGGAGTAGAGTTACGGATTTGAGGCTGGGGTTTGGAGAGTGATCTGGGTCAAGAAGGTCGAGTGGATGGCTGGAGGCAGGAGAAGGCAGCAGGAGCGAGCTGAAGCAAGAGAAACAGTTTTGTGAGGGTGGGTTGGGCAAAAAGCCTTAGCAGGAGAAATGTGGCTTAAAGAAAATTATCTAGGCTATCTTAAAAAAAATTGAGAAGTTCTCCTCCAACAAGTGGTTGCCATTAACTGTAAAAATTAAATTATATTTCTAATAATAAAAATATAATATTTTATGAGGTTTATTAAGGATTATTAGAAATCAAGGAATAGAAAAGATGAAAAATTAAAAAACCACATGCCCATGACTGATCAGCCCATTTAAAATCCCTGCACTTAGCTTACCACTATACTTGCTACCTCATTTCAAAGGAAGAGAAGAGAGCGTGGGAGGTGTTACTGCCAGTTAAATACCAATTGTGATCTTGCCAACATGGAGACTCAGTTGAGATTATAGGGAATTCTGGGAAATACCAAGGACTTGTGGGGATTGAAGTCTAGGGTTCAAAATCTCCATTTATACAGAAGTTGTCATTTGAGGATTTCTTTCTGGAGGTGATCTGTGAATTCTTTCAATTTCAATTGTATTTTCTTGTTCAAGGATCTCTGAGCCGTTATCTTTGATGATTTCTTATATAATGTCCCAGTTTTTTTCTTGATCATGGCTTTCAGGTAGTTCAATAATTCTCAAATTGTCTCTCTTAGATCCATTTTGTAGGTCAGTTGTTTTTTTCAACAAGATATTTCATGTTTTCCTCTGTTTTTTTTTTCATTCCTTTGATTCTGCTTTATTATTTCTTGATTTATTTCTAGATAGTCAATTCTGATTTTCAAGGCCTGATTTACCCCTGTCAGTTTTTGGTTCTCCTTTTTCAATTGGCCTATTTCTTCTTGCATCACTTTCATTTCTCCTCGCATTATTTTCCTTTCTTCTTGCTTCACTTTCATTTCTCTTCCCCACTTTTCCTCTGCCTTTCTTAATTGGTATTTGAAGGGTTTTTTTGAGCTCTTCTAGAATCTGTACCCAATTAATATTTTTCTTTTGAACTTTCAGTGTATTCCCTTTGCTTTTGCTGTCCCCCTTCTGTGTCTGTACCTTGCTCTTTGTCTCCATAAAAATTCTTTAGAGTTGGGTGTTTTTTTGGTTGTTTGCTCATTTTTCTTATCTAATTATAGGTAGATTTTATTTTCTGGGAAGTTGGGGTACCCTCTTAAACTTCAGTCTTTCCTTGAAGCTGTTTTTAGCTTATTTTCTGGGTGTTTACCAGTTTCAGTTCTTGGAGGCTGATTGATGGTCTGAGGGCTGAGAGCTCTGAGAGCCTCCCTCCCCCTACTGATTCAATTGACCCTTAAGCTGCTGATAGCTTAAAGACTTGCCTCAGGCTTAGGTGTAAGCTTTTGGTCTCACTCTTACCTTGATCAGGCCAGGGGCTGATCAAATTCTGGCCCCAGGCTTAGGCTCAAGTTTTTGGTCTCACTGTGTACTTGATCCAATCAGATGTGCCCTTGATCATTCTGTTTTGGAGCTCTGCCCTGACCTTTAGGCAAAAAGATAAGTACCGAGTAATTAGTATTCTCAGCTACCCCAAAGTGTGAACTATGTCCTCATCTTAAACACAGACTGGGATTCCTGACTTTGCTATTGGCTTATACTACTACTTGCCCAGGCAGAATATCTGGATGTTGGCTTGGGCTTAGGTTCTAAACATGGGATAGCAGATGTGGGGGTGGGGGTGTGTGCCTTGCTCTTCCCTCCTTGCAACAACCTCTTGTTGACTCTGTACTTCTCTCACCCCAGTGTCCCAGATGTTCTCTGCCTACATTTCGGGTTTTATTTTCTTGAAAATTATTTCACTCTGTCTCCTTGTTGGTTCTTTCACTCCTTTATTTGTTATGTAGCAATATTTTAATCTTGGTCAGAGAGGATTCTCCTGGTGACACAGAGCAGCTCCTGTTCACTCTGCCATCTTGGCTCTGCCCCTGGAACTCTTTGTAGTCCTTTTTCTAATGAGGGCAGTAACTGCAAACCCTGGTCTGAAAACTCCATATATCACTCAGGATTCCTGATTTCCAATTATTGTGTGTAAGGCAATAGACCCTCATAGACATATAGGGTATCCCAAAAGTTTTGATGCAGTGTTAAGCCTTAATAGTTTGGCATATGTAGGCTTAAAACTCCATTAAGACTTTTGGGAAACCCTATACAACAGGTAATCTATGATGGATGGATACTATTCCTCTAAGGATGGAGTTATGCATGCTCACATCCATCTTCTTGGAAGAGACATTCATACTGTGATATGGAAATCACTTCAAAAGACTGATATATATTAATTTAAGGTCACCAAGGAATTCAGCTATGTAATTCCTTAATGAAAACTCAAGTCAGCAGTCAACCTTTTATGGAGTTTAATTACAAACAGGATGAAGAAAGGTATTAGAGATAGAGAGAGAGAGGGAGAGAGAAAGGGGAGAGAAGGGAATAGGGCTTAAATACCCACTCTGCTTAGGCTGAGCCAAAGGTCCAAGGCCTTGGATAGCCGAGGCAAAGAAAAGAGATCAGTCCCTATCACTCACGTGACCAAAATGGAGAAACAGTCTGTGGGCTCCTCCACTCCAAGCACCAGGCTCCAACCACCTTTTTCCCTCTGCACAGGAAGTCCCCAGAACTCCTGAGCTGTCCTCTACCTCACTTCCTGTCTCTCACATGTGCCAATGGTGGCTCTAGCTTGACCTAGGACCACCCAGAGGTCTGTCCTTTTTGCACATGTCTGTTGAAGGCCATATTCTCAAATAATTAAATCTTGAGTTTTGCTGCAGCCCTTCCTGATCTTGTTACCCTGAGTAGGGTGGAGATTGTAGTTTCTAAGACTTAATTCTGTTATTCCAAGTATCTCTATTGTTATTGATCAGGAAATAGCAAAATCCCATCTTCTAAAGAATGGTCTGAATAGGGTTGAGTAGTTTTGAAATTCACAATACCTCACCACCCTTCTATCTCCACATCTCAGTGGCTAGGTGTAATAATATTGTGCACAATGGGATGTGGGCATGGATAGCACAGTGGATAGAAAACTAGGTCTGTAATTGGGAGGAACTGGATACCAATGTAGCCTCAGACACTTCCTGTCTGTGTAGCCCTGGGCAAATCATTTAACCCCCTATTTGCCTAGCCCTTGTCAATCTTCTGTCTTAGAATCGATACTTCAATACTTCCTATCTATGTGACCCAGGGCAAGTCATTAACCTCTGATTGCCTGACAGAAGGATCCACTGGATTCACTAGAGATGGAAAAGGTAAATTGCTCCCGTATCCTTGCTGAAAAATATCCCTCCAGGGACAGTTATAGTTATGGTCCATGGGGTCATAAAGAATTGGATACAACTCAACAACAACCACAACAATCATAACCATTTTTGAGGATCACAGGTTCTAAAAACTCTGTGTATGTGTATGTGTGTATGTAAGGAGTAGTTAGACCAGTTCAGTGCTGGTGTCCTTTATATTGCCACATCTCTTGCATGGTGCACAGTAGGTATTTAATAAAAGCTTGCTTATTGACTGATCATTGATAAAGGAGTTCACAAGATAAATCAGAGAATTGAATTAGTTCTCCTCAAGGAGGCTGCCATTTCTGAGCCCACTGAACTTCAATTAACCTTCCTAAGTCAAGCAGCTTGCAATTCAAGCAAGGACTGATCTGCTGGTCAATCAAGTTAATACATATTGATTTTATAAGCAGTACTAGAAATGAACTTTTTAACTATTAGGAACTGACAGAGAAAATAATGTCAATATCAAGCTCTTTTTTGAGTGAAGGACCTTAAAACAAGGAGAAATAAGGTCAGTAGACTCTCTTTTATAGAAGAGAGAGAAACTGTAACTCCATTCTTATGAGAAACTAGTATGTAGAGGAAGCTGATCAGAGATTGAGAATAGATCTTAGGAGTCAAAATGTCTCCAAGGAGGAAGAGATAGAATAATGGGAAAAGAAAAAGATAACTATCTCCTTTCCCCGACTTTTGCTTCTACAGAGAAGAATGGGGAAATGGAATAGGGATTACTAATATAAAGTCTGAATGGCTAAGATATATGTGCTCACATAGTTGGGTAAATATGGCTTAAGGGAGACATTAATAAATATAGATCTGGAATCATACTCTTCCCTCTCCAAGGGATACTTCAATTCCTGCCTTTAGTGGAACAGGAAGAGGGGTCACAAGACTGGCCACTCTGTGTTTCAGTATCTAAAGAGGGCTACTGGATTAGAATTATTTGTACCTGTCCCCCTAAATATATCTGGTTGAAAAGGGACAATTGATTCAGGAAAAACAAAACAAAATGCTGCTAGCTTCCCTGATGATTATCCCCTAAAAAAAAGATAGTAACCCTTAGCTTTTATTTATTAATTTGACATTTTCCCACCAAATTCTATTTCTGTAACTTATGTAGTGAATATTAAAACAGGGATTCTTACCTATGGTTAGTGAACTTGATTTTTTTTCAATAGCCATTTCAGTATAATTGGTTTTCTTTTTGTGTGTATTTTATACATTTAAAAAATTATTCTGAGGAGGGTTCTTTAGGCTTCACCAAACCTTTATATATCAAGAGTTCATGTCATATACACACGCATAATTAGTGTGAGCATTGATAATACACAGTATTGATTCTAAGACAAAAGGTAAAGGTTAAGAAAAAAAGAGCTAATATATAGTATTGATTCTGAGATGTACGGTAAGGGTTTAAAAAAATATGGCAAATAAATTCTTCTCCTAAGAGCAAGAAATTTTAGCTGAGACAAATAAACAGAAAGACAGAGAGACAGAGACATACAGAGACCTTGCTCTCATTCAAGGGGAAATTCCTTGACATCTATAGGAAAATTGGCTAGAAATTAGAGCTGGATTCCCCTACATGTCTGTTGCTTGCAAACTCTATCTCTTTCTGATCTCTAATAAAGTATTATCATGCACGACTTCTCCAAAATAAAAAAAAAAAGTTTCTCCTTTTCATAGCTCTCCAACCACCATCCACCTCCTCTTCTTTGGCATCATGCCATGTTACATTAACATTGTTGCTACAATTTTGAAGATATTCATGCAAAATATCCCATGCTTTTGGTAGAAATTGGGGTTATTCTAAAACCTAAACACAAATTTTAAAAATTTATTAATTCTTGAAGTTTTTGCCATTGTTTCACAGGTATATGGATATTTTTTAAAAAAATTGATGCCTTTTATATCATATTCATTTCTGAACATATCTTTCCCTCTCCCCTCCCAAACCAGTCTTCCCTTATCATTAATATTTTTAAAAAGAGGTGGAAGAAAAGAAGCTTAGTAAAATGAATCATCTGACAACAAAGTAGTATATACCGATAATGACCCAACTCTTTAATGAAAATAGAGAATTGTGTATCTCAACTAGATGAATATTTTAAAAGTTGTTTTTTAAAAAAATGTTTCAGGGTCTTAAATACGTAGGGACAGGTTTTAAAGAGTGATTTGAATGATTACATCTAGATTGCCAATTAAACAAAAAAGACAATAGCCAGACTATGGGAGGGATGGCAGGGGGAGGGGAGAGGAAAAGAAAATGATCTTTGTTTCCAATGAATAATGTTTGAAAATGACCAAATAAAATAATGTTTAAAAGGGAAAAAAAGCTAACAGCCAGAAAAAAAAACTGAATTCTTATTTCTAGGGTAACAGTAATTTATTTCACTTATTCTACTAACTTAAAATAATACAGTGAGGCCTGGAATGTAGCATTCTGCAAGAGAGGAATTTCATGGGACATAGATTAAAAAGCACCAAAACGAAATATAAAAAGTGTCTGGCTACCTTGTTATGCTTGGGTAGTTCATAGTGTACACATTTTGAAAGCCTTTTGCAATTATTCATTTTAGAGTAATGTTATACCAAAGAAAAATCTGTCCATTGGAACAAATCAAGTTGTAAATTTCTAGGTAACTCTAAGACATGTTTTTACTCCAACCTTCACCTCTCTCCTCCAGCTTCAAGGTGTATGGGACAGAAAGCAAAGGGATGAAGGTGGGGTAGTGGGGAAGAGTCCTGGGGCTAGAATCATGCATAGTTATGGCAAGTGAGATCATGGCCGAGATGTGTTGGCGTTTGATACAGTATGAGAATTGTTTAAATAAAATTTGTTAACATAATAGCTCCTTGGCAAGAGTTTTATTAGTATAACTTTGAGACATAATAGTTATAGTAGAGAGGAAGATAAAGAGGCTAGAGGGGTTAAAGGGAATGATCAAACATAATGAACCCTTTAGCAAACATAATAGAAAGTGTATCCTCTAATTTCCTGGAAGAATAGATGAAATTTCAATGTTACTATAGCATCAATTGTACCTGGAATATAAGGATTGCAATTATAGAGAAAAGTGAGACTACCCTTTAAAAGATGACTTTGGGTTATCTTTTAAAAGTTGGTTTGATTTATTTCCCCTAGAGTTGTGAAAAATTACATCAGGAAAAGTATTAATCAGTCCATGAATGACAGTTATTTTTAATCATTGAGATTTCTTTCCCATTTTATTCTCCTCTCCTGAATCTCAGAATGTTATGATAGATTTTAGAACTAGAAAGGATCTTAAGTAGGAATTATTCTAGTCACATCTTTTTAAAACTGAAGCCAAGAAAGTTTATACGATTTGTTTACTGTCACAGTAGAAGAGGTGGGACTTGAATCTAGGTCCCCTGAATCCTAGATTAGTGTTTTTTCTGTCAGATGACTCACTACTGAAAATCATCATATATGTTTCAGAGGAATGATGATAACTAGTATGATTATGTTATTAGGCATAGTGGTTACATTTTAGTCCAAGATGCTTTAAGGCTTGTATTGTAATGACTAATGATCTACTCAAGGACTGATGTATCTCTACAGGGTAGTTTTCGCAGAATAGTTTTCCACCTCCAACCTGATAGTACAAGGACTGGGAAAACATTCAGGGATTAGAGGCACAGACATTCTCTTGAGTCAGAAGGTATGATGGTCCACTAGCCATTCCTTGTTAAAGTTCTCAATAAAGAGAAGAATGAGACATCGTTGGGTAGAGGGTCATATTACCATAACACCACAATGGAACTATAATGGGGTTCAGTCTTTTAGGAAAGAGTGACACACCTCTCTTACTTGGAATTTCCTGTTGCCAGGAGCAAGACACTAGTAGAAGAAATTCAACCTCCCAACGCACTAATTCTTACATCACAAAGATTTTGCCAGACTTAGTCAGTGTTTCAAAACTGCTTTCCCAGCTTTCTATAAAGATATACCAGAGGACACCCACAGTAGTGTGTTGTAATCTGTAAACCTTGAAATTTCTTAGACTTATGGATGTTGGAGGTTTCACCATTGGGAAATTTCATACTTGAAAAATTCCCTATTGATAGTAGGAACTCTATTGGAATGTGAACCCCATTGGCATGGGAGGTTCCTCCTCCTCCCTTCTTAAGATTACTTTAGGACAGAAACCTTTTGCTGAACAATGGAAAGGGCTTTGACCTATGCTTAAGCATAGAACAGGAATTTCTTTGAGTCATGATTGATTTTAGAATTGATACAATAGAGATACTTGGAATGACAGAACCAGGTCTTGGAAAATACAATCTCCACCCCACTCAGTCCTAACAGGATTTAGGAAGGGCTGCAGCATAGATCAAAATTTAATTATTCCAATCTCTACCCTACTCAGGGTAACAGAATTTAGGAAGGGCTGCAGCAAAGGATCAAGATTTAATTATTTGAGAATATGACCTTCAACAGACATATGCAAAGCCATAGACCTCTGGGCGGTCCTGGGTTAAGCTAGAGCCACCATTGGCACAGGGAAGACATGGACAGTAATTGGTAGATGTGAGAACTGAGGGGAGGGAACTTAGATGGTTTCCTTAAAGATAGAGGGGTCTGAGGACTGAGGGTGGTTGGTTGGAGAGTTTTGGCTCTGAGTGGTTGGAGAGGTGCTCTGAGAAGCTGGCTCTGAAGGAAGCTGGAGGTGGAGGCCCCTGAGACTGTTTCTCCATTTTGGTCACGTGAGTAATAGGGATTGATCTCCTTTCTTTGCCCCAGCTATCTAAGGGCTTGGGCCTTTTGGCCCAGCCTAAACAGAAGGGGTATTTAAGCCCTATTCCCTTCTCTCCCCTTTCTCTCTCCCTCTCTCTCTCTATCTCTAATACCTTTCTTCATCCTGTTTGTAATTAAACTCCATAAAAGGTTGACTGCTGACTTGAGTTTTCATGAAGGAATTACATAGCTGAATTCCTTGGCGACCTTAAATTAATATATATCAGTCTTTTAAAGTGATTTCCTTGTCACAAATCACAACTGTTGGAATGCAGGAGAGAAATTTAATGATGTCAAGGGAAACTGTGGAAATTTCAACTTTTATGGAACAATGATTTTAGCAATTCAGTATTTTGCTACTGTAATAATAATTATAATAAATGTGATAATAAGGAGAATACTGTTATATAGACTTTACTAGATATTCACAAAGTATCCACCGTTTCCCTCTTTAGGACTGGGCTCAGTACAGAAACTGTCTCAGAGGCTATATATAATATATAATGTATATATTATAAAGTTAAATATAAGGATTAATAGAACTTATTATATATTATATATTAATAATATAATTAATATAACCAGGATGTATTAACTCCAAGGGAACTAGAATCTTCACTCACTTTCCTTTTGTCACAAAATGAAATTCTTCTTCCTTGGGAATTCACCCAAGCTACTCTGAAAAACTCCTAATCAATAATTAAATCCCCAAATGCTATCTGACTAAACTAACTAAATCCTTATATATGTAAAAATATCTACATTAAGGATGTCTCCAAGGAAGCAAAGACAGTGAGCCAAAATGTCAGAGGCTCACTGAGCAGAGTGTGGCTCTGAGTCTAAGGCAAACAAGGTCTTCTGGTCTTTCTTCTTCCAAACAAAAGTTGTCACATCAGCAGGTAGAAACAAGTCTTCTTCCTGGTGTTTCCCACAGTGAGGAAAAGGAAAACTCCCAAGATCTTTTCAAGAGTTTCTTTTTCTTTCACCAGGGCTATGGTCAGAGAGAGAGAGCAGAGCAGCTAATCCTATAATAGCCAAGGATTAATAGTCACAGAACTCTCCCTCTCCTCCCCTCTTCAAATTCCAGGCCTTGCACAGATTTCTTTTGGTCTCAGCCTTACAAATTTCTTAGCTTATAAAAACCTTATCAGCATATATTCCTAATTCCATCTCTATACCACCCACCAAAAAAGACATTTAAGTCAGGGATTGAGGAATTTGCTGAAGACTGGAAGCTAGACGAGGTCAAGGGTGTCTTATCCAAAATTTTAGTCACTCCCAGTTCTGCTCACAATTTTCATTTCATAAATGTTTGTTGAATGAATTAAATTTCGTGGGAGTGTTCATACCTCATTGGGCACTACTTGGAGACAGATGGGAAGCATTTTAGTTTACTCTTTCTTGAAGTGAGGATATATATATATATATATATATATATATATATATATATATATGGAATTTTCCTTTATTCTTGAAAAATGATACTCTTCTTCATTATTCCTGTCCCAATGAATGGAACGTGACTGAAAAGACCAAATAGTAAAGGAAGAAGATCTATCAGTATGAGAGTTCAAATTATGCTACAAAGAAATAATCATCAAAATAATGTGATACTGGATAAGAAATAGTCAGTAATCAGTAGAATAGATTAGGTATACAATATAAAGAAGTAAATGACCATAATATTCTAGTGTTTGGTAAACCCAAGCATCCAGACTGGGAAGCAAGAACTCATTCTTCAACAAAAACTTCTGGGAAAGCTCAATAATAGTCTGGCAGAAACTCAGCTCATAGAAAACAAAATTAGAAGAAAATCAGAAGGGGAAATTTACAACAAGTTTCTCTTAGAAAGGTCTCATTTCTCAAATATATAGGTAACTGAGTTGACTTTGTAAAAATATGAGCCTTTCTTCATTTGATAAATGATAAATGGGTATGAACAGGCTGTCAACAGAATAAATCAAAGCTATTGATAGTCATAACAAAAAATACTTTGTCACTTATAATTAGATAAATACTTTAAAACAACTTTGAGGTACCATTTTAGACCTGTCAGACTAACTGAATTGATTGAAAGAAAAGAAAAATGACAAATTCTAGAGGGGATGGGGAAAATTACTAATGCATTATTGATGGTGGTGTGAATTAATCCAACCATGTGGAGAGCAATTTGGAACTATGACCAATGAACTATAAAGCTTTGCATAATCTTTGACCTAGTAATACCACTACTAGGTCTGTATTCCAAAAAGATCAAAGAAAAAGGGAAAGCACTCATGTACACAATTATTTATGGCAGCTCTTTTCATGATGGCAAAATATTTGGAATTTGAGGGGATGCCTACCCATGAGAAATCAATATTTATCTACTAAGAGTCTTAACTTAGTCTAAGTCTTAACTAAGGTCTTAACCGGGTCTTTGGGGGGAACACCTAGGTAGAAATTTGTTTAAATTTGTCTTATTTGTGTGAAAGGTGTTTTGTAATTATGTTCATATAGTTCCTGGGTATTTCTTGGTAGGTAGACTCCCAAGTATTTTATTTTGTCTATGGATATTTTCAGTGAAATTTCTCTTTCTATCTCTTCCTGCTGCATTTTGTTGACAATATATAGAAATGTTGACCATATATGAGTATATATTTTATATTCTGAAAATTTGCTAGGTTATTATTTTGACTAATTTTTAGTTGATTCTCTTGGGTTCTCTAAGTATACTAAAAAAACAGACACGTAGCTAATAAAACCAGAAAGCTAATAGGAGAACTCAAGTGGATAGATGTAGTTTCCACTTAGGGAACTCCCTACATACTCAGATATGGTTTTTGGGTATTCTAGCCCCCTGTTAGTAACAGTAAAGCAAAACCACTTTCTCTCACTGAGCCAGTCCTACAAAATGCCTTGGAGACAAAGTTATATAAAATCAGTACCTCTATTCAAAGAGAGGGTACAAACTGAGGATCAGAACAAGGTGTCTCTGACTACAAAGGATCTAGCTAGTCAACCCACAAACATCTATGTCCCTTGCAATTGGGAGTCTTCTGGTCTTCAAGAGAACTTACCAGCTCCCTATTTCTACCTAGGTATTCCCCCCAAAGACCCGGTTAAGACCTGTGACTCTTAGTAGTTGATTTAGGTTGAGTTCAAAAGCTGTCTCCAAAACCTGTTATGATTGCTTTCAAAATGGCTAAGTCCACAATCACTGGGTCTGAACCCTGAGGTAAAACCTCATAGCCAAACTGATAGGATTTTAAACAAAACCTTCTAGAGAGCTGATAAAAACACAGCATGTGTAGTCAAATCCTTTGCTAGATGTTCTTCAGTCAGAGAACCTCCAAAGATGATTTTAGGCTTTTTCCTTCTCCATAGACAGGCTGAAGTAGCCAAACTCCGACAAGCCAGCCTTACCTCTTCCCTTCCAGACAGGAAGTCACTCAAGTCTAACAGTTGTCCCTTCCAAACTGTTCCTCCTCTGTTCCCTGCCTGCTAAATCTTTTCTCTAGAGTTCCTAGCCTATGCCTTAAAGACAACCTTCCACTTCTCTTAAATGTTATCCTTATCTCTATCCTTTTCTCATTATAATACCCTCATATCATCTTTAAAGAGTAGTAGTTCTGTTTCTTTGTTACATATTCTTATTCCTTGATTTCTTTTTCTTATCTTATTGCTAAAGCTAGCAATAATAAATAATAATCTTCATAACAGAAATTCATGCTTCATCCCTGATTTTATGAGGAAGCCTTCTAATTTTTCTCCATTATAGATAATGCTGCTGTTGGTTTCAGATAGATATCATTTTTTAAAAGTTTCATTTGTTCCCAAGATTCCTGATGTTTTGAATTGGAATGGGTGTTATATATTTTGTATAAAATTTTTTTCTGCATCTATTGAAATAATATTTTTGTTGTTTTTGTAAATGATAGTCAATTATGCTTACAATTTCCCTAATATTTAACCAGCTCTGTATCCCACCTGGCTGTAGTATATTATCTTTGTGATATATTGCTTTAGTCTCCTTGCTAGTATTTTACTAAAAAAATTCGCATTCATCTTCATTAGGGATAATAGTCTATAGTTTTCTTTTTCTGTTTTTGCTTTTCCTGGCTTAGGTATCAAAATCATATTTATATCACAGAAGGAATTTGTAGGATTCCTTCTTAATCTATTTTTTCAAAATAGTCAATATAATATTGGAATTGTTTTAAAAAAAAACATTTGGTATAATTTGTTTTAAAATCCATCTGTTACCCTGGGAACTTTTTCTTAGGGAACTCATTTCTTTTTAGATAAGGTTATTTAAGCATTCTATTTTCTCTTCTGTTAAGTTGAACCATTTGTATTTTGTATATAGTAATTTATTTAATTTAGACAACCAGTTTGGCATATAATTGGGCAAAATAGCTCCTTATAGAGAGTTCCAGGAAGATGGTGGCTTAGGAGCAGCAATAGTTCAGACCTCTGAATACCCTTCCTTACTGATCACAAACTGAATGCTCCTAGGGGACTGAGAATCAAAGCTAACAACAAAACAGAGGCAAGGAACCATCCTGTTGACTCAATCCAAAAAGTATGTCCTGCCCCCCCTCCCCCAAAGCTGGAATCTGAGAAAACTCGGGTTTAAGGGGAAGGCAGAAGGAAGGTCACAGGACCCCTCTCCCCCCACACCCAGAGTGCTGAGCCCCCAGTGGGAGCAGGAAACTCTGAGAAGGCAAACGTGCTGGTCTAGAGGGCTTACCTTGTGAGCAGGGCTGTGCCAGGTTCAGAGTGTCCAACACAAGTAGCAGGGAAGCAGCCAGAGAGAGATTGAAGAGCTAGTAGCCTGGGCGGCTGGGTCCTTCCATTTGGCTCCAGCCATTCCGGAGGTTTTTGCCTCGGGGCACATCTAGCCCAAACCAGTTGAACTTAATCCCATCAGGAGTCCTCAGAGATCAGAGAGATCAGGATTCCCCACCCCCACCCCCCACCAGAGTGCTCAGCCACCAGCAAGGACAGGAACCTCTGGGAGGGCAAAGGCACTGGACTAGAGAGTGTACCATGTGGGCAGAGCTGTGCCAGGCTCAAAGCATTGGACACAGGCGGTGGGCAAGTAGCTGGAGAGAACTGGAGAGAGCCTGGGTGGCTGAGACCTTCCATTTGGTTCCAGACCTTCCATTTGGCTCCAGCCTTCCAGAAGGTTTTGGCCTCAGAGCACTTAGGGTCCAACACAGCTGAATTTAATCCCATAAAAAGCCTCCAGAGGACAGGGAAGCTCAAACTCCTCCCTCAGAGACTGCACTGAGAGGTCTGACAAAGCTCCAAGAGGGAAGCCTGGCAGAAATCCCCAACCCCCCCCCCCCCCCCCCCACCAAAAAATGAGAGGAGCAAGAGCACAGACAAATATGGGGAGCAAAGAAGGAGCAAATATGAGCAAACAGCAGAAAAAGAAGAAAGAAATTACAATAGACACATTCTACACAGCCAATGGAACAGAGGGGGAGGGATAAGCAAATGATAAATCAGAAACCCCAGCAAATTGGATACAGGCTGTGGAAGAACTCAGAACACAATTAAGAGAGGCTGTAGTTGTTTTTCTTCTTGGTATCTAAATTGTCTCTTTTTTGGCTTGTAGAATTTTCTCCTTAGCTTGAAAGCTCTTGAATTTGGCAATTACATTCCTGAGAGTTGTCTTTTGAGGATTTATTGTGGAAGGTGTTCTGTAAGCTCTTTCAATGTCTATTTTCCCCCCTTGTTCAAGAACATCAGGGCAGTTTTCTTGGATAATTTTTTATAGTATGATGTCAAGATTTCTGTTTATTTCTGGCTTTTCAGGTAGACCAATGATTCTCAGATTGTCTCTTCTTCCTCTGTTTTCCTGATCTGTTATCTTCTCAGTGAGATATTTTGTTTTCTTCTATTTTGTCAGTCTTTTGACTTTGCTTTATTAATTCTTGTGTTTTGCAATATCATTGCCTTCCAATTGCCTAATTCTGGGTTTTAAAGACTGTTTTTTCTTTTTCAGTTTGGTCTATCCCGCTTTTCGTGACTTCAGCTGTTTCTCCAATTGGGAGGTTTTGTCCTTTAAACTGTTATTTTCTCTTTGAACCATTTCCTGATTTTGTTGGAAGAAGGCTCCCATCTTTTTTATAAGCTCCAATTTAAATTCTTCAAGAGCTTGTGGAGAATTTCCATTTTTTTTGGGGGGGGGAAGGTTTTGGTGAATTTATTTGAATTTTCTCTTCGATTTCCTTTGTAGCCTGGGTTTTTCCTATGTAAAAAATTTCCAGAGTCAACCCCTTCCTGGTTTTCTTGGTGGAGGGAGGTTGTTGTTCCTGGGAACTATTTGCCATCACTGTGGAGGTTTTTCCTTCCCTTTTTAGTCAGAAATCTGAGTGATATGGGCAGGTTCTCTGTGTTTGTATTTAAGGAACAAGGATTTTGGCTGAGGGAAGCTCTCAAATCTCTGTAGCTTCTTCTGTTTGCTGCCCTTCTCTGTGCTATCTTCCCAGGAGTGCCCATGGTCTGTGTTCTTCAGCCTGCTGGGGTTTTAGATGTAGCTGATCTCAGGGGTAGGTCTTTGGTGATCTTAGTCAACTCCCAAGGACCTAGAGGTGCCCCTCACTCACTCTAGAGGTGCCCCTCACTTACTCACTGATTCTGGCATGTGCTGGCTCTGACTCTGGCTCCATAAGTGGGGTGGGGAAGGGTAGATCAGCTCAAGTTTTGGTGGGAGCTTTCTCACCCCCATATAGTGTGGCAATGCCCAAATCCCATGTACCTTCAATGCTGTACCCTACTGTGTAGTTCCTTTGTTCATATGAATTTGGGTTTTTTGGTCTTTTGAGGTAGTCTATATCGGTAGGTACTAAGGAGAAGAAGGGTCCTGCATCTGAAAGTGCCATCATGTTTACCCAGAAGTCAGCTTAGTTTATCTATATAGGATGGTGGGAACTAGAAAGAGACGGAGGCAGATTAGATTCAGTGGTGTTGGAAACAGGAGAGACCCATGAAGATCAGAAGGAACTGGGACAGATAGCTTGGGAAAAGATTAATGATCTTCCTAACCCATCATTCTTTCCTAATTCCTGAATAGCAACTTGAATAAACCTATTTTTGTTTAACAAGAAAGTCATATCCAATTTGTAAGTAAACTCCAGACCTGAGGGTAATCATCTTCCCCTCAGGTCAGGGAGGAGCAGCTAAACAGTAACAATACTCAAGCAACTTTATCACTGGCCTAACTTTCCATTTAACATATTCCATTTGGTTCATATGTTTAGAATGAATAATATTTAATTATCCATGAAACTTTTAAAACAAAATATAGTTTCCTTGCCAGTCTCTTTTATTTAGATATATTTCAAATTTTTCTTTGATTAAAACCATGATTATTACCCCTATACTTTTTTTTTAACTTCAGTTGAGGCGTAATAGATTTTACTTCAGTACCCTTATTTCATCTCTGTGCCTATCTTTCTGTTTCAAATATATTTTTTGTAAATAACATATTGTTAGATTCTGGTTTCTAATACATTCTGCTATCTGCTTCCATTTTTTTGGTGAGTTCATCCCATTTATTTTCATAGTTATGATTGTTATTTATTTATTTTGTTATTTATTTCCCTTCATACTATTTATTTATACTTCTCAAAGGGCGTACATTTCAATTGCGTAAAAATGGAGATTTGTACCCCAGACTTCAATCCCCAGAAGTCCTTGGTACTTCCTAGAATTCCCTATAGTTTCACCTGAGTCCCCACCTGGGTGAGATCACAATTAGTATTTAAACTGGCTGTAATGCCTACTTCGGCCTCTTCCTCTATGCTCTTCCTCTACTCGGACATTGAAAGATGTAGTGAGTAAATTTTGAATGAGCTAATTAGCCCTAGGCATGTGGTTTATTATTTTGTATCCTTGATTTCTAATAATCTTTAATAAATCTCATAAAATACAATATTTCCATTACAAGAGACTAATTTAATTTTTAAGTTGTCAACGTGGAATCTAGAAACCCCATCCCAGTTTCAATTAGCTTGAAAAATGAAGACATCAAGGTTGACCTTGTCACATGAGAATTTCTCCCAAAGGGAAATCTCACAGGAGTCTCAGATTAACAATAGACCTTAATGTAGTTTAGGTGGAGCAAATAAATTCAGTAGGGTATTAAGTACTCTTTTTGTCCCAATATTTCAGTGGTCCCCAAACTTTTGACACAGGGGGCCAGTTCACTGTCCCTCAGACCATTGGAAGGCTAGACTATTAAAAAAAACTATGGACAAATTCCTATGCACACTGCACATATCTTATTTTAAAGTAAAACAAAGCAAAACAAAATGGGAACAAACACAATATTTAAAATAAAGAACAAGTAAATTTAAATCAACAAACTGACCAGTATTTCAATGGGAATTATGGACCTGCTTTTGGCTAATGAGATGGTCAATGTCCAGTTCCATATTTGTTACTGCTAGCTGTAATAAGTAATGCCAGTGTGCATCAGTTAGTCTTGATCTGCTTGGAGATTTCAGATGTTTCATTCTGGAAAAAGTCTGTTCACAGACATAAGTGCTGCCAAAAATGATTGCCATTTTGAGGGCATGGTTCCTGAGATTAGGATGTGTCTCAGAGGGGAGAGATGCATAGAAATTAGGCAAGCTGCTTGACTTGAATGTGTCTTTCAGAGAGCAACAATTCTGCAGTTCAGCCAGTTCCATTTGGCAAATTGTATCTACATTTTTCAATAGAAAATGGGTTATGGAAAAGCTGTATGTCCTGTTAATGGAGATGAAGCTCTTTACATCTGAATTGGAACTCCTTTTCCAACTTTTCCAGTGAATCCACACATGTTTCTTTTGTGAATGCAATCAAGGGTTTTTCCTCTAACAGATTTTGAGTTAAGGGGAGATTGTAGAAAATTTCCTCCTTCACTTGTTTGATAAGGAATCCTAATTTTACTTCAAATGCTTTCACATGTGATTGCATATCACAGATGAGTTTCCTTTTTCCTTAAAGTTGCACATTGAAATTGTTGAGTAGTTCTTTTACATCTGTCAGAATGGTGAGGTGCCATTTCCATTCTGCATCATTAGGCTCTGTACTTCTTTGTTTTTTGAAAGCATAAAAGCTGTAATCTGTGGAAGTAAGTCATAGAAATGTCTCAAAACTCTCCCTCGACTCAGCCAATGGACTTCTGTGTGGTACAGAGCATCTTCATAGGCAACATTTAGTTTAGACAGAAATTCCTGAAATTGTCTGTGGTTTAGTGCATTAGCTCTAATGAAGTTAACACAAGATACCACAATTTTCATAACAGAGTCCCACTTCAGTGATTTACTACATAGCAGTGCTTGTTGGTAGATGAGGCAGTGTATGGCTATTAGATGAAAATGGTTACGTTTGTCCATCTCTCGGTTAATGTGAGCAATTACTCCTTCCTTAGACCCCATTATGCTAGGAGCACCATCAGTTGTCACACTGGCTAGTTTAGCCCAGTCCAGTTCCAAATCCTTCATAGTTTGGGAAACCTTTTCATAGTACCCTCTCCTGTAGTTGTTCCTTTGATTATTTTCAGTGCAGCAAGCTCTTTTGTGACTTCAAAATTGTCATTCATCCCACGAATAAAAATTAGAAGTTGTGTAGAATCACGAACATCATTGCTCTCATCGAGTGCCAAGGGAAAATAAGAAAGTTTTCTTGTGGAGTTTTGCAAATGCTGATCCAAATTGTCTCCCATTTCTTCAATCCTTCATGTAATTGTAGATCCTGAAAGACTAACTGTACTAAATAAGTCTGCCTTTTCTGGACACATCTGTTTGGCAATAGAAAGAAGGACCTCTTTAACAAATTCTCCTTCCAGGAATGGTCTGCCAGTGCACGCTATTAGCTTGGCAACTTGAAAACTTGCTCACAGTGATGAAATATTTAGCTGCTTCTGCTTCACAAAAGTATTTTGCTGAGTTGTCAATGTATTTTTCAGTTTTAATATTTTATCTTTTCTCACATCTCTGACCAAACAATCACATTTATCTTTATGTTGAGTTTGATAGTGTTGATGCAAATTGTATTCTTTGAACACAGACACTATATTCTGGAATATCAAACACAAAGCTCTTTCCTTGTACTGCATGAAAAAGTAATCATAAGTCCACTGTTCTTTGAATATCCTACACTCCGAGTCAATTTTTCCTCTTTTTCTTTCTTTCTTTCTTTCTTTCTTTCTTTCTTTCTTTCTTTCTTTCTTTCTTTCTTTCTTTCTTTCTTTCTTTCTTTCTTTCTTTCTTTCTTTCTTTCTTTCTTTCTTTCTTTCTTTCTTTCTTTCTTTCTTTCTTTCTTTCTTTCTTTCTTTCTTTCTTTCTTTCTTTCTTACCCTTACCTTCTGTCTTGGAGTCAATACTGTATATTGGCTCCAAGGCAGAAGAGTGGCAAGGGCTAGGCAATGGGAATCAAGTGACTTGCCCAGGGTCACAACTGGGAAGTGTTTGAGGCCAGATTTGAACCTAGGATCTCCCATCTCTAGGCCTGGCTCTCAATCCACTGAGCTACCCAGCTGCCTCCTAATTTTTCTCTTTGTTGATATCATTGTTTCCTAGGGATTCCAAATTGCTTTAGTAAAATACCAATATACATATATATATAAATACAGCCCTACAAAAACAATATACCAACAATAATTTTGCCCACACAGAGGCATACAGACTGCACTGCCCATCAATGTAGTCTGATCTGTGTCCATTAATGCAGCCTTCCCAGTCCACATCATTTTAGCCACATCAGTGGCCATATTGGTGGAACTCCACTTTTATCTCAGGCTCACACTGGTGTGGTGCAGGAACCGGCATGATTACAGAGCCAGTTCCTCCACCACCTTTCCAGTTCACAGTACCCTGTGTGATCTGTGTACTCATACAGGAATCTGATCGCATGGGTGAAATCCATGCGATCAGATTCCATGGCAGGAAAAAGGAAGGCATGACACTAGTGTGTGTCCTCTTGTGGTCCGTATTTATGGATCTGTAATTATAGACTGTAATATGAAAAACACATGCCTCACTTTACCCACATAGTACAATGGCCCCCATACTTCCCCAGATGCACCTATAATAGGGGCCATTATCATGTTGTGCATCTAGGGGAGTATGGGGGTCTTTGTACTACTGTGTTTCCCCCAAAATAAGACAGTCTTATATTAATTTGAACCCCCCCCCAAACAGGGGGTGTCTTATAAAACACCCAGTGACAGTGGCCCATTCACAGTAGAGGCCTACCGCTGATGTCACAGGCCAGATCACTGCTATTTGATGCCTGTATACAGTACTGGAGGCGCTGCTGGGCCTGTGACACTGTATAGAGCTGTCTGAGATAGCAGATGCTGCAGCGCTGGCTGGGATGGGCCTCTCTGTCACACCTTGCACAGGCCCATTGCCGCCGCCACTACACCGGGCAGCAGCATACACAGTGTGGAATCCCCTCCCCCAGATCACCACTCACCATGCTGAAGCCTTCCATTGTGCAGCCACATAATCCTTTGTGTGGCACTTCCTTCTCCTTCAGATACTGTCAGAACAAGGCGCCACCCAAAGGATGATGTCACTGGAAGTAGTACTGTATGTGAGCGATGCTGCACTTTACAGAGCCTCCACATACTGTACTCTAGGGTACATGCATACGCATCCTGTGCTCCTCTCACTGACTACCAATGAAAGAGGTGCCTCTTCCAGAAGTGTAGTGGGGGCCGAATAAATGGCAAGCCGTAGTTTGGGGACCCCTGCTATAGTTTCTCCCTTTGTGTCAAAGCTTTTTTCCAAGGTAGTTTAGCCCTTGGCTGGATCTTTCTCTTTTGTGTTGATTCTAAAGCATTAGACTCGCTTTGATAATCCTGTCTAGAACTCCTCATCTTCTTTGTAGCCATTGTAAAGTCAATCAACTATACCCAGTTCCTCAGTTCCCTTAAAAAGTATAAGTTTCCCAAATTGCTTTATTCTTTGGAGCTGTCAATCTATCATGGTTGGTATTCCCAGGGGTTGGTAGCTAGAGTGGCCAGAGTCTCAGCTCTGTGTAGGTTTTGAGCATGCAACTCTGGGTGGAGGCCTGAGGAAATGTACTTGCAACCTCTCCTTAATTAAAGAAGTGGTTTTTCTGACTATTTAATAGTTCTGTGTTTTTTTTTTTTTAGTTTAACACAGTAATGTGGGCAAACTTGCACAGGGATAGAATTCTGAATTAATTTGAAAATTAGTGAACTATTTTGGCCAGAATAAAGAGGGCAAAAAAGAGAAGTAATATGACACAAGTTTGGAATGGTAGATGAGATCTAGATTGAAATTAGGATGAGAAGTGTGCATTTTATCCTATATATGTATACATATGTGTATACACACATACACAAACATACATATATGTAATAGACTTCTTTACTGGGGGCAGTGACGTGGAAAAAGCTACCCTAACAAAGCATTCTTTGACCAACTGCTTATCAAATGTGCTGATTGCACAAAGTTGGAGGGAGAGCTAACATGCTGGATAACAATCAGGATCTCAGAATATTTGATAACCTAGAACATCACTAAGTCTAACAAGATAAAATTCAGTATGGATGAATGTTCTCTTCAGTTTGCCTGAAAAAAAAAAATCTGAGTGCTATAGTATATTGCAAGCTCAATAAGGATCACTAGAGTGATTTGACAGTCAAAATAACAACAATGAAAAGCAAAACTGAAACCATGGGCTATAATTAAGAGAAACAGACTTTTTAGGAACAAATCAAAATTCCTGTGTATTCTGCCCTGGTCAGAACAAGTTTGTATTATTATTTTCAGTTCTTGGTGATGGTTTAGAATGGATTTTGATCAACTGGAAAGTGTTCTTAGGGCAACTAAGGCTTTAAATCTGTGTTATATAAGAATCAGTCGAAGGAGCTAGGGATGTTGATCCTGGAGAAGGAAAGATTCAGGAGAGATTTGATAGGTTGTGTTCTGGTATCCAAATGGCTTTATCACATGGTTGATTAGATTTGGCTTGTTCTGTTTGACTTTCGAGGGCAGAACTAGGAGCAATGAGTGGAAGTTGGAACTTGGCAAATTTGGGCTTAAAGTAAGGAAGAACCTTTTAACAATCAGAATCTTCTAAAAGTTGCCTTCAATTATTTAAGAAGTGGGGTTGGATAACTACTTGTTAAGTATGTTCATTTGGGTTCCTTCCTAGTTATAGATTGAACTAAGCTTTTGAGGTACCTTCTAATTTAATAATTCTGTGGGAATAAGAACATTAAGATCATTTACTCCTAAACTGGGATATCTCCAGTTCTCGGCATCTATTTGGCATTTACAAAGTCAGCAGTCATATACTTTTCACACTACGCTTCCACTTGTTTGGTTAAGTCCTTTTTGAGCCTTGGCTTTCTCACCTCTGTGAACAAATGCCTTCCCTTCTCTGACGCTGCCACTATGCTGGGGCAGAGCGGCATGTCAGTGTTACTATAATAGTTATTGGTAGTTTTCCTTGCTTCAAGTCTTTCCTCATTCTAGTACATCCTCTACTCCGGTGTAGAATTGATTTTGCTAAAGCAAAGGCGATTATGTTGTCTTTCTCCTCAATAAACTCCAGTGGCTTCCTGTCACATCCAGGACCAAATAGAAAACCTTCTTTTCGATATTCGAGGAGCTTTATAATCTGCCGCCTTTTACCTTTCTAGTCCCCTTAGAGTTTATTCCTCTTCAATCTCTTCTCCAATTCCCTCTCCAGTGACAATGGATTTGTTGTTCCAGGAAAGACACTGCATTTTCACTGGTTCTCCCCAATGCCTAGAATTCTCTTCTTCCTTGCTCCTGGCTTCCTTCTAATCTTAGTTGCAATCTCACCTGCCAGAAGTCTTTCCGGATTCCTCTTAATTCTAGTACTCTCCCTCTGTTGATCATCTTCAATTCATCTCGAACAAATCCTTTGTATATAGACGTTTGCAAGTTGTTTCTCCCTATTAGACTATGAGTTCCTTGAGAGCAGGGACTGTCTTTTGGCTTTCTTTGTATCCCCAGCCCTTAGAATATGCCTGGCACATAGAAGACTTTAATAAATGCTTGTTGACTACAGACTACAAAGGGAATTGGAGTAGGTGACCTTTAAGACTCCCTTCCAGCTCCAAATCTAGCAGCCGTGTTCTAAAGTCACTCCTCTCTCTCCTTACTACTCTCCCTTCTAAGTATCAGCACCAGCGTCTATCCTGGAGCTGGACAGCGAGCGCTGCCTGTTAGTCTTAGGGGATCTCTTCTTCTTCTTCAGTGCCTACAGCTCAATTTACTGGTTGTGAGAATGGGGCTGACTAGGTCCTTGGGGGGATGGAAGAAGGAAGCAAGAGCAAGAGCAAGTCAAGGGAGGACCGGGACCTACCCGTTTTTTGTTTTTTTTTGTGAATATCAAAAGATTCCCAGTGCCTGGTTTCCGCATTCACTCCGTGACGTAAGGTTCTTGTCACGTGCCTTTTCTCGACACCCAATCAGAAAACGAAACCCTTCCAGGCTCGCGATTTAAACTGTTGCCATTGACCCTTCCAAGCTAGGTTTGGAATCTCAGGTAGCGTCCTCCGCTCGTGCCTTGGGGCGCAGCAGGGCATCGCTGGAGGGAGCCAGGGGAGTATGGAGCACCGAATAATTGGACCCGGGCCCTACCGCGCGACTAAGCTGGTAAGCTTGCGCTGTGTGTGTGTGTGTGTGTGTGTGTGTGTGTATTGGGGGGCGGCGGTTGGCACCTCCCCCTTCTCCACGTCCCTGTAGTGCAGAGAGATACCCATTCTAGCATCCCGGACTCCCCGCGCCCCCTGTGCGTCCGGGTCCTCCGGGGTCTCGGGCTTGAAGGCCCGAGTTTAGTCGAGTTCTTCCGGGAAAGAGCCCGCTCGTGGGTAAAGTTAATGCTCTTGATTGCTGAAATCCAGACCCCACTGTCCCTGATTGGGCGGGAGGCTAGGTGGGCTGCCGCTGGTACCTGGTTTTTAATTGATGGTTGAAGAAAGAACGAAAAGGCCAACTTAGTGCAGGGTTGCATGAACCTCCAGCTGTTAGCTTTCCAGGTAAAAGAAAAGAAGTACAAACACCAGACTTTTTAATTTCTCCATTCTACCCTTTAACCTTTAAAAAAAACAAAGACGACCAGACCCAGTGGGTTCTGAGATCTTTACGACCTTTTTTCTTTTATAACTAAACACACCTATAAGTCAGTGTGCCAGCTGAGGGAGAGAACCTGATTTAGTTCAGCTCTGTGTTCAGTCTGTTTACCATTTACTGGGACTGGGTGTGCACTTTCCTAAGTGAAACTTCTTACGTTTCTGTGGCTCTGGAACAAACGGTTTTTTGTTTTCATCTCACATTGCCTCATATTTTCTTAAACTGGGTTTCTCCTCCTTGCTTCATTTCCTGTGGGCTTGATGTTTAGATTTATCTAGGAGCACCCTGCCTTTGTTTCTGGGATAAAGTAACACTATGTCTACAACATCAAAAGTAGCCCTTGTTGTTTTGGAGCTTGGAGAGATCTAATCTGTGCCTTCTCAGCTTCCTCTCTGGGTGACTGAATTCAGATACATAGTTGTCAGTTTGTGTCTGAATATAAAATCGGAGTAAAACAGTTATTGTGCTTCATTTATTCTTATGGAAAAGATGAGCCCTGGATTCTCAGGTTTTCACCTTGCATTTGCTTCTCAGTCTGGTTTCTCTTCTGTATACAAGATATTCCTCTTTGTCTCATAAAGGTCCCTTCTCTTTCTGCCTTCTTTTGGTTCCCCTTTTAGATTTTAAACTCTTTGAGAGCTAGGACTTCCTTTTATTTTATCTCTAGTGATTAACACAGTGCCCGGCATATAGTAGGTACTTAATAAATGTTTATTGGATTTGGATAGACATGGACTAGACAATGATGACAACATTTGTGTAGCTTTTTAAGATTTGCAAAGTGTTTTACCAAGGTTATCTCACACTATTTTCATAAGGAGCTTGGAAGGAAGTGCTATTAGTGGCCTATTTTATAGATTAAGAAACTGAGGCAAACACAGCAAGTAAGCATCTGAAACTGTATTTGCTCTTAGGTTTTCCTGATTCCAAGCTTCCCTGGTCAAATGTATCCAATGAATAATCATTAATAGTCCTGTTAGCTTGGAAGGAGGTCTCTAGTGGAAAAGCTCCAGTGATTTGTATTGTGGTTCAGTCATGTCCAATTCTTCATGCCTCCATTTGGGGTTTTCTTGACAAAGATACTGAATGGTTTCCCATTTCTTTTTCCAGCTCATTTTACTGATGAGGAAACCAAGGCAAATAGGGTTAAGGGACTTTTCCAGGGTCACACAGCTAGTAAGTGTCTGAGGTTGCATTTAAACTCAAAGATGAGTGTTCCTGATTCCAAGTCCTGTGCTCTATCCATTGTACCACCTAGCTGCCCTATAAATCTCTTACAGGTGTTTGAGATACTTAAAAAAAAAACCCCAAACCCCTTAGTAGTAGTTTGAGAGAAAAGATTGTTTTCCCTGGTCTGTTTCCGTTATTTTTTACCATTTCTGAACAACACTTAACTTGCCTGTTGGTCTGTCATTTGTGATGGTTTAATTAACCTTTACAATGCCTACCCAGTAACAGGAAAATAAAAAGTGAAGGGGTTTATCTGGTGCAGAAATACACCTTTGTGGAAACATTTATAAGGGTTAATGTGACCTCCAAATAAAGGGGAGCTCTATGGCCCTTATTGGGAATGAAACAGAAAGGAAGCTATTCAGAGTAGAAAGAGGGTTTTTAGCTTTTAGAAGGAGAAATTGAGACTGGGCTATAGGGGAAGGAGAGTAAAGAGATTTGAGATAAGCCTGAGATAAATGAATGTTTAAAAAATTGAATAGAAGTTGTATTCTTGTGCCCCCCCCCCAACCTAAGAGAGGCTTAGAGCTGGTGGTATTTTTCATTGTCTTCCTCTATGGTAGCTCAGCGTCTGGAACTCAAGTTCTCTCAGCCTTGGGTAGTAGCAGGAATTTCAGGCCAGTGTGGTCACGCCAGGTTCTGAGTCTTCTTAGATTTTACTCTTTTCTGTGTTCTCTCAGATCCAATTACACTAGTCTTAGCTATTTCTCACCTGTGATGCTATATCTCTCAACTTGGCTCTGGCTATCCCCCCCATGGTTGGAATTTTTCCTTTCTCACCTCTGCTATGTAGCTCCCTTGGCTTTCTTTGAGACTCACCTTCAATCTCACCTTCTTCAGGCAGGCCTTTCCCTATCTCTTCAGCAGTTAATGCTTTCCTCTGAGATTAATTTCCATTTTTCTTTAAAAAAACAAACAAACAAAACCTCTGCTTTCCCTCTTAGAATCAATACCATGTATTGGTTTTAAAGCAGAAGAGCCACAAGGGCTAGGCAATAGGGGTTAAGTGACTTGCCCAGAGTCATACAGCTAGGAAGTATCTGAGGCCACATTTGAACCCAGGACCTTCCTATTCCAAGCCTGGCTCACTATCCACTGAGCCACAGCTGATCCTCATTTATTTTTAAAAGATAACTCCTGAATTATGAATAACTTCCATTTCCAGTACCTTGCAGAGTGCCTTGCCCATCATCAGTAAGCAGTTAATAAATGTTTTGTTGAAATACTATCAATTTTTTGGGAGTTTTGGGAGTCTCATCTGTTTAGAGTTGTAAATTATTATTATTATTATTATTTTTGTTGAGGGAAGGGGATTATATTCAAATATGCATAGGCACTTGTGCCCATAAAAATAGTTATTTCTGGGGGCAGCTGGGAGGCTCTGTGAATTGAGAGTCAGACTCAGAGATGGGAGGTCCTGGGTTCAAATATGACCTCAGACACCTAGCTGTGTGTCCCTGGGCAAGTCATTTAACCCCCATTGCCTAGGTCTTATCACTCTTCTGCTTTAGAGCCAATACCCAGTGTTGATTCTGAGATGGAAGGTAAGGGTTTTATTAAAAAAAAAAGTTATTTTTCTGGTTGACTTTGCCTCTTCATAATAATTTATTTCATTATAACTATATTTATTAGTATTTGCTAAAATTATTAAAGGAAGGGACTCTATATGGCTACAGCTTATATTTTGCTCTGTGTAGGTGTGCGATTTTTAAATAGATTCCTTGGGATCAGCTAGGTGACTCAGTGGATAGAATGAGAGACCTGGAGTTGGAAGAACCTGGGTTCAAATGTGGCTACAAACATTTCCTAGCTCTGTGACCCTGGGCAAGTCCTTTAACCCTATTTGTCTAGCTCATGCTGCTCTCTAGAGGTCTTAGGAATTTAAAAAAATGGTAAATTAGTTGTACGTTTAAATTTTTTTTTTCTTAATTTAGGGACTCTGTTTCTTCCAATAAGTTCTTTAAAATTTAACATTCAACATTTGAGTGTTAATGAGACACAAATTTGAGCTTTGTGAATGATACAGCCTATTTTGGAGATAGCTGAGTTGTGTTTAATTCAGGCATACAAACCCTTTGCACCTCTTTTCCACACACACACATATTTCCCACTTAACACTTCCCCCATCCCCCTTGTTTCTTTTCTGGTTAGTTGTCAATCAATCAATCAGTCAGCCAGCATTTATTTAGATCCTGATAAGTGCCAGACACTGATGAGTGATTTGTGTTAAGCACTGGGGATGTAAAAAGAGGCCAGAGCCCTTGCCCTCCAGGAGTTTACAATCTAATTAGAAAGATGATATGAAGCAATATTTTGTGTGTGTGTGTGTGTGTATGTGTGAATGCACATATACATATATATGAACATATTTCTGTTTATTTCTCTATAAATCTAATCACATATACACATCTAAAGCAAGTCATTTCCAAGATAAATGGGAAATAATTAACAGAGATGTCACTAACTTTAAGAGGGGTTGGAAAAAGCTTCCTGTGGAAGGAATGATTTTAGCTGGGACTTCTAGGAAGCCAGGGAGGCTGATAGTCAGGAGGGGAAGAAGGAGAGCATTCTTGGCATGGGAAAATCAAGACAATGCCTGGAGTTTGGGAGATGCTTTTGAAACAGCAAAGAGGTTAATGTCATTGGATGTTTTTTTTTGCTGAAGAGTAAAATGTAAGAAGCCTGGAAAGGCGGGAAGGGGATCGGTTATGAAGGGTTTTGAATGATAAACAGAGCATTTTGCACTTGCTCTTGGAGGAATTAGGAAACCACTGGAATAGGGGGGTAACCTGCTAGATCTGTGTTTTAGAAAAATCATTGTTTTTTTAAACCCTTACCTTCCGTCTTGGAATCAATACTGTGTATTGGTTCCAAGGCAGAAGAGTGGTAAGGGCTAGGCAATGGGAATCAAGTGACTTGCCCAGGGTCACACAGCTGGGAAGAGTTTGAGGCCAGATTTGAACCTAGGACCTCCCATCTCTAGGTCTGGCTCTCAATCCACTGAGCCACCCAGCTGCCCCCATCATTTTTTTTTTTGGTGGAGGATGGCCTGGAATTGGGGGCAGACTTGAGGCAGGCAGACCCACCAGCATGCTATTACCATTATCCAGGCATGAGGAGATGAGGGCTTGTTCCAGTGGCAGTATTGGGAGGAGAGAATGAGGCTTAAGGTTGAGATTGCAAAGCTGAAATTTACAGATCCTAGTAACTTTGGATTTGGGGAGGCCTCAGGGAGAGAAAGTGAGGAGTCCAGGGTGACTCCTGAGTGAGCCTGAGGGACTAGGATGGTGTTGCCCTCTACAGAAATAGGGAAGGTGGAAGGAGGGTTAAAGGGAAAGATCATGAATTCCCTTTTGGATGTAGGAGTTTAAGGTATCTACTGGAGTTTCAGATATATGAAAGGTAGTTGAAAAGTGAGATTGGAGATCAGTAGAGAGAGTGTAGGGAGAGTTCTCTGAGCAAGAAGACAGCTATTTATTAGCCATCTAACATCCAAACAAATCCATTAGAAATTGGATGGGATAGTAGAGAGAACCATCCACTTGGAATTAAGGGACTGTGTTTAATTTCTAGTTCGATCATTTATTAGCTGTGTGACCCTGAGGTAAATCATTTGATCTTTCTCTGCCTTAATTTCTTCCTCTGTGAATGGAACTAATAATTTATTGCCTATCTCATAGGGTTGATAGGAGGAAAGAGTATAAACCATAAAGAATTGTCAAACTTACTGCCACAAACCCACAAAATTCCTGAGAACCAGATTAAAATTGGGAAATATTTAACAAAATGAATAAAAACACAATCCAACATTCACAGTGTTAATTTGTGGTTTTCTAAGTCAATATTCAGCCCATAGGAATATGTTTTTAAGTGAATTTATATATCATTTTGAAACCCTTACCTTTAGTCTTAGAATCAATAGTGCCTACTGATTCTAGGGCAAAGGATTCTGCAGTAAGGGCTAGGCAATAAGGAGTTAAGTGACTTGCCCAGGATTACACACTTAGGTAGTGTAGTGTCTGAGGTCTGTGATTTGAACCCAGGACCTTCAGTCTCTAGGCCAGGCTCTCTATCCATTGAACCATCTACCTGCCCCTTCTATGTGAATTTAATATCACTGCCTTAAAGCAAAATATAAATATGAGCTGCTATTATTATTGAGTGGGTCATAACTTCCTGGAACCTCAGTTTCCTGATTTATAAATGGAGATAAAGCTACCTCTCACATAATAGGATAATGTATCTAAAGTGCTTTGCATTCATAAAGTGCCATATAGTGAATTATGATTATGAGTTGGTATACTTTCCTAGCCTTTGGTCCCTGATGGATGGAGAAGAATGGAAGAGAATTTAGATGTCATCTAGTCTAATCACTTGAAGTAGAAGGAATAAAAAAGGAAATAGAAGTAAAAAACAACCAACCTAATTATCTAACAAAATTAAGACCACATGAGCAAAGCTCTCCTGGCTCTCATCTCCCACCACACCCCACAGGAAGAGAGTTAGAGGCGAGGTTACACAAAATTTATATCTTCCCTACATCAACACAGAACATGAGAAGGAAAGTGGGGTGCTGGGAATTGTAGTTCTAGGGTTCAAATTGTAATTACACATAACTGAATCCACGGGAGCTTGTAAGTTCATAATAATTAGTAAGAGAAGAAAGTGTAAGACAGTGGGTGTACCCATAGTTAGGGATTAAGGACATGGATGATGGTCTGGCAAAGAAGACTGAGAAATAGTAGAGAGACAAGTAGGAGGTGAACTAGGAGAGAACTTTTGTCACAGAAATCCAAAATCTAAAATACTGGGAAGGATCAGGACTGAGAAGAGGCCATTGGATTTGGAGGGGAACTACATATATTTATATTATCTACATTGAGATGGAAGTTTCTTTAACTTAATGGGGTTTGGCTTTCTTATTACTTATAGTGAATTAATTAGTCTAGGTTTATTATGATTGAAAGTCTGATGTATTCCAGGGACTTACATATTCTTCATTTTAGGCTGTCTCAGTAGTCTTAGGATTCTCCAAGATATTTGTCAGCTGTCTCAGTATAGAATACACATGGCAAAAAGGATTTTTTCCCCTAAAAAAGGAGTTTATTCACAGAAAAAGTGAGAAAGCCACAGTAGATCATCTTTCTATTAAATTGAGACATATTTGTGGGGAAAAATCTGCATCCTAATGCCTCTGCTTTTTGTTTCAGGTTAGGTACCAGAGGTCTGACTTCTAAGGGGCTTCTCCTTAAAGCAGGACTGATACCACTGGGGGAAATTTCATAGAATTGTAAATTTAGAGTTGGAAGGAACTTTAAAGAACTCAGTCCAACACCAACAATTCAGAGGTTAAGGGATCGTAGCTGGAAATTTGTTTTCCTTTTTTCACAAATAACAGGGAGAGAGATACAGCAGTGTCAACTATTAACCTAGAGAAAGTAGGCTTTGATGACCCCTCCTTATGAAAGCAAGATTATTAAGAACTTACTTTAGGGAAGTGAATGCTCTTTTCTGATTCCCCTTGTCTACGCTGGGGCTTAGAAGCATATTAATGCATTTTCTAAGAGTCAGTTTAATTTTTGCTGTGTTCAGTTATTTCAGCTGTGTCCACGATTGAGGTTTTCTTTTTCTTTTTTTAAAAATTTTATTTAGTCAATTTAGAACATTATTCCTTGGTTACAAGAATCATATTCTTTCCCTCCCTCCCCTTGCCCCACCTTTCCCATAGCTGATGTGCAATTTTACTGCGTATTACATGTGTCCTTGATCAGAACCCATTTCCATATTATTCGTATTTACACTAGGACATTGATTTAGAGTCTATAACCCCAATCATATCCCCCTCAATCCATGTAATTGAGCAGTTGTTTTTCTTCTGTGTTTCTACTCCCACAGTTTTTCCTCTGAATGTGGATAGTGGTTTTTCTCCTCTATCCCTCTGGGTTGCTCATGATCACTGCATTGCCACTAATGGAGAAGTCCATTACATTCTGTTGTGCTACAATGTATCAGTCTCTGTGTGCAATGTTTTCTTGCTTCTGCTCCTCTCACTCTGCATCAATTCCTGGAGGTTGTTCCAGTTCATTTTATAGATGAGGAAACTGAGGCAAACAGGTTTAAGAAAATTGACACAGCTAGTGTCTAAGGCCAAATTTGAATTCAGGTCTTCCTGACTCCAAGCTTGATGCTCTCTATCCACTGTGCCACCCATCATGCCCTGTTTATAGCTTGTAAGAATTAAAATTCTGAGACTGGCCTTACATTAGTAAAGTTTGTTAGAATCCCCTGGATAGGTAAAAGAGGAGAAGTAGATAGAAGGATAAAGTGAAATGGTCTAATCTACAATACCATGGTGTTGATCCCAGTAGTCAGCTTCCTCCTTTGAATCTTTTTAACCTCTCCTTTTCCATCCCGTTCAGAATCATCATCTGCATCAGGTTCAGAGTCATGTAACCTAAGTTAAGTAACTAAGTGACCAGCATAGGTGATGCAAGGGATGTAGCTCCAGGGATGCAGGCACACAGGCAGGACAATATCCCATATGTAATCCTAGGAGAGGATTCTGTTCACATAAGAAATGTTGAAAAAAATAGGATCCTAGAAGTTAAAACTGATGTTATGTCCCAAATAAAATAACAGACAAATAGAAATCACTTTTATATGAAATATATTACAGTTCTATAATATATTTATAATATTACATATAACATATTATACTTATATATTATATTTATACTATTTAATATCTATCTATAATGTAAATTATATTCATAGTGTAATATTAAATATAATGTATTTTATAATGTACATTTTATTTCTATGTATAATATTAAATAGAATACATTATACCTCTATAATGTATATTCTGTTTATATGTATAATATAATATACTTCTATAATATATGTTATATTGATATTATTACATATAATATATTCATATGCATGATATTAAATATAATACATACCTCTCTAATGTATATTCTATTTATATGTATAATATTAAATATATTATGCTTCCATAGTATATGTTATATTTACATATAGAATATTAAATACAATATATTATAATTCTATATTGCATATTATATCCATAATGTTAAATAGAATGCATTATACTTCTATAGTAAATATTATGTTTATGCTATTAAATATAATATATTATGCTTCTATAATGTATATTCTATTTATATGTATATCAAATTAACTACATTATACTTCTATAATGCATATTATATGAATAATATGAAATATAATGTATCATACTTCTAGAATGTATTTTATTCATCATATTAAATATAACACATCATACTTCTATAATATATATTATGTTTATAATATATAATATACTTCTATAATGTATATTATATTTATATGCATGATGTTAAATATGCATCATACTTTCACAATATGTATTATATTTATATTTATTATATTGAACATAATATATAAATCATATTTTAATATTTCTTTTTAATTTTAATGCTAAGCATGGAAACACAATAGAGAAATAAACCAATTATTTAGTAAATTGCATGTGCCACATGAGGCAGCCAGATGGCTCTGTGGATAGAGCACTGGGCCTTGAATCAGGAAGATCTGAGTTAAAAAATATGGCCTCAGTCACTCACTAGCAGTGTGATCCTGGGCAAGTCACTTAACCTCTTCTTTGTCTAAATCCACTGGAGAAGGAAATGGCAAATTGGTATTCTTGTCAAGGAAACTCCATGGACAACCGTGGTCCATGGGGTCACGAAGAATCGGACACAACTGAGCAGCAACAACGTGCCAGGTGCTGCTAAGTTCTTAGGATACAAATATAAATAGACAAGATAATCCCGGCCCCAAATGTTCTAAAAGGGGACTTAGAAGGAAAGTCTGGGTGGGTAGATACCCACTTAGAGATGGTGGCACGTTGTGGGAAGCCTGGCTGGGCAGGAGAAAGTGCAAACTCACCTGTCTGAGCCGGGGAACCAGGGACGGAGTTCAAGCTAGTGACAGAGAGATGAGAATGATGGATAGAGGTTAGCAGGTGTGATAAAGGCATGGCAGGGATAATGTCCTTCGCGAAACATCTCTTGTGTTTGAAAGAAACTTCCTAGAAGTAAGTTATTTTAAAATAGTGACATTTCTATTAAAAAATTTAGTCATTCCCCCTTTATTTTGGTTTATTTGCTATTATCTTATGCAAATGGTCAATGATATTTCTTGATCAGAGGCATGATATAATTGGGAATATTTTAGGAATATCAGTTGGGCAGCTCTAAGGGATGCACAGATTTATTTATTTTTATATATTTTCATAAGTAATAAAAAAGGAAATACATTTGTTTTTAATTTTATATATTTTCATAAGTAATAAAAATAAGGGAAAGATACTTATTTTTAAATTTTATATTTAAATTATATGTTAAATTATATATTTTATATATTGATAAATTTATATATATGTAGAATATATTTTATATATGAATTTATGTATAATTTAATATATAATTTGTATATTTACAAATAATAAAAAATAAGGGAAGGTCAGATGCCATCTCCAGATTTACCAGTGGCATCTTGATTGCCAACAAGTATAGCCTTTTCTCAATCTTGCTCTTCCTTAGTCTCTCAGCAGTATTTGACACTGTCAATCACCTTCTTATGGATATACTTTCTTCTCTGTTTTTATGATTCTAGTCCTCTTATTTGACTTCATTTCCATAGTGATTGGTTGATGGCTTAGCTCATTCTTACAGACCCAGTAGAGGTATTACCAGATCAAAGGGTATGTACAGTCTTTTAGCCCTTTGGGTAGAGTTCCAAATTGCCCTCCAGAATGGTTGGATAAGTTAATGTGATCTTTCTGAATTGCGGGACCGTTACTCTTCTTTCCTCCTCCTCCAAATTAATAAGGCTGAGTAAAACAAAGAGTAGGGCCAACTCTTCCTTCTAGGTTGGATCAATGGAGGAGATGATGGCAGCAGATGATATTGGGATGAAGTGTGTAATTGAGGAGGAGAGGAAACTCCAGAGGGAGATGATTAATTTTTCTAGTAAAGTATATAAACTGAGGTCCATTGAGGGGAGAGAGTTGGAGTGGTATAGGTAGCCAGGGAAAGGGAAGGCTTAGAATAGCTTCCCTGGGAAATGTGAAAGAGTTAGTTAGGGACAAGTATAAGGGTTGTTGGACATAAATGAGGACTCACTGAGAGTGGTTCCCCAGAACAAGTAGTGGCTTGCAGAGAAGCAAATTTAGGCTTAATGTAAAAGAAAACTTTTTACCAGTGCTATCTAAAAGTGGAATGGGCTCCCTCTGGAGTTAATGGGTTTTTCTGTTTAAAAGTTGATGGGCTTCCTCTGGAGTTAATGGGTTTCTCTCCTTACTAGAAGTCTTCAAGCAAAGGCCAGTTAGTTGTTTTTTGGGGATTCATGGTGAAGTACAGATTGGACTTGATGGCTTCTGAAATCCCTTCCACCTTTAAAGTTTTGTGATTCTGTAATCTTCCTAAATTCTCTGATTCTATTAATAGTTTATAATCTTGGAATTAACTTTGACTCTTTATCTCTCATTCCACACAACCAGTCATGATGACCATCATGGCAGGCTTTGAAATCATTATGCTAAATTTATTTTGAATTTGATAAAGCCTTTCCCCCCCTGATTACAATGTATAGTGTTTTATGTGTGGGTAAAATAAAAAGTGTTAGTACATACTGTTTTCAGGTGAAAGGCTGTAGTCATGACTTTGGCTATGCTTCCTTCTCCTTGTTGTATGCCAGCTATGCCCTTTTCATACACCTTCTATTGGGAATAATGCTTGTTATACAGGATGAATCTCTAGTGAACCATGACTTCCATGGGAGGAATGATGAGAGCATGGTGTTGTCTAGGAAACAGTTTAGAGGGCACCCTACCATGGATTTGGTGTTCTGCTTCAGCTGTGGCCTGACACTCATAGGAACATAGATTTAAAGGTAGAACTTTGAGGCTATTAAGTCCATTTCCTTCATTTTTTAAATGAGGATGTGGAGCCTAAGAGAAGTTAGGTGAGTTACCCAGGCTCACTCTTCCACTAAGCTGATGACCTGTAGATGGTTGTATTTTGCTTCTCTAGGGAATCTGGTAGTATCTGTATCTCTCTGGTGACAACGATCTAGATGATCCAGACTGACCCTCTTCCCTTATTCTCTGGGCAACTCCACTTAAGCTATAAGCCTTCCTCTTTGTGTGCTAAAACAGATCAAATTTATTGCCTTGTATTTCTTTTTAAGAACCCCCAAAGCAGATCCAATGGACTGGCATATATGTTGATACTGGTAATGAGTAAAGACCTCATGAAAAGTTGGTCAGCAGTGAGCATCTTCTGCTTAGTAAATATGATAGGTTATAACTAATACTTCATTCTGCCTCCTGAGCAGGAAGATGACATCCAAGAGTTGAAAACAGTTTCACATTGAAAGCATGGCTAAATGGTTTTAGAATTGGTATGTCCTTTCTACTTTATCCTTCAGCAAAGGAGTGAATCAAGAATTATTCTTAGGATCATTTTGGATCTTTTTTCTCCCCGATTAACAAATGTTTTTCTTCCTGCACCCCACCTCCATTGAGAACCAAAACAAAACTTTCATTTATTTTTTATTTTAAAATTTTATCTTTGTTTTATTCTATAACAAATTTACACACAAGTTTTCAAAGTTATATGATTTGTGTTGTCTCCTTCCCATATTTTCTCCCCTCTCCTGGAGATGACAAGCAATTCCACTGGGTTGTACATATACCATCACTCCAAACACACTTCCATATTATTCATTTTTGCAAGAGAATAATCCTATAAAGCCCAAACCCCAAATCATACCACCAAATAAACAAGTGATAAATCATATGTCATCATCTGCATTTATATTCCAACAGTTCTTTCTCTAGAGGTGGACAGCAACTCTTTTTCAGAAGTCCCTCAGAATTGTCCTGGATCATTGCATTGTTGCAAAAGAAAAGTTTGAAAAAACAAATATAGTTAATTAAAAAAAAATCCCATTTTGACCATGTCTAAAAATGTATTCACATTCTGCACTGCATTCTGCATTTTATTATTATTTAAATTTTTTTTCCCCAAACAACAAAAATTCATCCTTCCTCCTACTTCCCTACCCCTTGAACTGAGAGGAAAAAAAACAAAAAAACAAACCATTTGGTACAAACGTGAATAGTTTAAACAGAACAAATTTCACACATTTCTTGTGTCCAAAAAAGTCTGTACTCTGTCACCTCTCTATTAGGAGTTAGGCAGCATATTTCATGACGAGGCCTCTAGAATTATGGCTGGTCATTTCAACTGATCAGAATTCTAAGTCTTTGTGAGTTGTTTTTCTTTTTATAATGTTATTATATACATTGTTTTCCTGGTTCTACTCCTCTCATTGTGTATCAATTCATGCAAGGCTTCCCAGGTTTCTCAGAAACCCTCACCCTCATTATGGCTTGTCGTACAAGTGTCTCACCTTTATATGCATTAGCTACTCAGGCCTGTTCATGGGCACTTTTAGTTTCCAGTTTTTGCTACCCCAGAAGGAACTGTTGCAAACATTTTTGTGTTTCCTTAAGACTTTTGTTTAGGACTAATTTTTCTCTTAATTTCTCCTCTCTTCCCCACCTCTCCTTCTTCCCCTTTTCCTTCTGTTTCCCTCTGAAAGAAAAGTCTTTCTATACCCAATTCATTGTATGGATATTCTTCCTTCCTTTAGTCAATTCATATGAAATTGAACTTCAGCTGTCAACCAGTCTCCCCACCCCTTTCTTCTTGATTGTATATACTATTCTTTGTGCATTCAGATTATGAGGATTTTCTCATTCTTTCTTTCCATTCTTTCCTCACCTTTTCCCTCTTCCCACCCTCTTTTTTTTTTATTCCTTTTCTCCTCCCTTTCCATTCTTCTTTTAGGATCATCAAAATGTAACAGGAGAGCTCTCAGGACTTCTGTCTAATTGAGCTCCCTTTATGATCCCTGATGATAATCAGTATTTCTGAGGCCCATATATATATCATTCTCCTATATTATAAAGTAGACAGTTCTTTCTCAGTCCTTTATGATTACTGGTTTATGTCTACTTTTTTGTTTCTCTCAAAATTTGTGTTTGTATTTCAAACTTTCTGTGCATCTTTGTTCTTTTCACCAGGAATTCTTGGAAGTGATCCATTTCATTCAAGATCCATTTTTTCTCTCCTATTGGATTATTCTCAATTGTGTTGGGTAGCTCATCTTTGGTCTTGAGCCTACAGACTCCAGACTGGCCTGGGGTCTTGAACTGAGATTTTGCTTTGTCCTTGGAGTCAGAGCCGCTTGCTTCTAGCTCAATACTTAGTCTAGGGTTTGTGACCAGTCCTTACTCCAGAATGCCACTGCTAGGCATAGGTTCCTCCTTAGTTCACTTGGAATGCAGACCTGGAGTGAGTGGCACAACTTCCAGCTGACATATGCAGAATTTTGCTGTGCATAGTAAGGTTGGGATCCCTGCTTTGGAAAATGTCTCACTGACTTTTTTTTCCTTGGATTTTCCAATCTCAGTTTGATATTTTTCTCATGATCTTTGTGGAAGGGTTTTGGTAAATAGCTAGACTATCATTCTGTTTACTCTTCCATCATCTCAGCTCTATCTCCTCTAGTCATTTTCTTTCTTTTTTTTCTTTTTAAACCCTTACCTTCCATCTTGGAATCAATACTGTGTATTGGCTCCAAGGCAGAAGAGTGGTAAGGGCTAGGCAATGGAGGTCAAGTGACTTGCCCAGGGTCACACAGCTGGGAAGTGTCTGAGGACAGATTTGAACCTAGGACCTCCCGTCTCTAGGCCTGGCTCTCAATCCACTGAGCTACCCAGCTGCCCCCTCTAGTCATTTTCTTAACATAATTCCAAGCTGCCCTCCAGAATGGTTGGATGACTATGAAGTCATCCTTACCAATAGTTCAGAGGCTCAAAGATCTAAAGCTAGAAGGAAGATTACAGCTCATGTGATCTAACATTCTTTTTTTACAGATGGGGAAATTAAGGCCTGGAGAAATTAAGTGAGCTAGCTCAGGTCCCAAAGATAATAAGTGGAAGAGCTAGCATTTTTACTCAGCGATAATGAACTCCAAAAGCAACATTCTATCCTGCCTGTCTTTTGCCTAGCTGCTCAAATACTGATTACCTCATCTTTATTTTTAGTTGACTGGGTAAAATTAATTTTAAGTAATTCCTTTTTTAATAGGGTTTTTACAAAACCCTTGCCTTCTCTAAGCATCAGTTTTAAGGCAGAAGAATGGTCAGTGCTAGGCAATGGGGATTGAGTATCTTGTCCAGGGTCACACAGCCAGAAAGTGTCTGAAGCCAGATTTGAACCTTTGACCTCCTGTCTCCAGGCCTGGCTCTCTATCCACTGAGCCCCCTGGCTATCCCAATAAATTCTTTTTAAAGGGCAAAATTTTTATCTTTATTTTGAATATAGAGCTTTAGGGAAAAACAATGTAGATTGCTAATGTTGATCTCTTTCTGCGTTTCTCTACAGTGGAATGAAACAATTGAACTTTTTCGTGGTAACATGCCATTACGGAAACATCGAAGTCATTTCAAAAGTTATGAACGTTGCTTCACAGCCTCGGAAGCCGTAGATTGGTTACATGTCCTGCTCAGGCACAGCCAGAACTTTGGCCCAGAAGTGACTCGCAAGCAGACAGTACAGCTGCTCAAAAAGTTCCTGAAGAACCATGTTATTGAGGACATCAAGGGCAGATGGGGTCAGGAAGACTTCGAGGACAACCGACATCTCTACAGGTACCTCGTCTCCTTCTGAGCCCATTCTCCCCTACGTTTTTTTAAAATTTAGAATATTTTTTCATGGGTACATGATTCATGATCCCCCCCTCCCCCAAGTTGACAAGGAGTTCCACTGGGTTATATATGTATCATTGTTCAAAATCTATTTCCATGTTATTTATATTTGCAGTAGAGTGATCATTTAACATCAAAACCCAAATCATAGCCTCATCGAGACATGTGATCAATCATGTTTTTCTTCTGTGTTTCTACACCTACAGTTCTTCCTCTGGATGTGGATACATTCTTTCTCATAAGTCCCTCAGAATTGCCCTGTATCATTGCATTGCTGCTGGTAGAGAAGTCAGTTACATTTGATTGTGCCACAATGTATCAGTTTCTGTGTACAATGTTTTCCTGGTTCTGCTCCTCTCACTCTGCATCAATTCCTGGAGGTCATTCCAGTTCACATGGAATCCCTCCACTTCATTATTCCTTTGAGCACAACAGTATTCCATCACCAACAGATACCACAATTTATTCAGTCATTCCCCAATTGATGAACAACTCCCCCCCCCCCCGCCATTTTCCAATTTTTTTCCACCACAAAGAGTGCAGCTATGAATATTTTTGTACATGTCTTTTTCATTATTATCTTTATGGGGTACAAAACCAGATGTGGTATGACATAATCAGAGGGCAGGTAGTCTTTTTAAACCCTTTGTGCATAATTCCAAATTGCCCTCCAGAATGATTGGACCAAATTCACAACTCCACCAGCAGTGTTTGTGTCCCAATTTTGCCACATCCTCTCCAACATTTATCACTTTCTTTTGCTGTCATATCAGCCAGTCTTCTAGGTGTGAGGTGGTACCTCAGAGTTGTTTTAATTTGCATTTCTCTACTCAAGAGGGATTTAGAACACTTTTTCATGTGTTATTGATAGCTTTGATTTCTTCATGTGAAAACTGCCTATTCATGTCCTTTGCCCATTTGTCTTTTGGGGAATGGCTTGGTTTTTTGCAAATTTGACTTAGTTCATTATTTATTTGGGCAATTAAACCTTTGTCAGAGAGTTTTGTTATAAAAATATTCTCCCAGTTTGTTGCTTTCCTTCTAATTTTTGTTGCATTGGTTTTGTTTGTACAAAATCTTTTTGATATAATCAAAGCCATTCATTTTACATTTTGCAGTGTTCTCTGTCTCTTGCATGATCATAAATTCCTTCCTTTTCCACAGATCTGACAGGTATACTATTCTGTGTTCACCCAATTTATTTGATTTCACTATTTATATTTAAGCCATTTTCCCATTTTGAATTTATCTTGGTATAGGGTGTAAAATATTGATCTAAACCTAATTTTTCCCATTCTATTTTCCAATTTTCCCAGCAGTTTTTGTCAAATACTGAATTCTTGTCCCCAAAATTGGGGTCTTGGGGTTTATTAAACACTAGCTTTCTAAGGTCATTTATCCTTAAGTCTATTCCACTGATGCGCCCTTCTGTCTATTAGTAAGCACCATGTGTTTTTATGACCACTGAACTTATAGTTCAGTTTAAGCTGGTACTGCTACATCCCTGTCCTTTATTTTTTTTAAAAATTATTTTCTTTGATATTCTTGATCTGTTGTTCTTCTAGAAGAACTTTGTTATAATTTTTTCTAATTCTATACAAAAGCTTTTTGGTAGTTTGATAGGTATGGCACTGTGTAAGTAGATTAATTTGGGTAGGATTGTCAATTTTATTATATTAGCTCATCCTACCCAGGAGCAATTAATGTTTTTCCAATTGTTTAGATCTAGTTTTAATTGTGTGAAAAGTGCTTTGTAGTTGTGTTCATATAATTCCTGTGTTTGTCTTGGCAGATAGATTCCTAAGTGTTCTATATTGTCTAGAGTATTTTTAAATGGAATTTCTCTTTCTTACTCCTGCTTCTGAGTTTTGTTGGAAATATATAGAAATACTGATGATTTATGTGATTTTATCTTGTACCCTGCAACTTTGCTAAAGTTGTTAATTATTTCCACTAGTTTTTGAGTTGATTTTCTGAGGTTCTTTGAGTATATCATCATATCATCTGTAAACAGAGATAGTTTAGTTTCTATATTGCCTACTTTAATTCCTTCACTATTATTATTAAATAATAGAGGTGATAATGGGCATCTTTGTTTCACTCTTGATCTTATTGGGAAGGCTTCTAACTTGCTGATGGTTTTAAAAATATATTGTTTATTATTTTGAGGAATGACCCTTCTATTCCTATACTTTCTAGTGTTTTCAAAAGCAATGGGTGTTATATTTTGTCAAAGGCTTTTTCTGCATCTATTGAGATAATCATGTGATTTTTGTTGGTTTGATTATTGATATGGTCAATTATGTGAATTGTTTTCCTCATACTAAACCATCTTTGCATTCTTAGTATAAATCCCATATGATCATAGTGAATAATCCTTATGATCACTTGCTGGAGTCTTTTTGCTAGTATTCTATATAAGATTATTGCATCTTTTTTTCATTAAGGAGATTGGTCTGTAGTTTTCTTTCTCTTTTTTTGGTCTGCCAGCCTTTGGAACCAGTACCATATTTGTGTCATAAAAGGAATCTGATAAAACTCCTTTTTTGCTATTTTGTTAAATAATTTGTATAGTATTGGAATTTGTTCTTTTTTGGTCCTGGGGATTTTTTCTTAGGAAGTTCCTTGATGGCTTGTTCATTTTCTTTTTTTGAGATGGGATTATTTAAGTATTCTATTTCCTCTTTTGTGAATCTAGGCAATTTCTATTTTTGTAAATATTCACACATTTCACCTAGATTGTCATATTTATTTGCCTTATAATTTAGCAAAATAGTTCTTAATAATTACTTTAATTTCTCCTTCATTAGAAGTGAGATCATCCTTTTCATCTTTGATAGTGTTAATTTGATCCTCTTCTTTTTTAAGATTTGATTAACTAGTACTTTATCTATTTTATTTGTTTTTTCAAAAGTACCAGCTCCTAGTCTTATTTATTAGTTCAATAATTCTTTTATTTTTCAATTTGATTAATTTCTCCTCTAATTTTTAGGGTTTCCAATTTAGTTTTTATCTTGGATTTTTAATTTGTTCTTTTTCTAATTTTTTAAAGTTGCAAGCCCAATTCATTGATCTCTTCCCTCTCGATTTTGTTGCTATAAGCACTCAGAGATAGACGATTTCCCCTGAGTTCTGCTTTGGTTGTATCCCATAGGTTTTGATACAATGTCTCCTCATTATCATTCTCTTTAATGAAGCCTGTAATTGTTTCTATGATTTCTTCTTTGACTAACCAGTTTTGAAGAATTAGATTATTTAGTTTCCAACTAATTTTAAATTTGCCTTTCTGTAGAGCCTTGTTAATTGTAATTTTTACTGCATTATGATCTGAAAAAGTGGCATTTATTCTTTCTGCTTTTGTTTGCAATATTTCTATGCCCTAGTACATGGCCATTCTTTGTATATGTACCATGTACTGCTGAGAAGAAGGTATATTCCTTTTCATCCCTGTTCAGGTTTCTCGTTATGATTACTGTGTGTTGCCCTCCATAGTATTATCCCCATTATATCCTGCTATATTCCCTTTTACTCTTTTCTTCCTCACGAGTATTTTGCTTTTTGGCACCCCCCCCCCCCCCCCAGTTTTCCTTCCCTTCAGTTACACCCCTGCTACCCCTGCTTTCCTTGTCATGTTCCCCTTTTATTTCTCTATAGGGTGATAGAATTCTATACTCCACTGAGTATACTTATTTTTCCCTCTCTGAACCAGTTATAATGGGAGTAAAGTTTAAGTATTGCCTGTCCCCATCCTTATTCTCCCTTCTCTGTATTGATTTTTCTTGCCCCTTTATATTATATAATTTACCCTATTCTATCTCTCCCTTCCCTTTTCTCTCAGTGCAAGCCTCTCTTTCAGCCTTTGATTTTTTACATTTATTTATATGCATATGTATCATATACATACATACATATCATTCCATATCATCACATTTACATATATATCTTATATTGCCACATACATCATATTATCATAATCAGCTTAATTTTCCATCCTCTTTCTGAGTAAATTCCTTCTCTACTACTAAGAGTAATTTTTGAGAATTCTATAAATCTTCTTTCCATGTAGACATAAAACCATTTTTACCTTAATGAGCCCCTTAAAATTTCTCTTTCTAATTTACCTTTTTGTGCTTCTCTTGTGTTTCTGTGTTTGGAATTCAAATTTTTTGTTTAGGTCTGGCTTATTCCTCAAGAATGCTTGGAAATCTTCTATCTTATTGAATGACCATTTTTCCCCCCTGAAAGAATATACTCAGTTTTGCTGGATAGGTGACTCTGTGTTATAAACCCAAATCTTTTGCCTTCCTGAATATCATATTGAATGGCTTTTGATCTTTTAATGTAGAAGCCACTAGAACCTGTGTGATCCTGATTGTAATTCCATGGCATTTGAATGGCTTCTTTCTGGCTGTTTGAAGTATTTTTTTCCTTGGCTTGGTGGCTCTTGAATTTAGCTATTACATTACTGGAAATTGTCAATTGAGGATTTCTTTCTGTAGGCGATCTGTGAATTCTTTCAATTTCAATTTTGTTTTCTTGTTCAAGGACCTCTGGGCAGTTATCTTTTATAATTTCTCATAATATGATATCCAAGGTTTTTCCTTGATCGTGGTTTTCAGTTAGTCCAATAATTTTCAGATTGTCCTATATCTATTTTCTAGGTTAGTTGTTTTTTCAATAAGATATTTCATCTTTTCCTCTTTTTTTCTTTTCATTCCTTTGATTCTGCTTTGTTTCTTGATTTCTCATGAAATCATTAGTTTCCAGATGGTTAATTCTGATTTTTAAGGCCTGGTTTCCTCTTTTAGTTTTGATTCTCCTTTTTCAGTTGGCCCATTTCTTCTTACATCACTTTTATTTCTTCTTACATTACTTCCCTTTCTTTTTGCCTCAATTTCATTTTTTAAAAATTTCTTTCCCACTTTTCCTTTTTAATTGTTTTTTAAAGTCTTTTTTGAGTTCTTCCAGACTCTGCGTCCAAACCATATTTTTCTTTTGGATTTTGCATGTGTTTTCTCTGCTTTCACTGTCTCCTTCTGTGTTTGTACCTTGCTCTTTGTCTCCATAAAACTTCTTTAGAGTTAGGTGCTTTTGTTGTTTGACCATTTTTCCTATCTAATTATAGGTAGGCTTTGTTTTCTGGGATGTTGGGGTATCCACTTAAACTTCAGTCCTTTGTTGATGATTATTTTAGCTTATTTTCTGGGTTGTTACTATTTTACCAGATAGTGTGAGGGCTGAGAACACTAAGATCTCCCTCCTCCTGCTGGTTCAATTGACCCTTGAGATGCTGATAGCTTAAAGATTTTCCTCAGCCTTGATTGTAAGCTTTTGATCTCAGTCTGATCTTGATTAGGTCCAGGGTTGAATAAATTGTAGTGCCAGGCTTAGGATCAGGTTTTTAATTTCATGTTGTTCTTGATTCAAACAGGCACAGCCTTGATTGCCCTGTCCTGGAGCTCCACCCTTAGGTTTTGGCAAAAAGATCTTGGGGGAGGGCAAGGGCTCCTTCTGAAAAATGTATTCTCACCCCCAACCCAGACCAGGATTCCTGGCTTCTTTCTGGGCCCATAAGAATCAGCCCTGAATGCTCTGGGTTGGGACCCCTGACTTCTCTACAGGTTTGTGAGACACTCACCTGCGAATGCCTCAAGGAGAGAGAGAGAGAGGATAGTAGATTGGATTCCGCGGGGGGCGTGACGGAGCCAGGAGATGGAAGAATTGAGTCAGAAACCAAGCCGTATTGATTTTAATGGAGCCACAGCAGAACTTCGGACTCTGGAAATCTCAAAGGAAAGAACTGCCCAGTAGTCCAAATTTACCACCACTCAAGTCAGAGAAATGATGGAGCTTAGCTGAGAGATTAGCCTAGTTTCCTTAAGTTAGTTGCCAAGCAGGCTGAGAGAATAATGTGTAGATAATAGGATGAATTAGAAAGAGCTAGGTATTAGCATTGGAAAAGGAAAGCACCTGGGGTCCCAGGTGAGAGAGAGGATAAAGAGGAAGAAGAAAGACAGTGTTAGGCAAGGCATGAGATCCAAGAGAGAGAGAGATAGAGAGGGAGGAAGTTAAAGATGGAGCTTGGCCGGAGGCCAGGCTCCAGGAAGGACAGACATAGGTGAGAGGAGAGGCAGATATAGGTGAGAGGAGAGGCAGCAAAGAGGGCTGGCCTTCTGTGGAGCTCCTATTTATTACCATTGAGATGCAAATGTACACAATACATAGGGATGATTATCATTGGTTAAAGACAAGGTATAGGTGTGGTTTTTCTTAGCCAGGTGAACACAAAGAAACCTGATTTCGTGCCTAATCTGGGGGAAGCTGGGATCAAGGGTCAACAGGCTTTACTAGCCATGCGCAAGACTGAGCATGCTCTCTTCTAAGACAATCTTTACATTCTAACTGTTTCCCTTGTCCCTAGATAGGTGTGGACTGCTACAGTTTGAAATTTCCAGGGGTGTGGGTTGACTTGGACCACTATTTGCTCTGATAGAATCTCAGGGTCTGACTTAGCCTGGACTTAAGTTTGAAACCTGTGAGAACAGATGTTTGGGGGGCATGTTGTGTGGCGTTGGGTTTGTGGTTTGCTCTTGGCTTGCTTGTCACTCCTTGCTATGCATCCTGCTAGCTCTGTTTCCCTCTCACCTCAGTTCCCCAGATGGTCTCTGCCTACCTTTTGGGTTTTTATTTTCTTGAAAGTTGTTTTACTCTGTCTCCTTGTTGGGTCTTTTACCCCTGTATTTGTTTTGTGGTGATATTTTAATTTTGGTTGGAGAGGATTTTCATGGTGAAAAGGTGCTGCTACTCTATAGTTACTCCTCCATCTTGGCTCTTGAGCTCACTTTGGTGTCCTTCCATTCCACCCTTGGTGGGTGATGGGGAAGTTGTAGATGCTTGGTGATGGGAATGAACCATTCCTTCCTTTCATAAGAATTTATTATGTGACAGAAATTATACCAAACACTGAGAATAAAAAGCAAAAATGAAGTAGTCCTTGCTCTTGAGAAGTTTATATTCTGTGATAATTTATGAAATAAAAATATCTATTCATTCTTTGCCTACTCTTTGATGGCATGGCTTTATTTGAGGCTGGGAAGAATTCTAGGGGCGTTGCAATGCCAGTTCTACTGTGGTCCTCTTGAGGCCCATCCTCCCCTCTCCCACACCCCCTGCCATTTGAATTTTATTTAAAATCCTTACTTTCTGTCTTAGAATCACTATTGTGTATTGGTACCAAGGCAGAAGAGAAGTAAGGGCTATGCAATTGGGGTTAAGTGACTTGTCCAGGGTCACACAGCTGGGAAGTGTCTGAGGTCAAATTTGAACCCAGGACCTCCCATTTCTAGGCCTGGTTCTCAATCCACTGAGCCACCCAGCTGCCCACTTGTGTTACATTCTTTTTTTTTTCTTTCCCACTTGTGTTGCATTCTTTAAAAAAAACTTACATTTTCTTTTTTTATGTGAACTTAATGATTAAACACACACTTGGCTCATACAAAGAGAAACAAGAGATTTATTTGAAACTGTGAACTGCTGTTACATATAGTTAGCTTTTAAAGAAATTAATCTTTATGTGTTTATAAATATATATCTATTATGGATATATAAATTTATATAACTGTACATTATTATGTGTGTGTGTATATGTATATGCATATGAATTTTATAACATTTAATATATGTCAGGCACTGGGCTAAACATTTTATAATTATCTCATTTGAACTTCACAACATTCCTGATAGGCAAGTGCTATTATTATCCCTATTGTATAATGAGAAAACTGAGGCAAACAAGGATTAAATGACTTGCCCGGAATCCCACAGCTAATTAGAGTCTGAGGGCTTCAAGCCTAGTACTCTACACTGTATCAGATATATTACATTTAATTACATTTTTTTTCTTATATGTACTTAACCATCAAACTTTGCACATATGAAAAAAATAAGAACAAAGGATTTTATTAGAAATTGTGAATTGCTGTTAGGAGTTTAATTAGGAATTGCTATTTGAAAAAAAAACATAATTTCATTTGTTACATATAACGTAAGTTTTGAAACTGCTCTGGGTTCCTTTCACTTAAAAAAAATACTTTTTTGCTTATCTATCACTACCCCCTGCTGCCTCACCCTCCACTTCTCAGAAGTTCTCCTTTGTAACAAATATATGTAGTTCAGCAAAAGAAATCAAAGTATTGGGGGGCAGCTGGGTGGCTCAGTGGATTGAGAATCAGGCCTAGAGATGGGAGTTCCTAGGTTCAAATCTGGCCTCAGACACTTCTCAGCTGTGTGACCCTGGGCAAGTCACTTGACCCCCATTGCCTAGCCTTTACTGCTCTTCTGCCTTGGAGCCAATGCACAGTATTGATTCCAAGATGGAAGGTAAGGGTTAAAAAAAAAAGAAATCAAAGTATTGGTCATATCTGAAAAAGCCTGCCTCCCTGGTCTGTTACTTCTGATAAGTGAGGCATCTTGTATTCAAGATGTACTATTGTTTGCTTATCAGAATTTTGAACTCTATCACTTATTTTCCTTCATATCAAGATTGCTTTCATTGTGTAATTGTTGTGGTCCTGCTCATTTCTCTCAGTTTAAGTCTGAACAAGTTTCCTCTTGTTTCTCTGGATCCCTCATATTTGTCATATCTTACAGGAAAATTACATTGCATTATCTTACGATGATAAATAGAAAATTGAAAGAGACCTTTGAGGTCATCCATTAGAGTCTAGTGCTCTCATTTTACACATGAGAAAACTGGGAAGACTGCACAGCCTTGGGACTTGACCAAGGTCACATAGGTTAGTAGATGGTAGATTTAGAATTTGAATAGGGGACATCTGAGTCCAAATCTAGCTTTCTTTTACTGACTTTTACGTGACTCATGATAATGTTCTCTGATTTGGTCACTGTTCCCCAATAAGTAGGTACCTATTTTGTTTCCTAGTCTTTGCTATTACAAAAAGGACTGATATTTAAAAAAAATAACAATTTTATATATATATATATAAAGTTATATAATTCATAATTATGTATTTTAGATAAAATATACAAATATATAGTATACAATTATATAACCATGCTATTATCTTATATAATTATATGTTATATTTATACATCATAGAATATATTTATATATAATATAGAAATGTATATTTAATGTTTATATTACCAATGAATATTTATTAGTATTTATTTTATTAAATAATTTAAAGAAAATAAATTATACCATTAAATTAATATTTAATAATAATTATATATTTACATATAACATTTAAAATGTATAAAATATATAATTATATTAAAAATATATAGGAGTTAGCAGGTGTTTGCTTATATCTGTAGTTTCAGCCATCCCCTTTGGACGCAAGGCTCTACTGTACCATGTAGTCCTGGGCTGGTTCCAGATTGTAGAGGCTCACAAGATCTGATTGTTAAATTTTAATTGTAAGCATTTACACCTCAGAAATTGGCAAATGCTGGCCATTTTTGGAGAACTAGCTCTGCCTATCCTCTGACTACTTGTCTCCAGGAATATTGGCCAGATATTTTAAAATATTTATAACAAATTTTTACCTAGCTTCTTAGACTTCTTATTAGACAAATTTGCCATGAAGATTATTTCCCCCAACTATTTCCCTTCTAATTGTTATTGCATTTGGTTTTTTTCGGCCCAAACTCTTCAATTTTATGTAATAAAAATTGGCCACTTCATTTTTCATTATCACCTTTGTACCTTGTTTAGGTAAAAATTAGGTAATTTAGGTAAACTATAGTTGTGCGATATACCTATCTTCCTTTCCAAAAAAATTTAAAACCCTTACCTTCTGCCTTAGAATTAATACTGTGCATTGGTTACAAGACAGAGAGGTAATCCCTTTCCAAAATTGTGAAAAAATGACATGACCTTTTTTTACATTAGGCCATGTATCCTATATCCAATGGACCAGAGGTATGGTGGCATAGCATGTCAAATATTTGTGTAAATCTAATTTCTTTCCTGTTGCCTTCCAGTTTTCCCAGGAAGGTTTGTTTAACAGGGAGACTGCCTTGTTCTGTAGTTTTTACATCCTTGAATTTATGGAATACAATGCTACTGTGTTCAAGCTTTGCTGGGTTTTGTTTACCTAATCTTTTCCATTGATCAACTTTTCTGTTTTTCTAACCAGAATCCTCTGCTTTTGATGATAACTGCTTTGTAGTACAGTTCAAGATCTGGTCCTGCTGCCCTTCCCTTCCCCCGCTTCATCCCTCTCCTTTTTCATGATTTCCCTTGAGATTCTTGACCTTTTATTCCTCCCCTCTGCTGCATTCTCGAAATGCCCTGTTTTTTTCTCCCTACATGTAGAGAAAACAAAAACTCCAACTTTTTCTTGCTTATTGTACATCTTTCATAGAATTTGAAAAAGAGGAGTATTAAACCCCTTTGAGCAATCCCGGCTCTGATCTCAGCTGGTGGTTAATTTGGCCTTTGTGGAAAGTACAGGGCCTGGATCCAGGAATTTTGCCAATATTTCATTTGTTCCTATTTAGCCCTGACAATGCAAATCTACCCTTACCCTGTTTGCAGTCTCTTTTCTTGATGCAAATTAGACAAATTATGTGGTCACTTTTATAAAATGAACACTAGCAGGTGCTAAATAAGCCGGGGAAAAGGGAGTCTTTATCCCCCTCAGTCCTGTTCAACCTTCCCTCTGCATTTTTTCTGTTTTGCAGAGTAATCAGATTGGGAAGCAGATTGAGGGGTATCCAGGGTGTCCAAAAAGTCTCGGTGTAGCTTTATGGTTTATGCTTAACTTTTAAGCAGTGAAATGGTTCAGTGGATAGACTGCAAAGGTTCCATCTTCCTGAGCTCAAATCTGTCTTAGAGCTGATAATAAGACAGAAGGTAAGGGTTAAAAAAAAGAGAAAACCCCAAATGGAGTCAAGAAGGGTCAGATACAGTAAACATGACAATTACAAGCAACAATGACATCAGAAGTATAAAGTGATACCAACTTGCAAAAAACATTTGAAAGGTTAATTGTTAAAATTATTACTATTGTCCCATTTTTTATTAAAAGTCAACATAGTCCTCTTCTGACACGTTTCTCTAGTTGATTTTTGAACTTTTATGAAGTATTCATCAGTCCCTGCTTAGAGATCAAAAGGATTGTATTTGTAATTCTAGCTGTAAGATTCTAAAAGAATGAGATTCTGATGTGTACCCCACAGATTTTCCCCCAAGAAAAATCTAATGGAGATCTAAATTGACTTCCTTCAGTTGTTCAGCATTAGTTTTCATTTCATTTGTATGAGTTCTTATGAGATTTGTCCTCTATTCTTCCATTCAGTTAAGGATAGCACCATCTATATCAGCCTGCCATTTTTGTTTTACTTCTGTTCTCAGAAAAGAGTTTTATTTACATTGACTGTCCTGAAAAATATTATTGATTATGAACACTTAGGGGGCTAGCCAAGGGGACCTCCTCTACCCATTCAGCAGTCTGAGAAAATGTCATTTGGAAGCCCCCGTGCGTGTGCATGCACACACACACACACATACAATATGACTTATTAAAATGACAACTAAAATGTATCATTCAAAATTCATATAACCAATAAAGTGCTAAAGAAATTTAAATAGCAAACTTTCAAGTTTTTTTTTTTGGGGGGTGTAGGTTTGTAGCATTTATGCTTTTGAAGTTATTAAATCTTAAAATAGCAACAAGACTTTTGGGACACCCCAGTATTACCATAAGGAGTATGGAAATTGCTTATCTCTGAAAATTATTCAATTTAAACATATCAGTAGATAACTTGGAGTGAGTTGTAAATTCTTCAGGAAATTGTTCTTAAGTTCTGTAAAGGAATGCAATAAATAACTAGGCCTCATCCTTGAGGATAAAATTTATTTTGATGGAGAAGAAGAATATGAGCAAAAAAAGGAAAAAAATGCATAGAATATATAAAAGGGTAAATCTGGGACTGTGTCTTCCATTCAGAGGAGAGTCATAATTTAATCAGATAAGGATTTCTAGAGGAAATGGGTCTCAAGGTGTGATTCCAATGGAAGATATTCTTATCTGGGAGAATTTTAGGGCAAAATTTGTGAATGGATGCTTTAAGAATGTTGCCAACTCTAAAGCCTTATTTAAGCATGTTTACACTGTATCTGACATAAGTTGGATACATATGTACTACCCAGTAAAGGAACCCACTAAATAATTGCTTCCTTCCTCCTCCTTTCCCCTCAAGGCAGCTAGGTGGCACAGTGCTGGGCCTGGAGGGAGGAAGATCAGAATTCAAATCTGATATCAGACACTTAGAGAAGAGAGATGGGAATGGCAAGTTGGTAGAATAACCATAAAACATGCAACTAACTTCACTATCTTATGAGTAAGTTTTGTGGTGATCTAAAACACTTACAAGAATGACATCAAAGATCACTGATCACAGATCACTCTAACAGATGTAATAATAATAATGAAAAAATTTGAAATATTGTGAAAGTTACCAAAATATGGCAGAGTCAGAATGTAAGCACATGCTGTTGGAAAAATGGTACCCATAGACTTCCTCCATGCAGAGTTAGTTGCCACCAACTTTCCATTTGTCAGAAAAGACAGTATTGGGGGTAGCTGGGTGGCTCAGTGGATTGAGAGCCAGGCCTAGAGATGGGAAGTCCTGGGTTCAAATCTGGCCTCACATACTTCCCAGCTGTGAGACCCTGGGCAAGTCACTTAAACCCCATTGCCTACCCTTACCACTCTTCTGCCTTGGAACCAATACACAATAGTGATTCCAAGATGGAAGGTAAGGGTTTAAAAAAAAAAAGAAAAGAAAAGGCAGTATCTTCAAGGCTCCATAATAAAATCAGGTATGCCCGTAATAGAGGTTATTACCACTGAGCCCTTGTTCAGAGCCTCACTAGCTTGGATATGATATTTAACTGCTTTTCTTCCACAAACATAGTCTTCAAGAAATCTTATGTCAAAAGAAAAAGTATGATTTTTAGTAGAGTAATAATACATATTTGTAATAAATTTATTTATAATAAATATTTTTTATTATCAATTAATTCTGAAAAGTTTGGAGAATTGGAAGTCTATGAGGAATTGAAGTGGGTGTCAGAGAAAGGAGAGAAAGGTTCTGATGTCTAGATGTCCCTAGTAGTTAGACAAGATCAGATATATCCAGCATTTATTCATTTTGATCTTATCAACACTTGGGCCTCTAAGTTTCTGCAATATTTACTTTCACTTGTATGTGTTCACATGTGTTTGTCTTCATGCCCACATTTGGCTATAAAGTCTTTAAAGATAGCATCACCTGTTCCAGCTCACCGTTTTTGCATTCTATTCTTTGTGCAGTTTTATGTATAGTAACTATTCTGAATATTATTATTTTTTGGTTCTTCCTTTATGAATTTCAGTTCTGCTTTTATTCAGATATTTTATTTCTTAGAGAGTACTTAAATTTTTTAAATGAATGAAATAAACATCAACTATTATGAATATTTCAATATACAAAGAATAGGAAAAGTAGATTACATATGAAATAGTGAATCTTGATTACAGCTTAAAAAAACCCCCAAACCCTTATCTTCTGTCTTCGACTCAAAACTGTATATTTGTTCGAAGGCAGAAAGGACTAGGCAATGGGAGTTAAGTGATTTGCCCAGGCCCAGCACTAGGAAGTGCCTGAGACCAAATTTGAATCCAGGACCTTCTGTCTCTAGGTCTGGCTCTCAATCCACTGGGCCCCCCAGCTGCCCTCTTGATTACATCTTAAATTTAACATGATAGCACCAAATATTATCCAGTTGTTCCATATCTTTCTGAAGTTTATGTTTCTTCAGTATATTTTTTAATGTTTCATAGATTTTTTTTAAATCTTACTCTCAATCTCCTACTTGCTCCTACAGCTATCTTCCCTCCCCAAATAAAAGCCTGCTCTTGTAGCAGATAAATATAATCAAGAAACACATACACACACTCACACACCCCCTTGGTCTTGCCCGAAAATCTAGGTCTCTTTCAGTAAGTTTAGTCCATCATCTCTTTGCCAAGAGGTGGGGAACGTGATTAACCTTGAGGCTTCTGGAGTCTGAATTGGTCATTGCACTAATAAGCATTGTTACATATTTAAAAATTGTTTTCCTTTATATTAATTGTAACCGTTGTATAAATTGTTCTTCTAATTCCACTTACTTCATTCTGCATTTAGTTCATTCAGGACTTCCAAGTTTCTCTGAATCATGCCTTTTGTCTTTTTTTAATGAAGGAAATACTATTTCATGACAAAATATCATAATTTGCTCTGCCATTCCCCAAGTGATGGGTGCGTACTTTGCTTGCAGTCATTTAATACAACAAAATATGCTACTATAAATATTTTTGTGTATGTGGGTCCTTTCCTTCTGTCTTTGATTTCTTTGCCATATGTGGGGTGAATGAACACTGGGTAAAAGGAAATGCACAATTTAGGGACTTTAGGGGTACATTCTAAATTGGATCAATTCACAGCTGTACTAAGGCAACAATGTGCTTGTCCTCCCACAGCCCCTCCAATAACTGTTACAGTCTTTTTTGTCTTTTTGCCAATCTGATGTTATTACAATTTTCATTTATTAGGAATGATTTAGAGCATTTTTCATATGTTCTTGAGAACTTGCATTTCTTCTTTTGAAAACTGCCAGTTCTTATCCTTTGTCCACTTAGCTATAAGGGCATGGCATTTGTTACTAATTTGTATCAATTTCCAGTCTTTTTGATATCAGACTTTCATCATAGAAATTTGCTGCAAAAGAATCCCTTCCCCCTCATCTCAGGTTAACTTTCTGCTCTATTTATAATTTTAGGTTGTGCAAAACATTTTCAATTTTTTGTAGTCAGAATTGTACATTTTCTTTCCTTTGGTACTCTGTTTCTTATTTGTTCAGAACTTTCCCCATATTTGTTATTGTGAAAGGTATCTACTTCCTTGATTTATTTATGGAGTATTTTCTTATATCTGCATTAATTTCTTAGTAAGCACTTAATAAGCACCTCTGTGCTTATTCAAATATAGTACTGGGATGGGTCTTTGGGGGAGAAAAGCTTTCTCTGCTGTGATAGAGACTTGAAGAGAGAGAGGTTTTGCAGGACAAGCCAAGATGCAAGAACCAAGGCTGGGGACTTGGCTGTCAATCAAGATGAAGGTTCCAAATGGAATGTTCCCAGGAGTTGGCAGTTGAGACTGGATGAGGACCCTTGTAGAGTTGTCTTGGGTTTTGGGGCTCTCTGACCAAGGGAGAAACCTCTGCTCTCTCTGAGATTTGACTGACCAGGAGTTGGAGGAAAGCCAGGCTGAAGGAGAAACTTTTCTTGGTAGCTTTGTGAAGAAGAAAGAAGATTTTAACTGTTGTCCTCCATCTCTGACTGTCTCTCTATCACAGTTTGTGACAAGACTAATTATTTCCATAACCCTCCTAAATTCTCCTTGTAGTTTAGGGAAACCCTCATCCCTCTTACCTCAGTTTCCCATCCTGTTATCACAATAAACCCCTTACCTGAGAAAGAAAACTAGAGTATCTTATAGTCCACTCAGAGGGGAGGGAGGAAGCCAAAAGGCTTCCAGAAGAGGGTGGTAAGGGTTATCTGAATACTTTGACTTTGCTCCAGTTTTTATAGCATTTTGCATTTCACTCAAGTCAGGAGCTTGCTGTGAAGACTTTAACTTGCAGTGTGAACAGCAAGTGGACTTTTTGTACCTAGTTTGTGCATTACGTTTGTCTCTGTTAGTACTCTCATGTTTCTTGGTCAAAAAGCAGTTTCTAATCAAGTGCCCTTTCTAGTGACAAAAGAAACACTCCCTAGTTTCTCTTTGCACTGATCTTTCCTGGTAACTAGGTTTCTGGGGACTAGATTTTGTGTATCTCCTAACCGTGTTCAAAATTTTAATTTCTTCAATTTCCTTTTGTTTCAAATCCTTTTCAGTCCTCTCTAACTTGAGCTTCCTTACTCTGATCTGAATTGTTTTCAAATAGGTAACCTGCAGCCTCTCTCAATTCAATTAGAGAAACTGAGTTATATTTAGGGAAATAGTCCTTGAAGTCTGTTCTCAATTTGTGTGTGCATCCCCTCAGAAATTGTCTACAAACGTGGCCAGCTGTCTCGTCAGTGTCATCTTCTAGACCTAAGATGGACTCTGCCATTTCTGACAGATGGTCTATGTATGTGGCAGGATGTTCCCCTTTATCCTGTCTGATCTTGTCAAACTTGGCCCATGCATTTGGCTTGGAATAGCATTGCTTAATGGCTTGCAGTAAGCCCTCACTGCACATTTTCAGATAGGACATGCTGGTCAGATTTGCAAAGTCTATATCCCCTCTTTGTTCTACAGTTGGCCAGCTAGTCAAATTGCTCTCAGATCTAGTTTTCTCCAAAAATTGCCTTTGTTCATGGGGGCTGAACAGTTCAGATAACAGAAATTCAACATCTTTGAAGTCTGGATCAAAGATCTTGAACGCCTGTTTAAGCTCCTTTTGGGATTTAAAAGGATTGTCCACAAATTTTGGGAAACAGCTTTTAGTGGACTCAATTTCCTGGGTGAAGAATTGTCTATGGGCTTTTGAGATAATCACACCAGCATTAGTAGTTAGCTTGGTGTCTTCCTTCAAAGGACAGATTTTCTCAGGGTCACTAGCTGCCTGGTTTTCATTTCCACTGCCACCATTAGTTTCCTGAGGTGCATTCTCTGTTTGCCCATTGTCCTTGCCCATGACTAGATCTAGCCCTTTTTCCTTGATTAGTTGTTCAAACACAGCCTTAATCATCTTGTCTAAGTTGTTGTCAATGGCCATAATCTCCTCTGCCTTAAGGGGAACTACAAATCTGAATACTTTCCTCACTTGGGTCAGAGTCTGTAACACAGCCATAAAGATTACATATACTTGTGCCAGGACTTGCCAGAGAATCAATTCATGTTGAAATGGCATTTGTAAAATATTCAGTGTAACGTTAACATACTCTATAGTATCCACTACCATATGGGTTATCCTACTGTATACAATGTGGTAAACCCAAAAGCAGACAATTCCTGCCAAGACTATCACATCAAAAACCACTTGTTTGAATGTAGTTAGTTTCTTTCTTTCCTGCCTTAAAAGGATGGGGTTCGAGTCAAACTAGAGGTGCCACTTGAAATAGAGATTGTTAATCTGTTTGAACTATTTCTTATTGAAATAGAAATGGTGATCTGTGTGACACTATTGTTGATGGTGACTGTGGCTAGAGAGAGCTGCTACTAAGTATGGGGACACCCTTGCCTAGAGAGCAATGGGGATAAAGGTACTTGAGAGACACTGAGAGATAGTGATACAAGGATGCTGCCACAGATGCTGGTACAGAGGAATGCTCTGGGGTTTGCCTGTTGATCCCTACTGGTGGCTAGTGGATCAATATTTCTCCTAATCTCCTCCTACCCTCTCTCCCTCCCTCCTTCACCTCTCCTCCTTGTCTCCCTCACCTCCCTTAACCACCCTCTTCTGGAAGCCTTTTGGCTTTCTCCCTTCTGTGAATTTTAAAACTATTCCACCCTAATCAGACCATTCTTTAGAAGATCTGATTTAGCTATTTCCTGGTCAATAACAACAGACATACTTGGAATAACAGAATCAGGTCTTGGAAACTCCACATTCTCCACCCTACTCAGTTTAACAAGATTTTGAAAGGTTTGCATCAAACTCAGGATTTAATTATCTGAGGAGATGGCCTTCATCAGACATGTGCAAGACAACCTAAGTCCTCATTGTTACAGATAAGATGCAGAAAAATGATGTAAAAATGTCCATTTAAGGCATGTCAGTTTCTGCCTCTTTCTCTTTCCCTGAAGAGAGAACTCTGGCTGGCAGCGTGCTAAGTGCTCTGACACCTTGGAGTGTTGGATGGTGAGTTTTGCCCTCTGATTTCAGGTTCGGGCATCTTAGCTAAGCCTCTTTGGAGGTCAGGCTGATTCCTTCCTCCTTCACACTCAAAACCTTACTTTCTAGATCTCCTATCTTCCTGCCTGGTACCAGCCCCTTCCTTCCTCCTTCTTCTTAAAATCTTCTCTACAATATCAATTAAATAACCATAAAATTTAGCAGCTGACTTGGGTATTTTATTATTTGGGATTTCCCTTGGTGACCACTTAAATTTAGATTTTTTCAGTCTCAACCATAATTTCACCCTTTACACTTCCCTCTGAGTGGACTATAAAATACTCTAGGACATAAATATAAAATAAAAAATATATATAAATATAAAATGTCTAGGACAACAGTTAAAATCTTTCTTTTTCACAAAGCCACCAAGAAAAATCTCTCCTTCAGCCTGGCTTTCCTCCAACTCCTGGTCAGTCAAATCTCAGAGAGAGCAGAGGTTTCTCCCTTGGTCAGAAAGCCCCCAAACCCAAGCCAGCCCTACAAGGGTCCTCATCTAGCCTCAACTGCCAACTCCTTAGGAACATTCTGTTTGGAACCTTCATCTTGATTGACAGCCAAGTCCCCAGCCTTGGTTCTTGCATCTTGGCTTGTCCTGCAAAACCTCTCTCTCTTCAAGTCTCTACTACACTGCCCTCAAAGTGTTTACATTTTAATGAGGGAAGATAACATGCCAAAGAAAGCTCACTATCAGGAGTGGGAGAAGGGGAAGAATTAAGGGGGTACTTGAATGGAGCTTTCTCTCCTTTATGGCTAATAAATTGTATAATATTGGTTATGGTATATTGTTTTAAACCTAATTTCATCCTGCTTTTCCAGTTTTCCCAGCAGTTTTTAATCTAATAATATATCCCTAGAACTTGGTATTTTGGGATTTTTCAAACACTACTATTCGTTACTTCTGGGTTATTTACTTAATCTGTTGCATTGATTAATTTTTCCATTCTTTAACCCGAGCCAAACAATTTTGATAATTATTGCTTTGTAGTATATAGTTTGAGGTCTGGTACTTTACTTGCCACTTTTAAAAATTATTGAAATTTATAACCTATTACTCCTTCAGATAAATTTTGTGATTCTTCCTTAGTTATATAATGTAATCCTTTGATAATCTTTATTCTATGAACAGGCCCATACTTGAGCAATTACTCCCATTATTTGAATTTTCTATAAATAGTATTCATAGTCCTATTCTTAGTTTGTGTGTATATCTTGGAATGTGGACTCAGATATTTTACATATATTATATAGCTTTATTTCCCCCTGGACCCTGATTTCATCTGTGTGTAGGGAATTTTTACTCTCCCTAGGGAGAGTGGTGTCTCTTTCTCTGTCAATGGAGGTCAGCATGTGATCAGCAATGAATGGATTTAAAGCAGGAGTCCATAACCCTTTTTGTATCCTGGACTCCTTTGGCAGGTGGATGAAGCATTTGTACTCCTCAAAATAATGGTTTTAAGTGCATAAAATAAATGCATGGGATTAATATATTATTTTAAAAGTTCATCGACTGCAGATTGTAATATATGACCAGAAGGAGGTGTCACACACACACACACACACACACACACACACACACACACACACACACACACACACACACACGGGAACTGGAGAGAGAGGGTGAGAGAACTGAAGAAATGGAGAGAGGGAAGAGATTGATCCTTCCCTCTCTTTCCCTTGGGAAAGATAACACAATTTGTCTTCCAGAGGGACAGAATACGTCTCCTCAGAGATTGGGTTTGGGAGATAGAGGTTAAGGACTAGAGGAGAAAGTCTTAGAGAAATGATCCACTGCCTCCCTTCTTGATCTTAGCTATTATTGAGAGGCAGGTAAATTTCCTACCTCTGGATCCCCCCAATATCCCAACTGCCACCTTTCCCTTTGCGACTTAGTTCACTCCTCAGCCCTGGTCTTAAACTAGTTCTCTTTTTTGGGGAATGACATGATTCTCCCCAAATCTTCAGTCTCCTTTGATATCAGCAAGCAGGCATACCTGATCTAAATGGTAACACTTTATTCTTGAGAACACACAGGGTAGGGAGAGTGAGGGTGTTGGGTGAGGAAAGTGGGAGATAGGAATCCCTATAGATTAGCAATTGACCTCTCCCCAAATCCTGAGGGGTTCAGGCTGACTGCCTGACCCTCCTTTTGGTCACTTGTTGGGTTTGTCCTTCCTCCTAAACTAATCTAGCTATGAGTTGAAGTTCAGGACAATTTGGGGGAAGAGAGATCTTCTCAGTAGACTGCTTCCTATACAGTCCTAGTCTACTTTTGTCTTTAGCTTGAACCAGGGAGATTTAGGGATTCACTGGAAGGTAGTCAGTGTCCAGAGGAATCCTCCATCTCAGAGGTCCTCCTCTTAAACCGCCCACTCCAGGAGCGAGCTGACCAGAAGTAAGTTGGCAGTTTTTTGAATTCTCCCAGCTCATCTGTTCCTTCTTGGAATCTTGAGTCTTCCTTGCCCTTCCCCTGCTTGAGCTGTTCCTTTGCATTGTTGGATATGATTTTTTCTCTCCTTTTGTAACTTTTCTCTTAAAAGATAAATAAACCCTGTTTATGATGATCATTTGGGGCAGAGAGGTTAAATGACTTGCCCAGTGCAACACATTCACAGTACATGTTAGAGACAAGACTTGAACTCAGGACTTCTTGACTCAAAGGTTAGCTCTATATTATATCATGCCACAGTGCTCCATTCTATTTATTTTATTTTTTAATATTTTTATTTTTTACCAGTTATGTAGTTATTTAAAATAGAATTTATTTTCCTCTTTTTTCATGAGTTTTATTGGTAATAAGGAAAAAAAATTGTTGTGTATCTTATCTGTGCTTGATTGCCTCATATTAGATCCTTGCTGATATTATTTTGTAACTTAACCCCTTCCATTCAGTCTCTTTTCTTTTGTTGTATTTTATCCCATAATATTTTATGTAGATTCACTTTTTTCTTTTTTTTAACTTCCCCCTTTCCCTTTTCTTTAAGTCCAATTTCTTATGATAATTTTTTTCAATTTATCCACTTTGGTTCATTTACTACTATTCTTGAGGAGATGCTGAAAATTAAACTTTCTTCCCACCTCATACTTGCATTCTGTCTGAAATCCCCTTTTACCACATCACCTTCAAACTGTTTTGTTACCCTTATTAGTTGTTACCCTTATTATTTATTTTTATTCTGGATTTCCATATACACAGCAAACAAAAGGATTCTGTTTGAAACTATGAATCTATTTCATACCACTGTTTAAAAAAAGAAAGTAGTAAATTCAACATTTTACTTTCAAAATTTCCCTTATTTTTTTCCTTGTAAATTCTTCCTGTTCTTTTCTGTGCATTTAAAAAAAAGTTACATTGACCCACTTTTTGGGAGTCATTACTATTTCTGACTTATTTCTTTCCTCTTCCTCATCTACTAACCAAAAGAAAGGAACACAATACCTTTGTGACATATATTCAAAGAAAATGAATCTATGTAGTGGCTATTTACAAAAATTTATGTTCCTGCACCTTGCGTCCATCACTTGTCAGGAAGTAGCTAACTTGTTTCATCACAGGTCCTCTTTGAAGTCATAGTGGTTCATTGATTTGATCAGTTATTAAATCCTTCAGAGTTGTTTTTCCTTCAGATTTTCCCCCGGATCTGCTAATTTTACTTCATTAGTAACTACTACCCAAGATTCTCTGAAATCAGCTCTCTTGTTATTACTTATGGCATAATTCTTTATAGTCCATTGCATTTATATGCTACAGTTCAGCATAGTCTAAGTCACTTGTCTAAGAAGCAATCTAAGTCACTTATTTACATTTTAGTGTTTTGCTCCTTATCCTCTCTTTACCCCTGCTACCCTCATCTCTACTTGTTTTCCTGTTGAGTTTGTTTTATTTCTACCCAGAACTGTGTAAATATGTGTGTAAGAATGCATGTGTTTTGTCTCTTTTAGGTAAGAGTGAAGTTGATCTGATGCCAACTCCCCCTATTCCTTCTTCCATACTCAAATACTTCTCTGCTTAAACATCCCAAACATGAGAATCAGCATATTCTACCCTCTCTCCCCCACTTTCTAACATAGGTATATTCTACCTTTAATCTTTTCTTTTCCTCTTAAAATTCTGATCTGATAACAGAACCCAATACATGAACAGAACCAACAAATTCCTGCGGCTTCTATTTTTCTTATTTAACTCCTTCAGTAACCTTTCTAGGGGACACTCCTTCTCCTCCCTCTTTAGAATGTTAGCATAACACTACCACACAGCTCCGTTCATCTGCTATAAAATAAATTTAGCTTTTTAGACTTCTCTATTTCAGATTTCCTATTCAGCTTTCATCTTTTCATCAAAAATGCTTGAAAGTCTTCTATTCGATTAAAATCCCCCCCCTCCATAATAGGCAGTTTGTTGTTACTCTTACAGTAGCTACTGAAAAGTTGTTACTCTTATTTGTTGAGCCTGAAACCCCCCAACAAAACCTCCCAACCATTCTAGAGTTTCTGGTTGTTATTACATTTTGGGGAATGTAGAATCTCATATTTGGAAGAGAAGATGCCGGTTGCATCTTTAGAAATTTCATGGCTACATCCATCATTATTCAGTTCAACATAATGCCACCATTTTGGCATGAGTCCCAAGGCTTCAATACAAGGAAACCCTTCAAAATTATTTGCATCTTTTATCTTTACATCTTTTTCATTTCCAAATATATATATTCTTCCACCTTCCCCTACTCAGTGAGCCATCCTTTATACAAAGTGAGAAAGAAAAAGACAGTTTGGCAAAACCAGCCAACATATCAACTGAGTTTTACAACTATGCAGTATTCCACAACCAAAGCTTCTTCCTTTTAGCACACAAAGAAAGAAATGAGGTACATTTTCTCCTCTCTTCTCTAAGGCCACTTTTGGTGATTGCAGTTATACAGTATCCAATTTCATTGTTTGTTCTTTAGTCGTTATAGACCAAATGAGATCACACAGACTGTCCTTGAGCTCTCCACATTCACTTAACTTTGTAGCTTTATCAGATCCTATGACTTTAATTAGCATTATTCTACTCTCAAAGCTCTAGATTCTGTATAAATATCTCCAGGTTACACATCTACTGTCTGTTGGATAGATTAGACTGGATATCTTGTTTACATCTCATTAAGCATGTCCCTCCAACTCACAGTACCACTTTTGAACTTCCCTGTATCTATTGAGGTTCCGTCATCCTTCCCATTGCCGAGGTCCACAATCTTCGTATCAGCTTTGACTTCATTTCTCACTCATCTTCACTCCATATATTTAGTCAGTTTTAATCTCATTATTTTTACCTAAGAAATTACTCACACCTCTCCTCATTTCTGGACTCAGCCACCACTTTAGTTCAAGTCCTCATCACTTTCTGCTTGAGTTGTCATGATGTTTTCCTACTGGCCTCTCTGCCTCAGGTCTCTGTCCTCTTTGATCCATCCTCCCTACAGCTATGAGAGATTTCCAATTTGCAAGTCTGACCATTTCTTTCCCTTGAGTCAATAGTTTTTGGTGGCTCCCTATTGCTTCTAGTGTCTTAAGTCTCAGCAGATGAGCTGAACCAGGTTGAGGGTAACTGATAGACTATAAACCTGTCAGTGATTTGGTGTGTGTGTGTATGTGTGTGTGTGTGTGTCTACCCCATGTATATGAAGACTACCCCCTCAGAAAGAGCAAATGAGAACAATTTCTTCAAATGGCTGAAGCAGGCACTGTGGAGAGCTTAGAACTTGGTCAGATATCCCTGAGCCTGACTAGTCATCTTGACTTTTGCCTTGCCACTGGACTTTGATGACTCGGGAAGAAATTATGAGGTTGATGACTGTGAAACTCTATCTCATTTAAGTCCAACATGAGCAAGTCAAGAAACACTCCATGATGTCACTGTTCTCCTTCTAAATGAAGTGTGAACAACAGTATCAAAAATAATATCTTTGCTTAGTTTTTAGAGTCCGGAAAAACCTGGCCCTCCTTCCCTTCCCTTCTCTTCCCCCTTCCTACTTCTCTTTCTTTCTTTCCCAATTTTTGGTTACAAGGAAGAAAAGCAAGGACTAGGAATCTCCAGGCCTGGCTCTCAGTCCACTAGAGGTAATAGGGACCCACTGTAAACAGTTGAGTAAAGGGAATTAAATGGTCAGACTTGCAATTTAGAAACCTCTGATGGCTGTAGGGAGGATGGATCAGAGAGGACAGAGACCTGAAGCAGAGAGGCTGGTTAGGAGAGCATCCTGATAATTCAAGAAGAAAGTGATGAGGCTTGAACTAAAGTGGTGACTGAGTCTAGAGATGAGGAGAGGTGTGAGTAATTTCGTAGGTAAAAGTAATGAGATTAAAACTGACTGAATATGTGGAGTGAAGATGAGCGAGAAGTCAAGTCCCTCTGCCCCAACCTATCTTTTCTAACTTAATTGTTCATTATTATCCCTAACTCCAGGAAAAGCTTGCCTTCTCCTGGGCTCATCCATGATATTCCTTTTCACAGAGAACCTCTTAAAGCAAATGTTGTCTAGGTAAAAGGACAGATCAGAAGCTGATTGGGAAACTTGGAGGATGGAGAAGATGGATTAAAAAGCCTGCGGGTTGTGTGTGTGTGTGTGTGTGTGGGGGGGGGGGGAATAGAGGGGGCTATTAAGGAAACTTAGAGAGTAAAAATTAAGTTTGTGAATTTTCCAGGTGAGGAAGCACCTTTCTCTGCCCCCTTCTAAGTATTAGCAATAACGTGGAACTGAAGTATGGTTTTAATATCTGTTGTACTTATTGAATAAAGATTTTTTTAACCCTTGCTCTTAATTTAAGAAGCAGATGAGTTCAACATTTTATGTTCTCTCTAAGGAAAAGAAAACTACATTTAAGTTGCATTTTTGTATGTGATCATTGTTGGAGAGGGCTACTGCAGCATGGGAAGCGTGCCTGGCCTTGGAATAAGTACCTCTGCTCAGCTGTAAATTCAAATTATAGAAACCTCACTTTATGATATTAACAGGTTCCGATCTCCCTCTAGTGTCCATTCTTTGTTATTGCAGCCTTGTTAGTTACACAAGGATGGAAGCTCAGGGGTAAGACAAGACCTGACTTCTGGTTTTCTTCTGCTACTCATTAGAAACCTTGGTTCTGTGGGCTTCATTTTCTTCATATGCAAAACAAGATCACTGGCTTTTGTTGAACTGAGTCCTTTCAGCTCTAACCAGCTAATCTCTCATTTTAAGAATTTATCAAATGTCTAAATAGAAATAGAAAAATAAGCTTATATTTTGTCTCTATTCCCCCAAGAAAGAATCTTGTAGGGGAAAAAAAACCCAATACATGAAATATTTAAGTAACAATGCAAAGAAGCCACAATTGTGTCAAATAAATGGGTGTCTCCATTTCTTGGAGGAGGAAAGATCTCTGAAAGCTTGATGGATTGGGGATTTGGAGGAGATGGGACTTACTTGAACTCAGTAGTCCTTTAGTGGCTCAAGGAAAAGTGTTTCAAGGGAGAACTGTAGAAGATCAGAAAGGAGGGGCAGTAGTACTGGACCTCAAAACAAGTGTAAAATCCTGGCTCTGATGTAAGTGATATTATTCTTGGGAAATCATTAAACCTCAGTTGGGCTCCACTTACTTCATCTGTAAAGTGGGAGGATTGGATCTGATGACCTCTAATATCCCTTCCAAGTCTCCATCTATGATTCTATGATAAAATGAACATATTTAGGGAATTAGTGAGGAGATGGGCTTGGCTAGAGAAGAAAAACCCATTTTATTAGTGTGGGTATTTAGGGGTGACCAGCAGCTCCTCCTGCAAGGTGAATCCAGTGGGTTGATAGTGATTAAGGCTGAATCAATGACGCAATGATGCATTCTTTACACAGATTGCTGCTTTTGCTTCCTAGCAATCCCATCAAACTGGTGTGTGGCAATCAGGGATGGGCAGCTTCATTTTAATCAAAATCAGCAAGCAGTGCATGTGAAGTGTCAGAGAACAGAGAAGGGGGGAGGGAAGACAGCTTCTGCAATGAATGACAAATGAGTAGATGGATATGCATGGACCCAGTGTGGAAAGGACTGAAGGTCATGCCTTGAACTGCTAAAGGCACCCTTTCTCCCACCCATCCATCTCCACCATCAGCACTCTCCCCTTTGCAAACAAAAGATGACGATATTAATGGGCGGGTGCGATTTGAAGTATTACAGTCATGTTCTTTGGAGCCAGGCCTGCCACTCTGGGCAGTCTCTGACGTTTTGTTTCTTTTTCATCTTTCCTGAGAATCTGGGGGCATGTGTGTGAGTGTCCAGTCATTATCCATTGTCTTTGCTATTCTAAACCTTGGGTCTGCCTTTCTCCCCTGCTCCTTCATCTGTGGTCTGAGGCCCTTTGTTCAATTCAGTTTAAACAATGGGCTTTCTGGCTGCTGTCTGGTTTCTCTTTTGTGTGTCTCTACATATTCAAATATCTAGTTGGTGGAGAAGCTTGGGCTAGGAACCAGCTCTTGTTCATTTATTCAAATACCACACTGGGTGGTTTTTTTTCTTTCTTCTGAAAATTATTTTGAAAAAGAAATCTTTTAAAACCTCTCTGTAGAATCTTGTTTAGGCTGATTCCTATTTTACTAATACTCTCTCCTTTTGTTCCCTTCTTTTCTTGATGTTTTCCTGGTAGCTCCTCCTCTGCCACACAGAGACTGCTACTTTTAGCCTATTTATAGAGTGGACAAATGAAAAATTCTTCCATGGGATCATGAGAAGACTCAGTAAAACTAAAATGAAACCAGAGAGGTGAATTACAACATGATTTTATATAAGGACATCAACAACAACAGAGCCAAACACTGTGCTAAGTACTTTCTCATTATCTCATTTGATCCTCATAACAACTCTGGGAGTTAGGTGCTATTACTTCCTTATTTTACAGATGAGGGAACTGAGACAAACAAAGATGAAGTGACTTGTCCAGGGTCACACAGTAAATTCACTGGGGTTGGATTTGAATGCAAGTGTTTCTGGCTTCAAGCCCAGGGTTCCATACACTGGGCCATCTACCTGCCTCTTATTCTTGTTAGTATGATTTGAATAATTCTTATACTTTAGTTTGCTTCAGACCTAAAAACCATTTCCCCTTGGGAGGTACTGGAGGAAGCAGATAGTGTATGGTCCGGACCTATGGTTTCATTTAGGAACATCTGAATGAAGAAATTTAATCTACCAATGCAAATTACCACCAGCTTTGTGATTTATGATCTTGACATGGAGTTCTAAATTAATTTGTGAATTCGTTTTTCTTACTTTTTTTTTTTTACTAATTTCAGAGCTCTATTTCAGTATTAGTTGACTATGTGGTTTCTCTTGTTTTCTTATGTAATATGTGTATCTCATAATATTTTAAAAATACTTCTATTTTATTTCCATGTATTTTATTTTATGGATGGAAGGAGTAAATTGATGAGCATTACCAAACTGCCAAAGGGGGTCCAGGACACAGAAAAAAAGGTGTAAAGAACCCCTAACTTAGAGAGTTGCCTAGATCAGAAGTGTCAAACCTGTAGCCTACATGCTGAATTGTCTAAATTAGATTAAAACAAGATTGGGAAATATTTAACAAACAAATAAAAATACAATAATATATATATATAATGGCAATATGCAGTTTAATCTTTGCTTCTTTAAGTCATGGGACCTCTGGGATCTTTATAATATGTATATACAATTTCCTGGCCTTCATTTCTGTTTGAGTTTGACATCACTGATAAGTGATTTACCTAGGGTCACAAAACAATATGTGTCAGAGGAGGGAGGGGACTTAACCCTAAGTCTTCCTAACTCCTAGCTAGCTCTTCACCAATTAGATCATACCAGCTCTCAGCATGAAGAATTCTGGCCATGTGAATTGCATTTATTTTGTTCATTTCCCCCCTTTTATTGTATACTGCCTTTTCCCAGAAAGAATTAAAAAATATGCATGTATTACATATAGTTATAACAGGTAAATTAAATGTAAAATGGGGTGTGTGCGAGGGAGAGACAGGAGAAAGAAATACATTTACCAGGTACCTGTGTCAAGTATTATGTCTGAGCCACTGAATTTAGCTCAGAGCTTTGTGGCAAAAAAGGAAACATCCTGAGTTATATAAAGCAGGTTGTCTGATAAAAGAGGATATGAGTCTTAGAGAAAGTTTTTCCTATTACTGAATTTCAGTTGGAACTTATTTTGTAGATAAATGAGGAAATAGTGCCTTTAATTGTGATTTTATAAAAACTAAAGAAACATTCTACAAGTAGATACTTCTAATCTAACCTCAAAAACCCTTGAAAACATGAGATGAAACCTTAACACAGGAAAGGCATCTAAATTTATCTTTCTGAGTTCATGTGGTTTCAGACACTTAATACCTGTGTGATCCTGGGCAAGTTACTTACACCTGTTTGCCTCAATTTCCCCATTTATAAAATAAGCCAGAGAAGGAAATGGCAAACCACTTTAGCATTTTTGCCAAGAAAACTTCAAATGAGGTCATGAAGAGTTTGACAGAACTGAAACTTCCTTCCTTCCTCCTTTCCTCCCTTCCTCCCTCCTTTCCTCCCTTCCTCCCTTCCTCCTCCTCTTTCTCAATCCACCTAGCTGCCCCCAACAACATAACTTTCTTGAGATAGAGTAGCCTAGTGGATAGAGTGAGCTAACCTTAGTCTAAGACACACACAGTTCTAGCTCTTGAAAAATATTGGCTGTATGTGTTCATTTATAAATGTATTAAATTTAAGTCACTTAATTTCTCAGATGCTTCATGTTCTAAATTTCTAAGACTGCAGGCTACAGAACAGTTACCAGTCAGAATTGGTTCAGATTTCCTCATTCCAGAGCTCAAATGTCTAGGCCTTTAAAGATATCATTGAAAATACCATCCAGCTTAGTCCAGAGAAAGGAGAGAAGAGATTCTTAACCTTTTGTTGTGGTTGTTATAAATCTGTTTGATCCCTTCTCTGAATAATATTTACAAATACATAAAATAAAGTAAATGGTATTACAAAGGAATCCAATTCTTCTGAAATAGTTATGAAAGCACTAACAACAACAAAAAGTTCCCAGACCCCAGGTTAAGAATGTTTGGGTCCTAGAGGAATGTTATCTTGGCTCTTTGGCAGTTTCTCTCAGATTTCAAATATCACAGTCAGACTTCTGAGAGATGCTGGATCACATTCAATTGATGGTTGAATTCTTCAGCAAGTGCCAATATGCTGTACTCCTGATTCAAAAGGGGTCCATATGCTTTAGGAAGTCGATACATGAGAGACAGTTGACATTCTGTCAGCCAAAGAGAGAGTTAAGTCACAGAAGTAGGAGGCAGGAGGATAGCATTTCTACCCCAATCTCCATTTTTTCTTTCAGACCTAGTGCAGAGCTAGTAAGCAGTATCAGTTTTTGCTATCCTCTAGCCCACTATAGCTGAGAACTCATGAACCTGAGAAATCCATCAGTCTCCCAAAGTATAAGGATTATACATGTATGCCATTATGCTAGGCTATAGTTTCTTTCCTCAGTTATTGGTAGTTCCTTCTAATTTTAACTGCATTGGGTTTTGGGTTGGGTTTTTTTTGGAAAACTTTTAAATTTTATACAATTAAATGGTCTATTTTATCTTCTGTGATCCTCTCTGTCCCTTGTTTGTTTATGAACTCTCACTGTCCACAGATCTGACATGTAATATCTTCCTCAGTCCCTAATTTGTTAATGATGCCAACCTTTGTGTTTAAGTCATGAGTTATTTGGAACTCACCCTAGCCTATATTATGAAATGTTGGAATATACCTAATTTCTACCTGTCTACTTTTCAGTTTTTCCTACTAGTTTTTACCAAACTACTGAGTTTTCTCCCTCAGTAGCTGGGGTCTATTGGTCTATTAAACAATATGCATAGATTTGTACTTATATTTCAACACACACACACACAAATCAGTTATTTAATGCTTTTTTTGAAATGTGAATTTGTTCTAGACTACTGTGTCCATTTACTTTTGTTTTGGGATTCCAGTGTTTCATGTAGTGAACTTTAATTTTTAACTAGTACCAAATCATTTTTTACTTTGTAGTATAGCTTGTGATCTGCCAAGTACCCGTATTTACTGCCTATTTTGTTATTTCCCTTGAAATTCCCAACCTTTTATTCTTCCAGATGAATTTTGTTATTTTTTTAGATCTATAAAATGATCTTTCCATAAGTTGACTGGTATTGTATTGAGCAAGTAAATTAACTCATGTGCATTGTCATTTTTATTATATTGGCTCTGCCTACCCATGAGCAATTAATTTTTCTTCAGTTATTTATGTCTGTCTTTATCTCTGCAAAGAGTGTTTTGTGGGTAGATTAATATAGTTATCTTGTGTGCCTTGGTATATAAATTTTCCATTATTTATATGTTCTATAGCTGTTTCGTTGGACTTTTTCTTTGTAGAGCATTTTGTTGACAATGTACAGAAATGCTGATGATTTGTGTGGGTTTATTTTATATTGCACAACTTTGGTGATGTTATTATTTAAATTAATTTTTAGTTGGCTTCCCGGGGTTTTGTAAATAAACTATCACATCATCTACAAAAAGTGATATTTTTAAAAAATCTTTCTTGCTTGTATTTATTGCCTTGGTTTTTTTTTAGTCTTAGTGCTTGTAATTGGCATTTCTAGTACTATATTAAATAGCAATTGTGATATATTAAATAGAAATAGTGATACTGGTTTTACTCTTGATCTTGTTAGAAAGGTCTTTAACCTGTCTCCATTATATAATTTTTTTGTTTTTTTGCTCTTACCATATTAAGGAAAAGGCCCTTTATTCTTATGATTTATAATTTTAGCATTTGTTGACATGAAGTGATTTTGAAAGTAATTTAATTAATATGTTTTAGTATGTTTAATTTTCCCTAAATTGAATCAACTGCATTTTTGTTTAGTATATGTGCTGCTGAAGCAAGCACCAACTCTGCATTTCTGGTGTAAGCCCTAACTAGTTATAGTATATAATCTTTTCAATTTATTATAGTAGACTATTTGCTAATATTTAATTTAAATTCTTTTTTGCTTGTGTGCTTTAGGGATATTGGTCCATTGTCATCTTTGTTGCTCTCTGATTTAGAGTTGAAGACTGTATTCTTATCATAATGAGAATTTCAAAAGATTGCACTTGCTATTTTTGTATCAGTTTGTTTAATAATTGAAATTAATTTTTCTTGGTAGAATTCACTTTCAAAACCATGTGATCCCAGAGTTTTTTTTTCCTTGTCCTTCAAGTTTCTTTATGACCTGTTTGATTTTTTCTTCTTCTGTAATTGGGTTATTTAAGTAACCTAATTCTTATTCTGTTAATTGGAATATTTTATTTATATATTTTAAACCCTTACCTTCAATACTGTGTATTGGTTCCAAGGCAGAAGAGTGGTAAGGACTAGGCAATGGGGATTAAATGACTTGCCCAGGGTCACAAAGCTGGTAAGTGATTGAGGCCAGATTTGAACCTAGGACCTCCTATCTCTAAGCCTGGCTCTCCATCCACTGAGCTACCCAGTTGTCCCAGATCTTTTATATTTTTATAAGTATTCATGCATTTCATCTAAGTTAACAGTTTTGTGGGCATGTAATTGGGCAAAATAATTTCTTATAATTTCTCTAAGTTCCCCCTTTATTTTTTTCAATTCTCCTTTTCTTACTTTTCCATATGAGCCATTTGGTTTTCCTCTTTTAAAAAAAAATAAGAACTAACATTTGGTCTATTTTATTAGTTTAACAAAGTAGCTCCTAGTTTTGTCTTATCATTTGATTGTTATTTTCTTTCAATTTTGTAAACCTTTTTTTAATTTGTAGAATTTCTACAATGGTGTTAATTAGGAGATTTTTGATTTGCTGTTTTTTAGGGTTTTTTAGTTGCATGACCTTGTCATTGATTTATTCTTTCCTTCTTTTGTTAAAGTGTTCAGAGATATATTTTTTGACTGCTTTAACTGTATTCTATAAGTTTTAGTATCTTCTTTCATTATCATATTATTTAACAAAAGGTTTCTGATTAAGTTAGTCTTCAATTAATCTTTAATTCTCTCTGTAAAGATCCTTTATTCAGCATAATTTTTATTGTATTGTGGGTTACTAAAGGATATATGCATTTCTGCATGTTTGTGAGATTTTAATGCCTCAATATATAGTTTTTAAAAAGGTGTTATGGTTGGCTAAGCTATATGTAAATTCTGTTCTCTTTATATTTAGTAATTGTTAGAGATTTATCTTCTCTAATATTCTATTGAGATCCCTTAATTTCATTCTTGCATATATATCTATGTCTGTCTATGTATGTATGTATGTATGCATGTATGTATGTATGTATGTATCTTTGTGTCTCTGTATCTATCTCTGTATTTATCTATGTATCCATCTATCCATCTATCCATCTATCCTTACCTTCTGTCTTAGGCAGAAGAGTGGTAAGGACCAGACAATGGGGGTTAAGTGATTTGCTCAGGGTCACACAACTAGGAAGCCTCTGAAACCAGATTTGAACCCACGACCTCTTGCTTATATTTTTATTAGCTTTTTTTCTAAGTCTAAAAGGGACACATTGAGGGGCCTTCCCCCATTATAATTTTACTATCTATTTCTCTCAGTATATACAATTTTTATTTAGATGTTTTATTGTGCCTTGCATGCATGCACACACAAACACATAAGTATAAAATGTTGATAATCAGAGGGTAGGCAAACTATGATCCAAGAACTGAATCTTGCCTGCAGTCTGTTGGTGTAAAACTTTTGGAACAAAGGATGGTTTTTACATTTTGAAAAATTCACTTTACAAAAATAGGCAGAGGGCTGATTTGATTGCCCAACCATAGTTTGTTGGCCCCTGACAAAAATTCATTGTTTATTGTGCCCTTAATTAATTACTTTAAAAAATAATCCTTACTTTCTGTCTTAGTATCTGTTCTAAGATAGAAAGAAATGCAGTGTCTTTAAGTGACCTGTTCAGGGTCACACAGCTAGAAAGTATCTGAGACCAGACTTAAACCCTGATCCTTCTGACTACAGTCCTGACTTTCTATCCACTGTGCTCCCTGGCTGCCCCTCGTACCACAAAATGTAGTTTGCTTACATGTTTCTTTTTTTTCAAGTCTGTTTTTTATTGTAGTCCTAACTGAAATACTGAATTTTATTCCTCTTAATAATTTAATTTTTTTTCAATAAGTAAAAATTATTCTCTCTCCCACCTTCCTTCTTTCTCATGGCTTGTTCATCTTTGTAGCTCTTTTGGGGTTCCAGGATTCCTTTTTGCTGGCTTTCGCAGGGATGACCTCTTTTCTTGTTGCCTCTGGACATAGACACCCCCCCTTCCCCCCCCCACCCCCCCCCCCACAGAGGCTCTATATGTCTGACCTTTCTGTGGCTGTGCATGGGATTTATGGGCCTGCTTGCTTCTCTTGCTGTTTTTTTGCTCATTGCTTCCTTTCTTATTGTCTTTGGGCTTCTGGTGGGTGTTTTCTGTAGTTCTGAAGTGGAAGAAGTCACTGATTGTAGTTTCTCACTGGATTTCTTGATTGTTGTTTTAGATTTTTGCTGGAGTAGGTCTGGGGGAACTTCCTGTTCAGGCAACCATTCTGACTACAAAGGATATTCCTGGTTGGTTTTTTCCCCTTTTTGTTGTTTTTTAGCCTCCTACTAATATTCCACAGTTTGTGTCCCACAGCTTCTTTAGCTGGTCTTCAGTTGATGAGTATATACTTCACTTCCAGTTCTTTGTTTCTACGAGTGCAACTGCTAATATTTTTTCATCTATGGGACCTTTTACAAAAAACCAACCCTTACCTTCTCTCTTAGTAGATGAAGAGAAGCAAGGGTTGAGGTTAAGTGACCTGTCCAGGGCCCCATAGCTAGAAAGGGTCAGATTTGAACCCAGGCCCTCCTGACTCCAGACCTGGCTCTCTATCCAATATGTTACCTCCCTACCTCTGTCATTGACTTCTTTGAGACATGCCTAAGCAGAGAAATCTATGGATCAAATGACATAGACATTTTTTAGTCACTTTTTTCCCCTCATAATTCCAAATTGCTTTCCAGAATGGTATTATTTCACAACTCCACTAACAGCATATTCATATGCTGTGCTAATTTCCATAATGCCTCCAACATTGACTATTCCCATCTTTGTCATCTTTGCCACTTTATTGGTTATCGAAACCCCAAACTTGTTCTATTTTGTTAGGGATTTCGAGCATTATTTCACATGGAAGTCTAATGAATTCTTCTGAAAACCATTCATACCTCTTGGCCACTTATCTATTGATGAATGACTTTTGGTACCATATGGATTGCCTATATATGGAGATTTTTAGCCAGGATGGTTATCTGAACAGGAAGCTCCCCCAGAGCTACTCCAGCAATATATATATATATAGACACATACACACACATAATATGTTAGTTGCCTATGTTTCTTGGTTATCACTTAGTTATCAGTGATATTAATTTATAGTAGCCTAGAGTTACTATGAGGTCACACAATCACTATATGTAAGAGTAGGGACTTTAAAAGATGGAGTTGAATGTCATTTCAAAGGTTTCTTTGAGATCTAAGTAATAGAATCTGTGACTCTATTATACAATAATTTACAATTAATTTTCTTAAAGATTGGATAAACTAGGAAGCTCTGTATGTGTACATGTAAGAGGGGGAGAGAAAAAGAGACAGAAATAGAGACAGAGAGAGGGATAGAAGGGAAGAGGAAGGAGGGAGAGAGGGGGGGAGGGTGGAAACAGAGAGAGGGAGACAAAGAGAGGGAGAGAGAGAGAGGGAAGAGAGAGACAGAGGGAAAGGAGGGGGGGGAGGGTAGAGGGAAAAAGAGAGAAGAGACAGAAGGGAGGGGGAGAGGGAGTGAGAGGCAGGAAGGAAAAAGGGGGAGAGAGGTCAGGGCACTGCTCTGGAGCTATAATAGCTTTTTGCTGTTTAGTCCTGTCTGATTCTTCATAACCCCATTTGGGGTTTTCTTGGCAGAGATACTAGAAGAGTTTGCCTTTTCTTTTTCCAACTCACTTTACAGATTAGATGTGGATACAAACAGGGTCAAGTGACTTACCCCGGATCATACAACTAGTAAGCATCTGAGGTCAAATTTGAAGTCATGAAGATTAGTCTTCCTGCTTCCAAGCCCAGTGCTCTATCCATTGCTATACCTAGCTGCCCTCTGCTACTCTTGCTGAAAACGAAAGGACATTCTGAATATTGGAAACTCCCATGACTTTCTGCAATGTAAAAGTTTAGAGTTTCCTAGAACACTGAAAAGGTAAGTGACTCCCTCAGGGTCACACAGCCAGTGTGCCAGAAGTGAGACCTGGCCCAAGACTTTTTAGCTTTGAGATGAGCACTATTCATGTCACACGACATTACCTCTGTTAATATTTATATGCCATGAAAAGATTGCAGGTCAGGTTTCCATTATTTGGGCACAATATTTATGAAGATTTAAAGCTTATTTTCCCTGCAGAAATTCCTTGGAAGCTGATGAATACTATCTTTGTTTCTTCCTGCAGTGTCTAGTGCATTGCATAGTATGATGCTTACTAAATGGTTATTGAATGAAATGGATGAATAAATTCTCATCGATTGATTGTTTTGTGACTGTTCTTGAGTCCACTGTCAATTTTTCTGTTTGTATTTCTCTACTGCCTTACCACAGATGGGTTTAATTGGATCCAGTGTGTTGCACAAAGTCGATTCTTAAATGCTTGTTGAATGCATTATCTCTTTTTCATCCACTTCAGTGAAGCAGGCTTCTTGGTTGTTCCCTGAATATGGCATTCCATCTCTGCCTGAGTGATTCAGTGATTTGTGTTGGGTGTTCTGTCCCCATGCCTGGAATGCATTCACTGTTTAGCTCAGCATTTTGGAATCCTTGGCTTCCTTCAAGGTTCAGCCATTGAGACATCCCATTGGAGGACACCTTTCCTATTTCTATAACTAGTTAGTAATGTTCTTCTCCTAAAATTACTATGATTATACTCATAGGTATGAATCTTGTGCTCCCACCGTTGACTTGTAAAGCTTCTGGAGCAGAGATTGTTTCTGTGTGTTACCTTTGGTAGTCCCCAGGGCTTAGAAGGGTATCTTACACTACCCTTATCTTCCATCTTAGAGTCAGTCTGCAGTATGGACTAGGCAATGGGGACTAAGTGACTTGCTCAAGGTTATACTGCAAGAAAGTATCTGAAATCAGATTTGAACCCAGGACCCGGCTCTCAATCCATTGAGCTGCCTAGCTGCCCCGGTAAATGTTTTTACAAATGCTATTAGATTGGATTGCAAGAATAAATAAGCATATATTGGGAAGATAGGTGGAGGTGGCCTGCTAGAGTTGGGGTTGTGAAGACCTGAGTTCAAGTTTTGCCTCAGCTGTATCATCCTGGGTAAGCCATTTAATCTTTTATTTTTTTTCAGCCTCACTTTCCTCATCTGTAAAATGGGTATTATAAGAATAGCACCTATCTCAGGGCTGTCGTGAGGATCAGATGACATAACAAATAGAATACTTTTCAAAATCTAAAACACTATACAAATACTAATTATTTTGATTATGCTTATGATGATTAATCATAATAAAGAGGCCTGAACCCAGAATTAGAAGACTTAGGTTTTTAGTCCCATCTGTACTGATAGCTAGGTCTGTGACTTTGGATAATATTGCTTGACTTTTCTTGGCCTTATTTTCTTGTCTCCCAGATAAGGGTGTTAGACTAGTTCTATGAAGTCATTTCCAGCTTTAAAACCTGTGATTCGAATTAGATTCAGGCTAGTTTATAATGTAAGATGTAAACCCCAAAGCCACCCACTAGAGGGTGCTCTTCTCTAGTTAATCATTCACGAAATTGGCAGATTTCCTTATTGTCAGTTTCTCCTTCCTGGTTAGAGCCTCCTGTAACTATGGCTTTATCTTCTTATTGGGGGGATGGAGGATAGTTTCTCAGGGAAGAACAGACTGCCAAACCCACTGGCAGGCACTTTAGAAACACTAAAAGTCATGCTTTGAGCAGCATTCACATTTTAAATATGGAAGACATGAGTAGCATCCTAGGGTGTGAGTATGAGTGTGCAGAAGTCCTATCCCTATCTAAATCCCCTAAATCTCTATCCTATCTAACCCCCCCCCCCAACTTTATGAAAGCCCTTGAAACCAGAAGAAGGGGTGGGTTAGCATGGAGTTAGAGGAGGAATTTCCTTTAATTTACTAAGGAGGTAACCTTCCTTGTACATTTTATACCTACATACACAATATATTTGTGTATACACAAATGGGACCAGAAGAGAAGAGTGACTGGGTAGCCTGGGGACTTGAGTAGCAACTGGAAGCCAGTGGGGAAGGTAAGGCCTGGCTCTCAATCCACTGAGCTACCCGGCTGCTCCCTGGGATCACTAATTTTTAATCAAGCAGCCTAGAAATAAAAGTGTTACAAAAAGATTTCAGGAGCACCTTTTCCTTCCCAAAATGTACACTTTCCCATAGGTTACCATGACAAAAGAAATGTACACCCATGGCCAGGAGAGAAACACATGAAGGAAACAATTGTGAAGGGTTATACACTCCGGGGCATGTGTGGCCAGGGCTGATATATTGCCAAGGCTGCTCAGACTCCTGACACTGTGGAGCCTTTCATGTTCTCTGATGATATATCATTGTACTTTATTGGATAATAGGTGTGCTTGCAATTGAGTTTTCCTTGCAAACATCATTATTTTTCTGGAAAAGCACCTGCCAGTCAATTTTCCAGTCACTCATGTCATATATGTCTATATTTCATCTGTCTAATCTGTCTGTTTGTCTGCCTGCCTATATCTATATGTCTATCTTTCTACCCCTCCCTCCCTCCCTCCCTCCCTCCCTTCCTTCCTTCCTTCCTTCCTTCCTTCCTTCCTTCCTTCCTTCCTTCCTTCCTTCCTTCCTTCCTTCCTTCCTTCCTTCCTTCCTTCCTTCCTTCCTTCCTTCCTTCCTTCCTTCCTTCCTTCCTTCCTTCCTTCCTTCCTTCCTTCCTTCCTTCCTTCCTTCCTTCCTTCCTTCCTTCCTTCCTTCCTTCCTTCCTTCCTTCCCTCCCCCACTTTCTCTCATCTATCTGTCTGTATATTTATTTATCTATAACTGTACCCTCAGCTCTTGATACAGTGTCTAGCCAATAGTAACTGCTAATGATTGCCTTTTCATTCATTTATTCCCTTCTCTCTTGGTTTTTATCCTGTTGGTAGAGTTGCTCTCTGCTGCCATCTTCTGGTCTTCAGGATGTTTAGGCTAGTAAGCCTCTTTCTTACCAGGAAGGCCCAAAGCTCTAGCTGTGGCAGTAGCACCCAGGCAGCCAGGAAGGAGAGGCCCTCTACCAGGCACCCTCAGGATAAAAATAGCTGTCCTTGAATTTCAGTTAGGTGTCCAGGTGTTCATGTGTGTCTTCAAACCATTTTGAAGACTTTATCCCACAAAACAACCAAAGAGAAATGTAAGATGGGAACAGTGAAGTGTTTTCTCCTTCTTTCCTTCCCCCCTAAAATTTCTGGTTCACCAGCAAATAAATAAATATGGAGGCAAGAACACCCCTACTTTCTACATTCTTACCTTTATTTTTCATATAGCAGTAAATGTTAGCCTGTTAGCAATAAAAAGTTGCTGGTTGTTGGAGAAGGAAGGACAGCGAGGGGACACAGGAGATAGAGCACTGTGCCTGGAATCAGGAAGACTCAAATCTGGCCTCAGAACCTTATTAGCTGCATGATTCTGTGCAAGTCATGTAACCCTCTTTGCCTCAGTTTCCTCATCTGTAGATTGAGCTGCAGAAGGAAATGGCAAACCACTTTGCTATCTTTGCCAGGAAAACCCCAAATGGGACTAACAAGAGTTGGACATGACTGAAATGATTCAGCAGAATACCATTAAAACACTCATTATGTTCATACTCTCTCATTCCTTAATAAATATTGATTCCACATCGCACTGAATACTATAGGGAACATTTTGAGGACTGAGCCTTGGTCTCAAGTTGTTCTCAAGTGGCCTATAATTTTGCGGGGGCTGATAAGACAGGAACACAAATAATAATGGGAGTGATGTCAATAAATATGATAGTTCAAATGGGTAGGAAAGCAAAATCATGTCTGGATAAAGCTGATGGGTAAATACCTCAATAAATATTTAGTATGTAAAGATTTTGTTAAACATTTAAAATACAAATTTTTCAGCAAATGAGCACAAATATCATACAATCTACAATAAACATTTTAAAAACATTTGGATAAATATTTAAATATATGTATTTCATAGATTTATTGATTGATTGCTGAAAACTAGGGAAGCCTCATGCTTAGAGGAAAGCACATCAAACATCTCACCCTATTTTCCTCACCAGCCTGCTCTTTAACACCTCCTACTTGAAACAGAAACAACTGAGATTCCTTAGGTTTAGAGGGAAAAAAGTCTGCATTCAGGACATGTAGAATATAATTTAAATAAGAGAGTGACTTAAGCATTTGTGGGGAGCCAATTTTTCAGACTCAATCTAATGTCCTATGCCAAGAGGAGAGTTTTCTTGCACCTTAATTATAGTTCTTTTCCTCCCCTTCATATGTACTTTTTCTATTACACACAAATCATTGTGATTGTTAGTATTGCAACTAGGAGGCATAATTCAGTCACTTGCTTTGCTTCAGATATCTCTGATATTCCACATAGCCCATCATGTCTCCTCCCATCTCTGAGCTAAAATAAACTGGTTTGGGAAATTTCAAAGTTGTTCCTGGCCTCCCTTGTGAACTATTATGTTTCATTGTTTTTGTGGCACCTTGTGGAACTATGGCCCTCTGACTTCATCATTTTGAGGTGGGCCTTTTTACTATTTGGCTAACTGTGTTTTGCTTGGCAAAGCTGCATATGGAACATTAATATATTTCTTTGTGCTAGTTTTTAGCTCACTGTGATGAGACAATTGTGCAATAGATTGCAAAGTAGGACAACTTTGACAGTTCCTACAGAAGTTTAATTTATGCTTCTTAGCTTGTTAGATGCTATTTCCTATCTCCAACACCTGTCCTAGAAGCTGGATTGTCTAACATTTTACATACTAATCTTTTCTCTTAAATCTTTTACTTGAGAGATGTCAGGAAAATTTGAAATAATTTCATAAACATTCAAAACTGATTTCTTAAGTGACCTACAAATAGGAGATGTTTTCTCCAGTGAGAGGTGAAAAAAATGCCATTTCACTGATCCCTCTTTTCTGTTTCTTATCCTTTTCCAAATATGTTGTAACTCTTTGAGATACACTTTTTAATAATCCCAGCTTTTACTTCACCCTGCTGATGTCATTCACTTCTTCCAAATCAGAGTCAAGTTCTGTGAAAATACTTGACAATTCACCATTACTCTGGTTTCTCTTTTTATATTCAACAACAGTTTCTGATTTTAGGTTACCTTAGAAGTTATAAGCTAATAAGGATTTTGAGTTGGTTTTTTTCTTTTTTTAGAGAAAGAGATAACCAGAGATATGATTTCATAGGTAGGAAACTCTTGGGATGAACTACATCTATGAATCCAGATGGACTCCTTTTCCACACTTATAGCCTTAGACATTTGCTTAGAGCACTAAGTAATTCACTTTGCTTGCAGTTACTCAGACAGCATATTTCAGATGTGGGTTTTAAAACTCAGTCCTTTTGTCTTCAAGGCCGACTGTCCACCATACCATGGCTGCCTGTCATCCCCTTAAAAATATTTAAAAATTTGAAATTCAGATGATTGGGTGACAAAGTGCTTTCTTGGAGGAGTTCAAAATTTTGTATGTGCTTGTTGGCTTTGGATGGGGGGGAGCAGAGAGCGTCATGTGTGTGTTTTGGATCCTGAATCTTGTCACCATGGAAAAATATTCTAAATTAAAAAAAGATGTATGCTGATGGCCTGCTTGGACATCTGCACATCACTAATTGGCTGAGAAATATAATTAATTGAATTATGGAATTCCTTTGTAAATTTCCTTTCTGAGGTCATTGTTAAAATGTCTAATGATTGAAATGATGAAGTAATTTTTTTCTTTCATTTTAGATTTCCTCCTTCTTCACCCTTGAAACCATACCCAAAGAGATCACCCCACCAAGCAAGTGTTATCAGATTCCCAGACTGGACTCATGAGCCACCAGGCACTAGCCAGGAGAACATACCAGTGAGGCCTATTGTTATGGTAACTACAGTTATAAATAGTAGCTGGTGGCAAATAGTATTGAATCACCTGATCTAGTTCCATTTCTCCCACTCCTCTTTACGTTATTATATCATTCATCTAAATTCATTTTGTAACTAATTCTTGATATTAGAGCCAGCTGTGAGGAGCTCTCCAATACATTTTTTGGGGGGTAGCAAAGTTTTTTTTTCATTTTTTCGTTTATTTATTTAATTAATTAAATTTTGATGACCACTGCTTTATAGTATAGTTTGAGATCTGGTACTGCTAGGCCACCTTCCTTCACATTTTCTTTTCATTATTTCCCTGGATATCCTTGATCTTTTGTTCTTCCAAATGAACTTTGTTATGGTTTTTTTCTTTTGATAGTTCGATGGTTGTGGGTAGGATTGTCATTTTTATTATGTTAGCTCATCCTACCCATGAGCAGTTAATGTTTTTCCAATTATTTAGATCTAGTTTTAATTTTGTGGAGAGTGTTTTGTAGGTGTGTTCATATAGTTCCTGTGTTTGTCTCAGCAGATAGATTCCTAAGTATTTTATGTTGTCTAGGGTGATTTTAAATGTAATTTCTCTTTCTATTTCTTGTTGCTGAAATGGGTTGGAGATATAGAGAAATGCTGATGACTTATGTGGGCTTATTTTGTATCCTGCAACTTTACTAAAGTGGTTGATTATTTCTTCTAGCTTTTTGGTTGATTCTCTAGGATTCTTTAAGTAGACCGTCATATCATCCGCAAAGAGTGATATCTTGGTCTCCTCATTGCCAATTTTAATACCTTCAATTTCTTTTCCTTCTCTAATTGCTACTGCTAGTGTTTCTAGTACAATGTTAAATAATAGAGGTATTAAAGGGCATCATTGTTTCACTCCTGATCTTATTGGGAAGGCTCTAATTTGTCCTCATTGCAGATGATATTTGCTGATAGTTTTAGATATATACTGTTTATTATTTTGAGGAAAGACCCTTCTATTCCTATGCTTTCTAGTGTTTTCAATAGGAATGGGTGTTGTATTTTATCAAAGGCTTTTTCTGCGTCTATTGAGATATTGAGATAATCATGTGATTTTGTTGGTTTGCCTGTTGATATGGTCGGCTTCCAACGCCGAGAGAGTGGGACTGTCTCTGTACATCGGCTTTTCCACTTAAATCTCCTTCACGCACAAGTATCTTTGTGCACACTCATCTCTCCTAACCCCGTCTACCCTCTTCAAGACCTGCGGCAATGGGGGAGTGACGACGCAACAGGTGGAGGTGACCACTGGCAGTTGTAGCCACGATCCTGCACGTAGGCGGCCCACGGACCAGTGGTCACTCAGCCCTGTGGGCAGCAGGGACTTTCAGCAGCATCCTGGGCGACTGAGCAGCCCTCTCTAGGACAGTACTGCTCACCCTAATCAAGGAGGGGACTAGAAAAGGTGTCCCAAACATTGCCTGCCCTACAAACACCCGGTCAGCACACCGCGGCTGGCGGGTCATCCCTTTAATTGGTCAAAATCAAAGAAAAAATACAAAGAAACTCCTACTAGCAGCATGGAACATCAGGACATTACTTGACAGAGAGAATACCCCAAGACCTGAGAGAAGAACAGCTCTAATCGGTAAAGAACTGGCACAATATAACATCGACATCGCAGCCTTAAGCGAAACACGCTTACCAGAAGAGGGATCACTCAGCGAACCCACCACTGGATACACCTTCTTCTGGAAAGGCAGAGCCTCAAATGAAGACAGAATCCATGGTGTTGGCCTGGCCATCAAGACCAGTTTGCTCAAACAGCTGCCAGACTTGCCTGTGGGCATCAGCGAGAGGCTCATGAAGATCCGTTTGCCTCTCAGCAAAGACCGGCATGCCACAATCATCAGCGCATATGCCCCAATACTGACCAGCACAGAGGAGACCATCAAGCAGTTCTACTCTGACCTGAGTGCTGTCCTGCCCTCAGTGCCCACAAATGACAAGCTGATATTACAGGGAGACTTCAATGCCCGCGTTGGCCAGGATCATGAAAGATGGAAAGGAGTGCTCGGCAAACACGGCGTGGGCAAAATGAACAACAGCGGCCTACTGCTACTCAGCAAATGCTCAGAGTTCGAACTCACCATCACGAACACTGTGTTCAGAATGGCGAACAAATATAAAACAACGTGGATGCACCCAAGGTCAAAACAGTGGCATCTCATTGACTACATCATTGTACGCCGGCGAGACATCCAGGATGTAAAGATCACCAGAGCCATGAGAGGAGCTGAATGCTGGGCAGACGGCCGATTGGTTAGAGCGACTCTTCAAATGCACATTGCGCCTCGCCATCCAAAACACGCCCAGACAGTTCGCGCATTTTACAACGTGAGTCGTCTTAGAGATCCATCTTATTTGCAAACATTCCAGTCCTGCCTGTATCACAAGCTGTCTGCCAAGGGACCACTCACTGGAAGCCCAACCGAGAAATGGAACCAGTTCAGAGACGCAGTGAAGGAAACATCAAAGGCAGTCCTGGGCCCAAAACAACACAACCACCAGGACTGGTTCGATGAGAACAACACTGCTATTGAAGACCTACTGAGCAAGAAGAACAAAGCCTTTATGGAGGGCAAAATAACCCAAACTCTGCTCCTAAAAAGGACAGATTCAAGTCTGTCCAAGCCACGGCGCTGCGTGAGATGAGGAAGATGCAAGACCGATGGTGGGGAAAAAAAGGCAGAAGAAATCCAGCGGTTTGCTGATATGAAAAACTACAAACAATTTTTCAGTGCCCTCAAGACTATCTATGGGCCATTAAAACCCACCACCACTCCCTTGCTATCCTCTGATGGTGACACACTCATAAAAGATAAAAAAGGCATCAGCAACAGGTGGAAAGAACACTTCAGTCAGCTTCTCAACTGACCCTCTTCAGTCAACCAAAGCGCCCTTGACCAGATCCCCCAAAACCGCTCCATTGAAAAACTTGACGTCCCTCCTTCAATAGAGGAAGTCCAAAAAGCCATTAAACAAATGAGTGCAGGCAAGGCACCCGGTAAAGACGGGATCCCAACCAAGGTGTACAAGGCCTTAAATGGAAAGGCACTCCAGGCATTCCACATAGTGCTGACCAGCATATGGGAAGAGGAAGACGTGCCCTCAGAACTCAGAGATGCCTCCATCATAGCCCTATACAAGAACAAAGGCTCACGAGCAGCCTGTGACAACTACAGAGGCATCTTATTACTCTCCACTGCTGGAAAGATCCTCTCCCGTGTTATACTCGACAGACTCTTGTCATCTGTTTCAGAGCAGAACCTGCCTGAATCACAATGTGGCTTCCGACCAGATTGCAGCACCATCGACATGGTCTTCACAGTGAGGCAAATGCAGGAAAAATGCCTTGAGCAGAACCTGAGTCTCTACATTGTCTTCATAGACCTGACAAAGGCGTTCGACACAGTGAACAGGGACGCATTGTGGGTGATCCTCAGCAAGCTTGGTTGCCCAGCAAAATTCGTTAAACTGATCCAGCTCTTTCACGTCGACATGACAGGGGAAGTCCTATCTGGTGGAGAGACTTCTTATCGCTTCAACATCTCCAATGGAGTGAAACAAGGCTGTGTCCTCGCTCCAGTACTATTCAACCTATCCTTCACCCAAGTATTACGACATGCTGTGATGGATCTAGACCTGGGCGTCTACATCAAATACCGGCTGGATGGCTCACTATTCGACCTTCGCCGCCTGACTGCAAAAACAAAGACAACAGAGAGACTCATGCTGGAAGCTCTCTTCACAGATGACTATGCTCTCATGGCCCACCAAGAAAATCATCTCCAAACCATTGTGGACAGGTTCTCCACCGCAACAAAACTGTTTGGCCTGACTATCAGCCTCAGCAAAACAGAGGTGCTGTTGCAACCTGCACCAGGGAGGCCAATGAACCAGCCGTGCATTACAATCGATGGCACGCAGCTTTCTAACATCAACACTTTCAAGTACCTGGGCAGCACCATCGCCAACGACGGGTCCCTAGACCACGAGATCAATGCCAGGATCCAAAAGGCCAGCCAGGCACTCGGGCGGCTGCGCTGCAAAGTCCTCCAACACAGCGGTGTAAGCACTGCGACGAAGCTCAAAGTGTACAACGCAGTGGTCCTCAGCTCGCTCCTGTACAGTTGTGAGACATGGACACTGTACCGGAAGCACATGAAGCAGCTGGAGCAATTCCACCAACGCTCCCTCCGGTCAATCATGAGGATCCGATGGCAGGACCGAATCACCCACCAGGAAGTCCTCGACAGAGCCAACTCCACCAGCATCGAAGTCCTGGTCCTCAGAACCCAGCTACGATGGTCTGGACACGTCATCCGCATGGACCCACAGCGAGTACCAAGACAGGTATTCTATGGTGAGCTGTCAGCTGGACTCAGGAAACAAGGCCGACCAAAGAAAAGATTCAAGGATCAGCTAAAGTCCAACTTGAAGTGGGCTGGCATCACACCAAAGCAACTAGAACTCACTGACAGAAGCAGCTGGCAAACCCACATTCACCAGGCCGCCACCACCTTTGAAGATGAGTGACGTTGACATCTTGCTGCTGCACGTGAACGCCAACACCAGGCCACAACCGCACCTCTCGTAACAATGGGCGTCCCATGCCCCATGTGCCACACACTGTGTGCCTCAGCCTTTGGACTGCAAAGCCACATGACGGTACACCGTAGATGAAACTGCACAAAGACAATAGTCATTCTCGGTCACCGAGAGACTACTACTGTAACTGTAAATGGTCAATTATGTGGATGGTTTTCCTGATATTGAACCATCCTTGCATTCCTGGTATGAATCCCACCTGATCATAATGAATAACCCTCATGATCACTTGCTGGAGTCTTTTTGCTAGTATTCTATTTAAGATTTTTGTATCTATGTTCATTAAGGAGATTGGTCTGCAGTTTTCTTTCTCCATTTTTGACCTGCCCGGCTTTGGAATCAGTACCATATTTACATCATAAAAGGAATTTGGTAGAACTCCCTCTTTACTTATTATGTCAAATAGTTTGTATTGTATTGGGATTAGTTGTTCTTTGAATCCCTATTGATTCTTACTCGTTATCATTTTTTATTCTCTTATTTATAGAATTCTTCGTTCCTATTCCTTTTCTCCTTTTTCTTAGCACTTAGTTTCTCTCTTATCAGTGAAAAGAGAACAGATTAGAAGAGGGAATTTGTGGAGTGGAAAAATCCAGCGAGCAGTATGGGCTTTATTATTTCCAGAAATTACCGACGCTCTTCCCTGTGTGACATACCCATCCTCTAAATTCTCTTTTCTCTACTGTTAAATTTCTTTAGGGGGGAGACTGTTGAGGCTGAGATAATTTAGAACTTAAAAACAGAATATAATGAATTTTAAAACAACAACAACAATAATAGCTAGCATCTATATCATACTATAAAGTACTTTACATATTCTATCTCATGTGACTCACAGTAATCCTAGGAGATAGATGCTATTATATACATTTACAGATGAAGAAACTGAGGCTGAGAAGAGTTAAGTGAGTTGCCTAGAATCATTATGCCAGTATATGTCTAAAGTAGGATTCTATCTCAGATTTTTTTGACTCTTGAGTCCAATCCTCTGTCCACTGTACCACCTAGATTATTTAAAAATGAATCCTCATATCATAGACTAACGTATTATTATATCATTATTTTACCATAACAGTTTTATACTTTATTTTAATATAACTATTTGTTTAAAAAATGATCAAATCTCTGATTTGATAAACCTTTTTACAGTGAGATTTTAAAAATTCTCTTATAAAAGGGTTTAAAAAACTTATTTATTTATTATATTATTTATGTGAGTTAGTCAACCAGTATATTTTAGACTCCTACTATTTGTAGGTACTGGGCTAAGTTCTAGGGTCAAATAGCAACTTAATTTCTGAGGTCTTGAAGGCTATGCCAAGAGAACATAAACTCTTGCAGCCCAAAAAGTCTTTAAATACCAGCCCAGCATTGGACTGTGTGTCTCTCACCAAGGACCTGCCCAACTGAATTTGGAAAAGCTAATTATCAAAAAGTTGGCCACTAGGTGATGAATTTTCATTGTTCATAACTCATAGAGACTGTTTAAGGCCATGAAATGTTTTTTGTTTCTTATTGGTAAAGGGAGGATTCATTCTGATAATTTGTAGAACTTTGGAAATATAACATTGGGTTAACCCAGTATTCTGAGCCTTTTGCAAGTTCTTCCCATTTCTAAGTTCAATTCTATTTTCTGTGTTTTCTTAAGGGCTCAGTTTGTGACAAGATGATTACATGCAAATGTTGTAGGAATGGAGTGATTTTAAAAAAATCAATTAACTTTATGTTGAATCTGGATAATAGGCTTAATAAGTACTTAGAATGATCATGAAACATTTAGCAAGGCAAATACATCTTTCTTTAATGCTCTATTTTATGTTTTGAGAAAAAATCATATTTAGAAACATTCTATGTCTTAATCCTTCTTTTTAGCTCTTTCTGTCTGTGACTTAGCATTCATTCATTCATTCTGTGAACAGATCCTTCTTGGGCGTAGATAGTATTGTGCTGAGGAGATGCAAATATAAATGATGTATTCCCTGTTCTCCAGGAGCTTATAATCTTGTTGGGAAAATAAAATGAATGCCCAAGAAAAATTTAATTTGACTATATTTATTTCAGGTAATGAATAGTATAGGAATTCAAAAGAGATCTTTTTTAGTGGGATGTATATGGGGAGATTTGGCTGGAAGAGGTAAAATTTGGGCTGGGCTTTGACTTTTGAAGAAGAGGAAACATTTAGATAGGCTAAGGGCTTAAGAAGGAATGATATGGGGCAGGAAGATAGCACGGTAGATGGAGAGCTAGACCTGGCAGTGGGAGGTCCTAGGTTCAAATTTGTCCTCAGACACTTCTTAGCTGTGTGCCCCTGGGATAATTATTTAACCCTGATTATGTAACCCTTACCATTCTTCTGCCTTGATATTGCTTAGTATTGATCTAAGACAGAAGATAAGAGTTCTAATCTTGCTGCAAGCATATGGATTGATTACTCATTCTCTAGGGCACATAGAATAAATTTCTCATTCATAGCATACCCATTCTCCATCACTGAGTAAAATTTTGCAGTGTATGATAGTTTAGAAGAAAAAGTTGAACTTCATGCATACCTCAAAGATGAAAGGAGGCAAACAGTTATGGTGTCATAAGTCCAGTTGGAATCAGGTTAGAATAAGAATTAAGAGCCCATTTCTTTTTATTTAAAAAATTTTTTTTAATTATTTTTTCAATTACATGTTGAAGCAGTTTTTGATAATTATTTTCTGCCATTTTTTGATTCAGATTCTCTCCCTCTCTTCCCTACCTCTCTGAGGCAGTAAATAATCTAATATAGGTTATACCAGTGCTTTCATGCAATACATGTTTCCACATTCCCCAGGTCTTGAGAGAAAACACATATCCACATAATAAAAAACTCATGAAGGAAATAAAGTGCAGGATGACATAGTTTCATCTTCACTCAGACTCTACCAGTTCCTTCTTTGACTGTGGGGAGCGTTTTTTATCATGAGTCCCTTGGGGTTATCTTGGGACCTTTTTTTTTTGCTGATAATAGTTTAGCCCTTCACTGCTGACCAAGAAGAACCCATTTCACAAGACAGCTATTGTAACAAAGTTTTTCCCAAGTATTTAAGTATTTAAATTAAATTTAAATGAAAATTAAATTAAATGTCACAAGTATTTAAGTAACTTTAATTTTGTCTTCTCTACATTAGAGTCTATGTACCTTGCTATCACAGAATTCCCTTTTGGGAATTTTTGCTCCCTCGTCTTTCAGAAAAGAACTCATTGCACCAGCTATTCTAGGAAGACAGTCAAATCTGGGGATACTTCCCATTTAGTTAAATCCACAAACGTCTTTCTAGCCTACCTGATAATATCCATAATGCCTGAAAGTATTTTAGAAAAATTTTCTCTTAATTCCAAATGCTTTTTTTTTTTCATTCCGACCCAAATAGCTAGGGAACCTGTAATGTTACTATCACCTCCTCTCCTTATATCTAAATTGTCAGGATAGCAAGTAATTGGAAGTTATTTCTTTAAAATCAAGTTTAGACTTAAACCTAGTGAGAGAACATACTTTGCAAAAAATTATTTTTCTATTTTTTAATATTCATTTTTTAATTTTTGTATTGGAATGTTTTATATTAACTTTTTTTTTCTTTTGGGGGGGGTGGTGTGGGGGTGTTAGAATTCTGAATCATGGTACAAGCGTCACAGTATTGCTATCGGAGAAGTCCCTGCCTGCCGCCTCGTCTACCGGAGACAGCTGACAGAGGCCAATGTGGAAGAGATCTGGAAGTCTATGACGTTATCTCAGTAAGTCTATTTGGCTTTCTCTAAATGTGGCTATTGATTAAACTGTTCTAGAACATCCCTCTGCTCTTATTGCTGTGCAGATTTGCCCATGGCTTATTTTCTGCAGTTGGACAATTAAATCCATATTGTTTATACTAATTAGACGTGTTTATTATTAAGCTTTAGTCTCAACTTTTGATTGCTCTGTTTTGCTTCTGTGATGCATACAGAAAAGATTTCACTGAAGCTTGGGAGTTTTCCATTTTCCATTCATGTACCATTTTTTTACATGATGGTTAAGATCAGGGAGCTTTTCTAAGCCCAGAGAATTCCGTACACTTGCCAATAACAGTTAAGTGTTTAACTTAATGAGACAGAGAATGGAAAATCTGGTCTCCTACTTATATAAAATACTGTAGGTAATGAAAGTTAATATTATGAGTAGAATAGCATTTTCCTTTCCCACAAAAAAATATACTTGTGGCAGTTTCTAATCACTGACTGTGCTGGCTCGTCTGTAGTTTTCATATCTTTTCTTGTAAAGTGATGTCTTTGGCAGTCAGGAATTTATATTACCGTAATAGTGAAACATGAACATATTAATAAGTAAAGAATATCTCATAAATAGGTTTCCACACCATCTGTCCTTGCCCTCTTTTCCCCATGAAATTACAAAGGTGATAAATAGACAAGGAATGTATTATAAAGATTGAGTTCTCATCATGCCAGATTTTGAGACATTTTTCATATTTTCAAAAAGAATTAGAGTATTATAAATTACTTTTTTTTTTTAACAGTTTACAGAAAATCCTTGACCTGGACTCTCTGGAGGAAGTTTTGGATACCAAGCTTGTCAACTCAAAGTTTATCATCCACAACGTATACAGTGTTAGTAAGCAGGGAGTCGTCATCCTCACGGATAAATCAAGTGAGCTCCTTCATAGCAATGCTTTGTTCTGGAATGACTCTTTTGGTAGTGTAGCATGTTATCTATTTTGAGAGCTTAAAATCTGTATTATTCAATGTGTTTGTCTTATTAGGTGGCATGGGGGCTGGAGCATTAGTCAGGAAGTTTTTGTTTGGTGTTCATTCATTTCAGTTGTGTTGGATTCTTTGTATCTCCATTTGGGGTTTTCATGGCCAGGACACTGGAGTGGTTGGCCATTTCCTTCTCCAGCTCATTGTACAGATGAGGAAACAAATAGGATTAAATGACTTGTCCAGGTCACACAGGTAGTGTTTGAATCTGGATTTGCACTCAGGAAGGTGAGTCTTCCTGATTCCAGACCCAAAACTCTATCCATTGCACCACCTAGCTGCCTGTGGAGTCAGACCCAAGTTAAAAATCCTGCCTTAGACACTTAATATCTCTTAATCTCATGTTCTGCATCTCTAAAATGGGGATCATTATTGTACACACCTGAAAAGGTTATTGTGAAGTTCAAACAAGATAATGTGTATGAAATGCCTTACAATGAATAGAACCCTAAATAATATACCATATATAATACCATCTGGCATATATATATATTATGTTATGATATAGTAATAACTAATATATATTTATATAAACTATTATTTTATATAAAGGAAGAGCTGTCTCTAATTTCATTTATATTTTCCTAATTTAAAATTCACACTAACCCTCATTACTATCTCTCTTACTTCTTTTCCCTTTATTCTTCCAAATCTTTCTAATAAATTCTTTAAATCTAGAAAATACCCTAGAGAAGAATATTAAAGGACCTAGAAAATTTCTTCCCGCATCAAAGCTTTTATTTTTGAGAATGGTCCAGCTTGGTCTAGACTCAATGTGTAATTTGTCTTCATGTGGACCCTTGAAGAGGTGGATAAGATAGAGGCTCATCAGATAGCACATTGTCAAATTCATTCTTAGGCCAAGGAAAGTGACCTGGACCGTTCCTAAGGTAAATTTGAGCCCCTATATGGATCTAGAATACTTTTACCTACTTTTCACTGAACTAGAGATAAACTCTTTCTGATTGCCCCTGACTTGTATTTTTTTAAAATTTATTTTTATTCCGAACTTACCAAACACTAAATAAAATTGATATATACACAGTAGAACAGAAAAGGATTATACACAAAAGCACAGATCCCTGTTATGTGCAATTTATTTTTCTTTATAAGTTTATAATGAGTTCATCTTGTTGCTTTCAAAGCTGTTTTGCTTGTTATCTGTGCTTCTTTCTGGTGCTACTTTTGCTTTCTGCATTTTAAAAAAGATGCTCTAATGATTCCTTTCCTTTCCTTTCCTTTCCTTTCCTTTCCTTTCCTTTCCTTTCCTTTCCTTTCCTTTCCTTTCCTTTCCTTTCCTTTCCTTTCCTTTCCTTTCCTTTCCTTTCCTTTCCTTTCCTTTCCTTTCCTTTCCTTTCCTTTCCTTTCCTTTCCTTTCCTTTCCTTTCCTTTCCTTTCCTTTCCTTTCCTTCCTTCCTTCCTTTCCTCCCTTCCTCCCTTCCTCCCTTCCTCCCTTCCTCTTCCTCCTTTCCTTCTTTCTTCCCCTTCTTTATTTTCTTCCTTTGCCTTCCAACTTCCCCATCTCCCCAAACTGAGGACGTGATGGAAAAAAAAGGGGAGGATACTGTTTTTAATTTAAAGTATATTTTAAAATGAATGAATTTTATTTATTTTTATTCTAAACTTTGCAAACACCAAATAGAATGGTCATTTATTAATACATAGTAGAATTGACTATAACATAAAATTATGGTCTTCATTGTACATAAGTTTGATTTCCTTTTAAAAATTTTAATCAGCTCAACTTACATCTTTCAAAGCTATTGATCGTTCTTGTGTAATCTTTCTGGTCTTTAAAGAGATGACTTTGTGAGGATTCCCTCCATTTAAAAAATCCTTACCATCTATCTGAGAATTAATAACTGTGTATTGGTTCCAAGGTCAAACAACAGTAAGGATTAGGCAATGGGGGTTAAGTGACTTACTCTGGGTCTCGCAGGCAACAAGTGTTTGAGGGCAGATTTGAACCTAGGACCTCTCATCTCTGGATCTGGTGCTCTATCCATGGTGCTACCTAGCTGCCCCATCCCTTTACAATTATAATCCTTTAAAAATTATTGAGAACAATGGTTCCTCCCCAAATCTTTTGTTTATATTGCTTATATCTACTGATATTTACCATATTAGAAATAAAAACATCTTAATATTATGAAAATAACCTCACAGACCCCTTGAAAAGGTCTCTAGACCACTCTTTAAGAACCAGTGACCTAGAGTTTTGAGATGTTAAATAACTTATCCAGGCTCACCCAACCAGTCTGGCAGAAGCAGAATTTGAATGCAGGATACAGAAATTGATTCCTGGTTTCAGAAAATCTAATTTTAAAAATCTACTCTGCATGTTACTTTTTTTTTTTTAATAAAGCACTTTGAAGATGGAACTAGAGTTAGATAGCACAGTGAGTAGAGCACTAGGTATGGAGTTGGAGGTGTCCTGGGTTCAAATGTGACCTTACTTTCTAGCTGTGTGACGCTGGGCCAATCATTTAACCCCAGATGCCTAGCCCTTGCCATTCTTTAGTCTTAGAATCAGTACTAACACAGAATTTAAAGGTTTTTTTGTTGTGATTAAGAAAAGGAAATAGAAATAGATAAGTAACACTTATATCTTGAGTTTGTGGATTTTAGCATTAAGTAGGTGATTTAAATAATTTGATATGACCTACTTGATGCTAAGTTCTGTGAACTCCTTTGTTCCTTCTCATTTTATGAACTGCTGAACCTTCTAGAACTAACCATACAATTTGTACTTTACCAAAAAACTTGGAAGATAGGATGGGTAAAGAATTTGGGATAATCTGCTTTCCAAAATGACAGTCCATTAATTTACATAAATATGCTTTTACTTTCCACTTGTCAAATGACAGAATATTTGATATTTTAATATATCTTATGTGCTCATATTGAATTATTTTAATATACAAAACTCATAGTATCTAAGCACAAAATATACAAATTTATTGGGTTTCTGCATGCATAATTTCTTTAATTATTTGGGAGTCAATAAATTAATATTTTTACTCATTTTCTTACAGAAGAACTTCCTCATTGGGTACTGTCAGCTATGAAATGTTTAGCAAATTGTAAGTATACTTTTACCTCTGACTAACAATTTAACCAATATTATTGGCCTAAATAGAAAAATATAGAATTAGATAATTATCATCAGTTAATATTTATTGAACTTTCTCTCCTTCTCTCTCCTGCACATGTTCCCCAACCAACCAAGTTATTGCCTATTACATGGCCAATTTGGAATTTTTTTAACACTTGTCATGGAATCTTGAACTAAGGTATAGTGGGGGGAGACAACAAATAGATACAACTGTCATTTGGTCTAATTTAGCCACACACAATTAATTCTTTGAGCCTGGGGAATTATTTTAAAAAACATCATACGAGTGAAATATTATCATGTCTTGTAGTTTTGTCCTTTGTCCTAGAAATACTTAGACCTATACCAACTGTAAGATATCTCTTCCATTAGTCTGTGAGCTTCTGTAGAGGAGGGACCATCATTTACTTTGTGTTATCCCTAAACAAAATTATACATTTTAGACATTTAATAACTGTTTATTGACTAACCCTTATTATTATTATTATTTACTCTTGGACAACTGCTTTTTAATTTGTAATATCTTGCATTCTCTGCTTCACCAATGGATCACAGCAAGGAAGGAGCCCTAAGCTCTCAATGCCAGCAGAGTATAAACTTTCTCTTCTAGAAGGGCTTTGAATGCAGACCTAACATTCAACTACCTGTCTGTCCTGAGGAATGGTTTCACCAAATTTGGAGAAATTTATCATTAGAGGGTTAGTCACTGACTGATTAATCTGTTTTTTGACCTTAGTATCTTACTAAATAGTATACTAAGGTTTGAAAGGGTCACTGTCTACAGTAATAGAAGGAGGATACACACACACACACACACACACACACACACACACACACACACACACACACAGAGTCATGGATGCTGGAGTTTTGAAGTAATTTCTTGGTTAATAAAAATGTCATTCTGGCTCAAAGCCTTGAGTTAGGGAATATTTTTTAAAGCAATACAGCCTTTTTAACTTTAAAATGAATTTATTAAGTTCCCATTCGATCTGGGCAGAGCACTATGCTAGTTTCTGGGCAACACAATTTTTTTTATTTGAAAATTTTTATTTAATTAATTGACTTAGAATATTTTTCCATGGTTACAAGATTCATGTTCTTTCTCTCCCCTCTTCCCACCCCCCTCTAGTAGCTAACTTTCAATTCCACTGGGTTTTACATGTCATTGATCAAGACCTATTTCCATATTATTAATATTTGTACTAGGGTGATCGTTGAGAGTCTACATCCCCAATCATCAACCAATGTGATCAAGTAGTTGTTTTTCTTCTGTGTTTCTACTCCCACACTTCTCCCTCTTGATGTGGATAGCATCTTTCTCACAGGTCCCCCAGAATCCCTGGGTCATTGCATTACTGCTAGTAGAGAAGACCATTACATTGGATTGTGCCACAGTGTATCAGTCTCTGTGTACAATGTTCTCCTGGTTCTGCTCCTTTCACTCTGCATCTATTCCTGGAGGTCGTTCCTATTCACACAGAATTCCTACAGTTCATTATTCCTTTGAGCACAATAGTATTCCATCACCACCAGATACCACAATTTGTTCAGCCATTCCCCAATCAAAACACATCCCCTCATTTTCCAATTTTTTGACAACACAAAGAGTGCAGCTATGAACATTTTTGTACAAGTCTTTTTCCTTATGATCTCTTTTGGGGTATAAACCTAGTAGTGGTATCGCTAGATCAAAGGGCAGACAGTCTTTTAAAGCCCTCTGCCAAATTGCCATCTAGAATGGTTGGATCAATTCACAACTCCACCAGCAACGCATTAATCTGCAACACATTTAGATAAAACAGTGGTGCCTCATATGACTTGAATAATTCACTAAAGTAGTTATAATTAAATTAAAAAATAATATGTGCATCTGAGTAGTATATCTGAGGAGTTCAATTACAGTTCATTGTGTTGTCGAGTCAGAGAAAATGATAATGCTTTTTCAAGATAGATGAAGGATTGTTGAGAAGGTAGAGGGGAGAAGACCTCCCAGGAGGCTTTGAAATAGTCCAGGAAGGTGATAATTAATTCCTCCACGAGGGTGGTAGTAGTAGGAATGGAGAGTAAGGGATGGATTTAAAAGAGATTTTGGAAAAAGTCTGAATTTGGTTATTGGATTTGAGAATTGAAAGAGATGAGGAAGACACAAAATAATGTCAATAAGAAAAAGAAAGGAAGAAGATAATACCTTTTCAGAGTTCTAATGTATTAGAATGATTCATAATGAGCATTATTGCATGGAAGTTGCTACTAAAGACATATTTGAAAAGATTGTATAGGTCTTTATTGCCAATGACACTTTTTGACACTATTTTTCTTCTTTTTGACACTATTTAACACACCTTTATTTTCTTTGTAGCACAGAGGGCCATGGTAAACTGAAGTGTTTTTCCTTACTCTTCTCATCTATTTTCAGCACCCATTGCTGAACTGAGACTTAGGCTTTGAAGCTTAGCTCTGCTATGGACTTACCACCTGACCATTCTTAGCTTCTACTTCTCTGTTTGTAAAATGAAGAAGTTGGAACAGATTCTAATTCTTTACTTCTATAATTTTGTGTTAAATCTTAGCTACTCAGGACTCTTTCTGCCATTTGCCTTCATGCCTTTCACATGCCTCTTTTTCTTCTTCCTTGTCCCCCCTGCAACTCTCTCCCCACACCAAAAAAAATTTTTTTTTACCTGCATCATATTTCCATAGGACCCTTTTATCTGGGTTTGATGAGTGCCAGTATTTATCGAGTTCCTTCTATGGACTGTGCTAAGGATTCTGGGGGTTACAGAGGGATAAGACACAAAGATCTCTGCCCTCACAGAGCAAAATTTCATTGGTGAATCAAGGCTCACATTAAAATAAAAAACTACAGAATAATTAAGATGACATTAGAATGCATTGTCAAAATGGAGAGTTTTCTATGAGCTGAAATAGTCAGGGTCAGTTTCTTGGGTAAGTGTGGCTTTAAGGGTCAGAACTGAGTAGAAAGAGGAGCAGTGTGTGAATTCCTGGCAGAGGTTAAATGACCAAAGTTTGTTGTAAGGGCTCAGAATGCAGGCATCTTTCTTTACTCTGTGCTTCAAACCCATTACCTAGCAAATAGTAGATGCTTTGTCAATGTTTATTGATGAGTATGGCCTAATCAAGGAACAAAAAAGAGACTGGTGTAGATGGAATGAAATATTGGAGTCGGAGTGTAGTGGTTCCCAGTGTTGGATGGCTAAGAAGGAACTATAATCTAAAGAACCTTCAGTACAAAGCTGAGGAATTGTAATATTATCAAATGAGATAATATTTGTGAAAAGCATTTAGCCAGGTGATGCACTCAAAGATACATAAATGCTCAATCCCATGTCTTTCCTTCCCTACCCAATCCTGCAAGTGAGAGGTTCTTAATCATTTCAGTATCATGAATTCCTTCGGCATTCTTGTGAAACTATGGAGCCCTTCTCAAAATATATATTTTTTATGAATAAATAAAATGTATGTATAGGGTCAAAAAAATGTATAGGGTCAAAAACGAAACTAATCTTGTTGAAGTTATGAATATAATTTTCCATTCAAATTAGATAAACATATCAAGTCATTAAATGATGATTAAAGGCTCAGAAACGAGACCTCTCAAAAAGTATGAGAGGAACTAGAATGATCTCTTCATGGGGAAAAAAAACTGATGGATGATTAAGTAATGTAAATTAAATTTATTAAGTTTAATTATATTCCGTGGTAAGCTTCTGGAGGCCAAGACTGTCAGATAGATAGACAGATAGGTGGATAGATATCTATATATAGATGTATATGTGACATATACACACTATATATATCACATCTATATCTATATGTATTTATAAAATATCCTGCACCCACCAGTGCTTTATATATAAATTACTAGGTAAATATTTGTTTCCTGTTGTTCATATTCATCGAAGTCAACACGATAGGAAAAGACTGTTAAGCAATGCTTCTGAATTAACTTCAAAGAATCTGTAAGGTTACTAGTATTTTAGTTGACCAGAAAAATATTCTTTGACCTCCTTCAACTGTTCCCTACAAACTTAGGGCCCTTTGAAAACTTCAAAAGAGTAACTGATTAGCTAGGTAGATTACCTTGCATTTTTAGGCTCATTGCTTCATGCTCTTTGCTGTCTACTACTTTCAATTTTTTTCTCTAAGTCTTTTGCATATAAAGGATTATTTTTCCTTTATTATGTAATAAAATAGAATACAGGTTGTTAGAATTGCTAGAATCTAGCTATAATCTACTAGAATCGTTATAGTCTTAGAACTAGAGGGGATCTTAGGGATAGTTTAGTCTAAGCTAAGGTTTTGTTTTTTTTTACAGATGAAGCCAAGGTGGGGCATGGCTGTCTTTATTGTAAAGAGAATTTCATGCTTCTTCTTGATCTTACTAATTTAATAGTTTCTTCCAATAATACCAGCTACAACCTATCCCTGCCTGCCTGCTCAACCTGTATGATTCTTGTCCATATGTCCCCAAAAGTTTGTGATAGGGGGTCCACTCAGTGTGTTTGAGACCTTGTTTTTTTCCCCAATATCCCATAGGTACCTGTGGAACACTTTGCTTATATAGGTGTCATTCCTGGCTTTTCTTTTATAGCCAACCCAACTCTTCTTTCCTCAATGGCATCCTTTGTTCTTCCTTGGTGTCCCTTCTTGGTTATAAGTAGAGTATGGTCATACCATTTTCCTCGCCTTAGTTCTTTATGTAATACACATTTTGAGTTCTTGCAAGGCAGTGAAGTCCCATAGCCTTATAGCAACACTGGTGAAATGTTAGAATTAAAAAGATAGATCATTGTTTTCATGTGAAGCTTGGGGCCAGTAAATGTGCTTTGCAAAACAAAAACAATCTAGTCCCTTCTCTTCTTCCTTTTCAACTCCGAGTCCAGCTCTTGAACCCTCTCTACTGCCTGTTCGATTTATAAATTATTTTTGGACAAACCATAGGGTGTCTCCTCAAATGTGTATTGAAATCTAGTCAAAAAACCGCCTTCATTCTCTTGATCTATTTATTGTTTTTAATGACTTATCAATTCTTTTTTTTTTAGAAGGTTCACAATATAGAGGCACACAATGTCTGAAGAGTTTACAAGTTTTTGGCCTCTCTCATTTCTTTCTCCTGAATAATACTTCTCCATTGATTTCTCCCCATACTTGTATTTCTCATCTTTGACTGAAATTACCAAGTATCAGAGTTTTAGTGTGAATTAGGGATCCCATTAAAAGGTCACATTATTCACATTTGAACTTCATGTTTCTCTTGGGCTGGAACCAAACAATTCTAATTTCAGATAGTATGAATTTGAATACACGTGATACTTCACAGGACTATTTATTTATACTAATCAGGACCTGACTGATTAGATTTGAAAAGCTTTGCCAGTTCTTGATAAAATGTCGCTACCATTTTGTCCTCAGCAACTGATTAGTGAGTGAGCATCACTTGGCGTTCTTATTGCAAAAGTTATTATTATTACTGTAATATATGAACAGGTATCCCATGGAGTTATATTTATTATAGCATTTGGATATTTGATAAAATCTAACCTTCCAAATTCTTATTTTGCTTGTGGATTATCATCCTTCCACTTACCGGCTACTTCTTTCTTTCTGTTTTATTTTATAAAATCAAGAATGTCAAGACTGAAGTGATTTAGCTCTTTGAAAAGTATGTTGGTCTGCTCCTTGGCCGTGGTATATAAGGACTTTGTATTTAGTGTGCCAGTAGACAAATTGAAGCTTGTTGACCATCTAAGTATTGTGATTCTTTGTACCTTCTGTCCCCTTGCTTGCTACTCTGCTCCCATCACTGCAGAAATAGAAGGGAACTGTACAACATTGTTGGGTTTATTTTATGGGTTTCTAAGGACAAAATATATTTTTTTTCATTATGGAATGGCTAGCCTACTAGTGAGGTACCTATCTGTGATTACTTAGGTTGGCCCATGGAAAGCAAAGTCTGGTTGTTGTATTCAAAGACTTTTCCTAATGGGAGAATCTGTCTGAGTTCTGCAGGATACGTGGTCTCTGGCCCAGGTTTTAAATAGCCAGGATTATCTCTGAGCTCCAAGAGGACTTTGTGAAGCCAACCAAATTACTGAAGCAAATTGTAAAATCTCCTATTCTGTATATTATTTAAAATAGGATTGAATTATTTATATAAGGGAATGGATAACTCTTATTTCCCCATATGATTTTATGGTATAGAAAACAGAGAAATGGTTGTCTTATTTCATGTGCTTTATATCAAAATGGGATATTCTTTGAAAAACTGCATCAAGTGAAATAATTTTTCAGTTTCCCATTAATTGTGTTTTCTTCATTATCTCAGCAAAAAATGTATCATAGTCAAGCAAAATTTGAGTATATCAAAATTACTGATATTTTTTATTTTTGTAAAGCTTTTTCAGAAAAGAATAAAGAAAATAGGAGTCTCAATTTAAAATAGCTTAAGCTCTAGTCTATTTCTTTCTTGCTGTTTTACAATAGATTTTAAGTTATAATTGATGCTCTGCTATGAATTTTTACTTTGTGGCCTTTGATGACTCTTTTCCCCTTTCTGGTCCTATTTGCTTATCTATAAAATGAGGGAGGGAGGCTTCCTGATCGGGAAGCTCTTTTCCAATGCTCTCATGCTGATTCTGTGAGCATAAAATATGTAGCTGGCCAACTTTTACGGTTCTGGTCTTTTTGTTGTCACCATTTATATTTATAACATTAGTTTCCTTTGAAGCTTATACCATCTTTCCAAAAAAAACCAAAAAACATATTTCTAGCTTACTTGTACTAATGAATGTTTTTCCTATTCTTCTTTTTTTTTTTAACAGGGCCTAATTGTTCAGACTTGAAGCATCCTATGTATTCAGGGTTTGAAAAAGATGTCTTTAAAACCATAGCAGATTACTATGGCCACTTGAAGGAACCTCTGCTCACATTTCAGCTTTTTGATGCTTTTGTCAGTGTACTTGGTAAGTTGCAATCTAATGAACAGAAAACTGCATGTAGATATGGAACCATTTCTTCTTGCATTATCTTGAGGCTTTTGTCTGTGACAGCCAGCAGCATTTCAGGGAATTAAAATCTATAGTCCAACGAAGGATGTTTGATTCAGTTTGAGCTCTTCTCTGAGAACACTCTAAGGCAGGAAGACACTCAAGACACTTAAGACACGTATGAGACCCCAGGCAAAAGGCCTATTGGTTTAAATTTTCTGAAGAATAATAATAGGCTTGGAGTGTCATCTTCTTATAAGAAAGTCTAACATCACTGCTGAAGTAGCAAGTGAGTTTGGCATTTACTGTCCTTTATTAAATCTACTACACAGGATATGACTTTATTAACAGCCAAGTGTGGGAGCTCTATTTTTATCCAGGAGACCAAACTTTTGTTTTATGAAAGAAATAGATCCTCACACTGACAGCCGCATTTCAGGCGGGTGTAGAGGTATGATAAACTCAGCAGTCTATCAAACTTAAAATCCGTCTTCCTGACAAATAATCCCCTTCCCCAAGAGCTCACGTAGTAGGATGACTGAAGTTCACATTTGGGATGTAGGTTCTTCAACATTTGTTACTTTCTTCAAGGAAAGCACATTCCCAGGCAGCCATTTGAATGTTCTGTTTAGTCATCATTCTTGTTTTGACACTAAGGTGTTTGATTAAAAGACTAAATCATGTAAATATCACACGATGCAATATAAAAATGAGAGAATTAGCATATTCTTGGTCTTGAACGTTCTTGATGCTTAACGAGACACATAATCTTTCTGCCTGGAGCTGTACTATTAATGGCTATTGCTGCAGTGCCTGTAAGAAACTGGGAAACTGTCAGCTTTATGAATACAAATTATTGTTCTGTGAATGAGAAAGCTGACATTTTAACATGGTAATTGGGAGCCTAGAATATTGTGAGAACTCATAATATTAAGCAATAACAAATACTAATTATAAGACATGCACCAGGGAGCAGATTTGTGTTTTCAAAACAAGTCAATACTGAAGGAAAGAATCCAGAAACAATTGATGCTACCTGGATTTTACGATCTTTCCACATTGTGCTCAATTTTTAAAAACAGAACATTAGAGTTAAAAAGAGACTGCAGGGACTGCTGAATCCAACTCCTATCTAAGTCATCAGTTCTATATATAATTTGTCTAATAAGTAGTCATATAGTTTCTTCAAGACCTCCAGTGATAGGGAATTTACTGTTTTATGAGGCAATTCATTTTATTTTTACACTGTTATAATGTTAGGAATCTTTTCTTGTGTTGAAACAAAATCTGTCCTATTTCTATTTCTCTTTCAAACTCCTGAAAACACTTTCCACCTCCTGGTATTACTTCTGCTTTCAGAAGGCTGGGGAAGAGTTCTGTGTATGTAGGCAAACAGAAATCATTAAGATGGCAATTTGTTTATTGTTTTTTTTAAAAAAAGGATGCTTTTACATTTTCAGTTTCTTATATCACTATAGTATCCTGTGCCTTCATTCTCCTCCCTCTCCCAAAGAACCAACTGATATGATAAATAGTATGTTTTGAAGAAGAAAAAAAGTCAGTACAACTGATTAGTACATTGAAAAAGCCTGAGAAGATGTTTAATGGGTAATCCTTGTGGACCTCCAACCTCTATCAAGGGGTAGGTTGGGGATGCCTTTTCATAGTCTTTATCTGACACTTTGCCCTTTATAATTTTCTTTCGTGTACTTTTGATTTTTGGTGTGCATTTATTCTTTCCATTGTTTATGTATTTATATATATTTCCTTGTATATATTGGTTTCTTAGTTCTAACTTACTTTACTTTGCATCAGGACATATAAATCTTTGCATGCTTCTCTGTATTCATCGCAAATATCATTTCTTAAAGCACAATAGTTTTCCATTACATTAATATCACAATTTATTTAACCATTCCCCGGTGAATGGGCATCAACTTAGCTTCCAATTTTTAGTTATCTCTGCTGCTCTGAGTATGATTTCATTGGGGTATAAGGAGTCTCTGGTTCAAAGGCTATGAACATTTTAGTTGTTTTATTTGCATAATCCCAAATTGCTTTCCAAAATAGTTGTATAGTTCTAAAGTTTCACCATCATTGTATTAGAGTGTCCATCTTTCCACAACCCGATCTACCACTGATGGTTGCCATTTTTGGTCATTTTTTCCAGTTTTCACTCTATAAAGTGAAACTTTGGAGTTTTTTTTTTCTTTTAAATTTTATTTTTTATTGTCATGCCAAACACATTTCCATATTGGTCATTGTTGCAAGAACAAACTCATACATTACCAAAACCCCAAAATAAAACCATAAATACACTGATATATAAGACAACTCTAACATTTCTTTCTCTTGAGGTGGATAGCATTCCCCTTCCTAAGTCTTTCAGGATTGTCACAGATCAATGCATTGCTGAGAATAGCCAAATTTTCCCATATAACCATCTTCTGATATTGCTATTACTGTGTACAGTGTTCTCCGGTTCTGCTTTTATTTCACTCTCCATCAATTCCTGCGGATCTTTCCAGCTTTTTCTGAAATCATCTTGTTTATCATTTCTTATAACACAATAGTATTCCATCACCGATATGACCATAATTTGTTTAGCTGTTCTCCAATTGATAGACATCCCCTTTATTTCCAATTCTTTGCCACCAGAAAAAGAGATACTATAAATATTTTTGTACAGGTAGGTCCTTTCCCCTTTTTTATTATCTCTTTGGGATATGAACCCAGTAATGGTATTACTGTATCAATGGGTATGCATTGTTTTAAAGCCCTTTGAGCATAATTCCAAATTGCCCCCCACCCCCAGAATGGGTGGATCAATTCACAACTCTACCATTCTACCATCAATGCATTAGTGTCCCAATTTTACCCCTCTAATATTTACCATTTTCCTTTATTGCCATATTGGCCAATCTGATAGGTATGAGGTGGTACCTCAGCATTGTTTTAATTTATATTTCTCTAATCAAGAATGATTTGGAACATTTTTTCATATGATTAATGATGGTTTTGATTTCTTCATCTGAAAATTGCTTGTTTATATCTTTTGACCATTTGTCAATTGGGGAATGGCTTGTATTCTTATAAATTTGACTTAGTTCTCTATAAATTTGAGAAATAGATCTTTATCAAAGACATTTGTTATAAAATTTTCCCCCAGTTTATTGTTTCCTTCTAATTTTGGTTTTATTAGTTTTGTTTGTACAAAAGCCTTTTAACTTAATATAATCAAAATTATTAATTTTATGTCTTACTATACTCTTTTCTTTGACATAAATTCTGCCCTTCTCTAAAGATCTGTCAGGTAAACTATTCTGTGTTCCCCTAATTTAGTTAGGGTATCACTCTTTATATCTAAAATTATATATCCATTTTGACCATATCTTGGTATAGGGTGTGAGATATTGGTCTATATCTTGCTTCTGCCATACTGTTTTCCAATTTTCCCAACAGTTGTTAAAGAGTGAGTTCTGATTCCAAAACTGGGATCTTTGGGTTTATCAAATACTAGGTTGGTTAAGGTCATTTATCCATCAGTATTGCATATTTAATCTACCACTCTATTCTTTAGCCAGTACTGGATTGTTTTGATGATTGCTGCTTTATAGTTCAGTTTGAGATCTGGTACTGCTAGGTCTCCCTCCTTTACATTTTTTATTAGTTCCCTTGGTATTTTTGATCTTTTGTTCTTCCACATGAATTTTGTTATTTTTTCTAGTTCTATAAAATAATTATTTGGTATTTTTTTTGTATGGCACTAAATATGCAAATTAGGTAGAATTGTAATTTTTTTAGGTGGAATTGTCATTTTTATAAATAGCTCAGCCTACCCATGAGCAATTAATGTATTTCCAATGGTTTAGATCTGACTTTGTGTGAAGTGTGTTTTGTAATTGTGTTCATATAATTCTTGTGTTTGCCTTGGCATGTAGATTACCAGGTATTTTATATTGTTTAGAGTGATTTTGAAATGGAATTTCTCCTTCTAATTCTTGCTGTTGGACTTTGTAATATACAGAAATACTGTTGATTTTTGTGGATTTATTTTGTATCCTGCAAACTGTACTGAAGTTCTTAATTATTTGAACCTAGTTATTAAGTATGTCATCATATGATTTGCAGAGTGATAGTTTCATTTCCTCATTGCTTTTTTAATTCCTTCAATTTATTTTTCTTTATTGTTAAAGCTAGCATTTCTAATACAGTATGAAATAATAGTGGTAACAATGAGCATCCTTGGTTCACCCCTGATCTTTTTCTGAAGGATTCTAACTTATCTTTTTGCAGATGATACTTGGTGATTGTTTTAGAGAGATACCACTTATCATTTAAATTTTAAAGAATGATCCATTTATTCCTATGCTTTCTAGTGTTTTTAATAGGAATGGGTATTGTATATTATAAAAAAACTTTTTCTGTGTCTATTGAGATAATCAGGTGATTTCTGTTATTTTGATTATTGATATGGTCAACTATGCTGATAGTTTTCCAGCCCTGTATTCCTGGTGTAAATTCCACCTGGTTATTGTGAATAATCCTTGAGATATATTGCTGTAGCCTTCTTGCTAGTATCTTATTTAAAATTTTTGCCTCAATATTCATTAATGAAATTGACCTATAATTTTTCTTTCTCTGTTTTTGTTCTTCCTGGCTTAGGTAAGAGTACCATATTTGTTTCATCAAAATAATTTGGTAGAATTCCTGCTCTGCTTATTTTCCCAAATAGTTCATGTAGTATTGGGATTAATTGTTCTTTAAATGTTTAATAGAATTCACTTGTGAATCCATCAGGTCCTGGGGATTTTTTCTTAGGGAGTTTTGGTTTGTTTTGTTGTTCATTTCTCTTATTATTGATTTGTTCCATTATTTTTAAAGGACAAGAAAAATTCCCTTGAAGAATCTTTATACAATGGGAAAAAGATCATCATTTATTATTATGATTAGAAGAGGCTATAATTGACATAATAATCTAGTTTAGAGTCTTTACAGAGAAGATTAATATTGGAGACCTAAGCCTAATGGTTGAAATCTAAATAGTGTCAATTAATCTTTAATCTTTGTTAGAAAAATTTAGTCATAGTTTACCTAGAACATTCATCTGATGTCTTTTAAAAGAGATATTCATTGCCTCTTCTTAGTCCTTCTATTTATTTTTCTTGTCTTATTGCCTTAGCTACCATTTTTGTTGCAATACTGAATAATAGTATTGATAATGGACATCCTTGCTTCCCTCCTGATCATACTAGGAAAGTTTCTAGTTTATCTCTATTACAGACAATGCATGCTGAAGATTTTAGATAGATACTACTCATCATTGTAAGAAAGGTTTCATTTATTCTTAGGCTTTCTTGTGGTTTCTAAAAAGTTACTATTTTTTCTTTCTAGCATTTTTAACAGTGTTTTTTAGTTTTTAGTTTTCTAGTGTTGTATTTTGTCAAAAGTTTTTTCTGCATCTTTTGAGATAATCATATTATTTTTGTATTTTTGGTTACTGATATTGTCAGGTATGCTGATAGTTTTCCTAATGTTGAACTAGTCTTGCATTATTGGCATATACTCATTCTGGTCATAGTGTATGACCTTTGTGATATATTGCTGTAATTCTCTTGATAATGTTTTAGTTAAAATTTTTCATCAATATTCATGAGGGAGATTGGCCTATAGTTTTTTTTCCTCTTTTTTCTTTCCGTTTTAGGTATCAAAATCACACTTGTGTCATAAAAGGAATTTGGTAGAACTACTTTAGCAATTTTTTCAAATAGTTTATATAGTATTGGAATTAACTATTCTTTAAATCTTTACTAGAATTAATTTGTAAATAAATTTGGTCCTGGGAATTTTTTCTTGGAGATCCCATTAATGGCTTATTAAATTACTTTTTCTAAGATAGGGTTATTTAAGTATTCTATATCTCTTTCTGTTAATCAGGGCAATTTACATGTTTGCAAATTTTCATTTGCTTTTATTGGCATATAATTGTTCAGAATAGCTCCTAATAATTCTTTAATTCCATCTTCATTCCTGGTACATTTACCATTTTTATTTGAATACTGATAATTTGGTTTTCTTTTTTAAAAAATCTAATTAACCATTAGTTCATTTTTTTTTCAGGAAACCAGTTCCTTTTTTAAAAAATTAATTCAATGTTTTTTTTTTTAACTTTCACTTTTATTTAACTCTCCTTTGATTTTTAGGATTTCCATTTTGGTATTTAATTAAGGATTTTTAATTTGTTATTTTTCAAGTTTTTTAAAAATTGCTATTGTATACCCAATTCATTCATCTTTTCTCTTTGTTCTATATGGCCAATATGAAAATGTTTTGCATGCCTTCACATGTATAATTGATACCATTGCTTGTCTTCTCAATGAATAAGACAGACTCTAAAAGGAGGCAAAGAATTTGGAACTCAAAAATTTAAAAACAAATTTAAAAATATAATTTCGTATTATGTTTAAAAAGAAAAGACCTACTCCTTTGTATGCATCTAAGATTTTAATGACATTTTTTGGTTCAAAACATAGTTTTTAGTCTAATGAAGGACATTTTACTTTGTATTTATAGCATAGTTTTGTTTAATGACAAAGATAATCCTAGGAATAGTTAGTGCCTGTGAGGTAAAGAATAGGTCTTCCTTAACTTCTTTTAAAATATATTCTTTTTAAAGAAAACCACTTAATGTCACCAAGTAAATCTGGAAGTTTCCCCCTACTGACATTCAAGTTTTATAATCCTTTATTTTTTCAATAATGTATTCTAAAACTAAAAATAATATTCAAACTCACAATTCTAGAGTTTTTAGTGATGATTTGCAGCCCCCGTACCCCAGCCCCCTTTTCTTGTTTTTGGAAAATCAGGACAACACTTAATCTACTTCATTGCTAAAATGGTTTCCTGAGGAATGATAACAGTAACAGGCCAAATTGCAATGCCTTCCTTCCATAAGCAGTTTTCTCTCTGTATGGAGCACAATGAGAAAATCTCCAGAAGTGTACATCTAGTGACCTCAGTAACCAATTGCAGGGTGTTTATATGGATGAAATATTTTCCTAAACTATGATATTTACAGAACTGCTGATTTTTAAAGCTTATTTATAAGCCTGTTGTTATTTAACTGATCTGTGCTATTGTTTTTGCTCACACTTTATAATAAAATCTAGTATTGATAAAAAAACAAAAAATAAAATCGTTTCCCAAGGTCTTTCTGAGGTCTTCAGCTCATTGCTCATATCAACCACTTCCTGCAGGTTCTAGGGTATAATTCACGAATAACTTTTATTCAAGGATATTGCATCATTCAAGCATCAATTAGATGCTGCCTGAACTCTTCACTTATCTTTGGTTTCTGTTCTCTGTTAATCATTTTCGTTCCACCTTTTCCCAGACCAGAGATCATTTCCCTGGGGGAAAAGAAAAACAAAAAACAGAAACAAAATAAGTATTGCATACTACAGTTGTCTTACCTTTTTATTGGACTCTTTCCAGCAAGCAGAGTATTATCTCTTCTTTGATGGTCTTACCCTGTCATAGATAAACAATGTATGTTTTTAATTGTCTTGGCAGTCATTTCCAGCCTCAGTTCATTTGGAAAGAGTGGAACCTTCAAAATCTTTTAATCTTTGCCAGTATTAACAGGATGATAATTGGCACCCCACTCAGGTGATAATTGGCTCCCAGATTGACTTGTTTAAAAAAAAAAAAGAGACACATTTCATTTGAAATTTAAAATCCAATAATATTCTAGAAGTATTGTACACTTAGAACAAGACTATTTCTCCAGGCCAACTCTATAGATGGTCAGCATGTCCTTATGCCCTAAACTTTGATAATAAAGTCACACATTTTTCCTTTCTTTTATTTTTTATTTGCCTTACATAATCACTTAGTGGGTACAAAATTACATTTCTTTTCTTAATTCAAATAAGAATTGAATCCTTTCCCCAGTGTAAGAAGATTCCCTAGATGTATTACATAGTTTATTTGACTATATTTTTTTCTCCTTCCATTCAATAGGGCTAAATTGTTCTTATTTCACTGGTAGGAAAACCATAGGATCATAGGATTTAGGACTGAAAGTCTAATCTTCTCATTTGACAAATAATGAATTATCTGACCCCAGTGGTTAAATGAAGTGCCTAAAGTCTCCCAAATCATTAGTAGTACAGTCAATTTGAATTCAGGCATTTTTAAGTCTAGATCTACTATTTTCCACCATATCCTTCCACCCTGAATCAGAAAACTTGGTTCCTCTATTAGTTATGTGACCTGAGGGAAAGAAATCCCCATTTCTGAGGATTCCTTCCATATCCAAAAAGCTATATAATGAAGTAATTATTTGGCTTCTCTGGGACTCAGTTTGTGTTCCAGATTAGAAAGTCTACTGTAGTCATAAAGGTGTGAAGACTGGGTATTGACCTTTTTGCTTCTAAAAAAAAATAGGACACCAACATTTATATATTGTGCTTATTTTTATTTCTTAAAATTTTTAGGGTCAGAAGAAAAATATTGAAGATATGATACATACTTTGTGCTTTTTTAGAAGGTTGTTCTTAGGTCTGTGGGTTTATTTTTCAAATATTTTGATATGTGTATTTCAATATGCTTGGTTTCCTTTGTAATCCTCTGTTTTTTATTTTATACATTTAAATATATTATTCTGAGAAGGGATCCATGACATCCCAAAAGAAGTTAAGAGCCTCCTCTCACAGCTTTTTGTCAGAGAGACAGAGAGAGACAGAGACAGAGAGAGAGGGAGGGAGGGAAGAGAGGCTTTTTATTTGGCCATAAGTTAAAAAAAAATAATCTATTCCTCCCTCTTGCCTTTCCCATTAATTAAATTTAAAACAAACAAAAAAATCATTCAATACAAATTGGCCTATTCTAGCAAAATATATTCCTGTGTTAGCATTGTTGAAAAACGTCTGCTTTTTCTGGCATTTTAATATTATCACCTTCTGTCAGGAGGAGAGTGGTATGTTTTACCTTTATTCTTCTGAATTCATGGATTATCATTTTGTGTTGGACAGTATTCTAAAAACCTTTATAAGTTGTTGTATTTTCTATAATATTCTATAAATTGTGCTCCTGATTTTATCTGGCTTACTCTGCATTAATTGATAGAGGTCTTCCCAGTTTCCTCTGTACTTCTCTAGTTCATATGTTTAAACCCTTACCATCTATATTAGAATCAATATTAAGTATCAATTCCAAGGGAGAAGAGTGGCAAAGGCTAAGCAGTTGTAGTTAAGTGACTTATCCAGGGCCACAAAGCTACGGAATGTCTAAAATCTGGGAATCCAGGACTGCCCATCTCCAGATTTGCTTCTTTATCTATTGAGCCACCTAGCTGACCCTTGGCACAAAAATATTCCTTTACATTCATGTACCACAATTTGTTTAACCATTTCTCAATAGGAAACAGCCCTTTAGTTTCCAATTTTAGCTTTAAAAGAATTTTCCCGCTGCATTCAAGAATTCTGGAAATTTTATATTTCTGCCTATATCACAGAGTGGTTCTTGGTCGATGATGAGCTAACATGTGTGAGAAGTGCCTTAATGAATACAAAGAAGGCAAAAGCATTATGTAGGTGAAGAGTTATGAATTAATTTTACTGGAAATGCTGATAACACTCAGAATTTATCCTCAAAAGTACCTTCATAAGAGAAGGATTTATTCCCTTGCTTTTCTCAGCTCCGTATGCTCCATAGGTGGTTAGAGTTACCAAATTCCTTTGAGAGGTTCTAGCTATGAAATCTGCTCTTTCATTATTATTATTTTAAAAGAGAACCAAAGAAACCAACAGCATTCCTCCCTTGCCTTCCCTTCATTTAGAAGTCCCCACCTACTCCATTTCCTCCATATCTCCCACAAATAAGAAAATCATTTTTCCTTGCTTATATATTTTTAAATCCCTAGTTCCCATTGTAGACGTAGAAATGCTGTTCTTTTTGCTATTTTCTTTCCTTCTTACCCTGAGCCTAGGAGCACAAAATGGTGTTTTGCTCACTCTAATGTGTTCCCATGTAAATCATTTTAATTCCAAGATTATCTTGTTCTCCATTTGGGAGAGCTGTCACGTTCTAGCCAAGCCTGCTGTTTGAAAATCTCTTTATTCTCTCATCCTTAAAGAAAAAACACACGGCTCTCCATCAAAGCCCTTTTGACCTTCCTCCACTCAAGTGATGGAGCTGCTTCTGCTTAGCTTTTGACAGGCTCAGAGCAACTCAGTTCCCCCCTCCCCTGTGATGATAATTAATTGCATGCAGTTGCTGCAATCCTTGGCTTTCTGCAAACGTGACTGCTGGTCTCCATAATCTTTTCCAGTCCTTTTATCATTGGGGAGGTATAAGTCATCAACAAATTTATTCCCCACCTTGGGGCAGACAAGGGACAAGACTTGGGTCTGTGTAATGATGGGTGTAATAAGTGGGTGCACTGAGAATGGACAGAATGAGCCATCTCCTACTCTCACTGGTCTGCGGCATCCAATTTTCTTTAGAGAAAACACTGATGCTGAAATCATATAGTTTTAGAGCCTTTGTAGCTTTCTCCTACTTATTTTGGAGTAGTTTCTTGTTATTTCTTTTTCTCATTCCCAGACTTCATACCGTTTTTATGTCATGATTTCAGAACCAGAGGCTAGTCTCATTTCAGAAAAGGCTCCTGGTTCATCGTTCAGGACAGCTTTTATTGCTGTTCAAATCTCTTCAACAATAGCATTTTTAGTGGCTGGGCTCCTTTAAGATTTTGTTTTCAGCTTCTCATTTGTCTTGTAAATAGTTGTTGTTCAGTCAAGTCTGACTCTTCATGACCACTTTTTTTTTTTTTTTGCAAAGATACTTGAGTGGTTTACCATTTCTTTCTTCAGCTCACTTTACAGATGAGTCAAACAGAAGTTAAGTGACTTGCCCTGGATCACAGCTAGTAAATGTCCCTGGGCAGATTTGAATTCAGATCTTCCTGACTGCAGGTCCAACAGAGGCCTCTATCGACTGCTCCACCTAGTTGCCCCCTTGCAAGTATGGTCATTATGGTTGATTATAATAAAAAAAAATCTTACATTTTACTACCATTGCTAACTGCTTTAGAGGCATCATCTTTTATCTTTATAATCCCTCTGTGTGATGAATTATATTAACTATCATTTCCCTCATTTCACAAATAAAGGAATGGAGGATAGAGAGATGACACACTTACATGTCACCAGCAGTATTTGAACCCAAGTCTCTCTTGAATGTACTCTTCTGGGCCATATTTTTTGCTATAGCTGCAAATAGGGAGTACCATTAGAACATGGGGATCCAGTCAGAAAAAAAAAATCAAACTGACATATTTGAAGCTAAATAAAAATCACCATAGAAGGAAAAAGGTGAACTAGCTGCATAAATAATTCCAGGCTAAGAAGTGATTTCTTATTGTATTGTTGATGAGACCAGGCTGTGTCTCTCAAGGCTTTGGCCATAGAGATTAAAATGTGATTGATCTTAAGATAAACTGTTGATCTAATTATTTGTAACCTGTTCATCATGAAGTAATGTCCTAAGAGAAGGGTGGTAGAGGTTTGCATGGTCTAGAAAAAGAGCCAATGATTAAAAATTTGATAGCTTATCCTTAACTAGGTGACAGGAATATTCAGTGCTGATACTTAGGTCCTTCCATATAAATTCAGATATATAGATAGAGAATAGATAGATAGATAGATAGATAGAGGATAGGTCGTTAGATAAAGGATAGATGGATGGATGGATGGATAAATAGCTATAATTTATATAAGATAGTATTATTAACTAGGATGGATCAAGGAAGGACAGACTGATGAGGTGGTGTCTGGGCTGAGCTTTGAAAAATAAAAAGAATCTAAGAGGCAGAGACTTGAGACAGTACCTTCTAGGCATGGGAGAAGAATGGTTCCAATTTTATGGTGCTGGGTAGCAAGGGGGATTCACTCATCAGAGATAAGGAAGTTGGAGGAGGGATAGATTGAAGTGGGGAAGAAATTGATTCCATCTTGTACTTTTGAATATGTCCATATTCCCCTAGATTTGGGGGACATCACTCTCTCCTGGTTCTCCTCCTAACTCTCTAAATTCTTTTCTAGCTCCTTTGCCAGATTTTTCTCCAGGTCGTACCCTCTAACTACAAGTATCCTTTAGGATTGTGTCCTGGATCCTCTGCTCTTCAACTTCTATGCTTGGTGATCTCATCAGCTCCCATGAATTTAATTATCCACTTAATGTAAATTTATCTAAATTATCTAATTTAACCATCTATACTGATGATTCTCAGATCTACCTATCCTTCCTCAACCTCCTTGCTGACCCTCAGTCTCATATTTCCAGCTGCTTTTCAGACATTTTAAATAGGATGTCCAGTAAACACCTAAACTCAGTATGTCCAAAACAGAATTTATTATCTTTTCTCCTATACCCTAACCCTTCTTACTTTTCCTAATATGGTGGAGGGCAGCATTCTGGCTTACAACCAAGGAGTCATCCTAGAGTTTCATTTTCATTCATCAGAAATCCTATATTTCATTTCACATATCCACAATCAAGATGTAGCTTTTACCTTTGTAGCACCTCTTCTCTCCTCTGACACTGCCACCACACAAGTGCAGGTCCTCATTATCTCATGCCTGGACAGTTGTGGTAACTTGCTGGTGGGTCCTTCTGTCTCAAGTCTCTCCCCACTCCAATCCATTCTCCATTCATCCACTAAACTGATTTTCTTAAAGCACAGTTTTTATAATGTCCTCTCTCACCCCCTTACCCAATAAACCTCTGTGGTTTCCTGTTGCTTCCAGGATCAAATACAAAATGCTGTATTTGGCATTCAAAGCCTTTCATAACCTAGCCCCTTCCCACATTTCCAGTCTTTTTATGCCTTAGTCCCTCCCATATACTTTTCAATCCACTGACCTTGGCCTCCTGATTATTCCATGAACAAGACACTCTCTCTTGACTCCAGGCATGTTGTTCTAGCTGTCCCCTATGGCTGGAATGTTCTCCCTCCTCTACTCCAACTACTGACCTCTTATGGCGTCATTATTAATTATTTGAATTATTTCAATTCAATAGAATACATTAATTCTAATTAACATTGTATTTTTTTTTACTGGAAGCCTCTTGATTCTAATACCTTTCTATTAATTATTTCCTATTCATCTTGTATTTTGCTTGCTTTGTATATATTTGTTTTCATGTCTCCCCCACTAGATTGTAAGCTCCTTAGGACGGGAACTATATTTTGCCTCTTTTTGCTTCCCTAGTGCTTAACTCAATGCCTGGTACATATCAGGTGCTTAATAAATGTTTATTCATTAATTGAGTGATGCTTACTACATCATCCTATGCCTCCTTGGGCACTATCTTCCCTAAAATGAAACTTTAGCAGAATCTCAGACCTCTATGATTCAGATGCATTGTGGGAGAGAGAATCTGATTTTACATGGATCTGTTGCATGTCTTAACTTCCAGGCAGCTAGATGGTGCAGTGGATAGAGTGCTAGATTTGGAGTCATGCTGACCTGAATTCAAATCCTACCTCTTGAGCAAGTCATTTAGCCCCTGTTTGCCTCAGTTTCTCCTTCAGTAAACATGGGATTCTAATAACACTCCTTAAGATTGTTGTGAGAATGAAATGTGATATTCATAAAGCTTTGCATGCTTTAAAGTGCTACATAATTACTAAGTATTATTTTTATAGTAATGATATTTATTATTTGTTTCTGTTGTTACTATTCATGGGGGAAGAAGGGTGAGGATTAACAAGCAATTCTGCCATGTAAAAAGTCTTTCTCACAACAAACCTTCCATTTTCATGCTCCAAGTACCCTGTAGCATAGGACCAGAAATATTTTCACCATGTTGGTTAGCCCCTCTTCTAGGCTCTCTTTAGATCACCTCTCTTATGGTTCTTAACTTCCAACCTGACCAACACTAGCTCTGAACCCACTTCTTGAAGCACTTAAATATGCCTGGGGAATTGTTTTAATATGTCTGGGGAATACTCGAGTATTCCCGCAGACTTCTTTTATCTCTTCTTCATCATTCTGGACTCCTGAAAATCACCCTGGCCAAGACATTGGGTTTACTGTCTCTCACTTTCCCATTCCATATATCCAGTCAGACATGGGACCAATGAATTTAATAATAAAATAAAAAAAATAAAAAATATTTTATTATCCCAGTTACATGTAATAACAATTTTCCACATACATTTCCCAAAATTATAAGGTTCAAATTCCCTCCCTCCCTTCCCTCTTCCCTCTCAGAGATGGTAAGCAATTTGATCATGCATTATCATACAAAACACATTTCCATAGTGTTCCTTTTTTGTAAGAGAATAGTCATATAAAACCCAAACCCCAAAATAAAACAAACAACTAAAGTGAAAACTTTATGCTTTGATCTGTATTCTAACTCCAACAGTTCTTCCTCTGGAGGTGGATAATATTCTTTGTCATAAGTGCTTTAGAATTGTCCTGGATCACTGTATTGTTGAGAGTAGCTAAGTCATTCACAGTGGGTCACTGTACAATACTGCTGTTACTCTGTATGATGTTCTCCCAGGTCTACTTATTTCACTCTGCATCAGTTCATGTAGGTCTTTCCAGCTTTTTCTGAAATTATTCTGTATATCATTCCTTACCACACAATATACCACAATTAGTTCAGCCTTTCCCCAATTGATGGCCATCCCTTCTTTTTCCATTCTTTGCCACCACAAAAAGGGCAGCCACAAATTTTTGTACAAGTAGGTCCTTTCCTCTTTTTTATGATCTCTGGTATACAGACTCAGTAGTGGTTATTTCAGTATCAAAGGGCATGCCCAGTTTTCTAGCCCTCTGGGCATAGGGGAACACAGCATTTGAGAAATGGAAAGGAGCACCATCTAGTCTAACCTGTGCCCTATCATGAATCTTCACTATATTTCCAACCAGTGCCAATCCAGTCTCTTCATCGACCTCCAATGACAGAAAAGCCCCTACTTATCAAAGCACATAATTCTACTTAGACAAGTGTTTTCCAATGGCCGCTCTAAATTTGCTTCTTGCCCATCACTCATTTTCTCCTGCTTTTGTCCTTAAGACTAAAAACAAGCCTAAATCCTCCTTCAAATGGCAGCTCTTAACGTATTTGAACACAACTATTCCTGACTCACCTGAGTCTTCTCTTCCCTAAACTAAGCATCCTCACTCATATAATAGGGACTCATTCTGGTTGCCTGCTTCTTTTTTTTTATTTAAACCCTTATCTTCCATTGTAGAATCAATACATTATTTTGGTTCTAAGGCAGAAGAGCATGAAGGGCTAGACAATGGGGGTGAAGTAACTTGCTCAGGGTCACCTACTGGGAAGGATCTGAGGACAGATTTGAACTCAGGACTTCTCATCTCCAGGTTGGTTTTCAATCCAATGAGCCACCTAGCTTCCCTGGTTCCTCTCTTTTGGTTCCTCACCTTATCCATGTTACTCCGAAAGTGCATCATCCAAAACTGATCACAGTACTTTAAATATGCTGAGGAGGGTGGCGTTCTTACCTCTCTGTTCTTGGGAACTCTCAATATAGCCTTCCCTTACTTAGTGGTCTATCTGCCTCATCACATTAATGACTCATAAGGAGCCTGCGGTTCCCTAAAATCCCTGGGTCTTTTTTGAGACAATTTGCTGTCTTAACTCTACATTTATCGTTTTGTACTTAACTATAGTGCTGGGCTTGGAGTCTCCTTTATCTTCATAGGTTCAAATCAGACCCAATACACTTAGCCGGGTGATTCTGGGCAAGTCCCTTAACCCTATTTGCTTCAGTTTCCACCTCTGTAAAATGAGCTGGAGAAGGAAAAGGCAAACCACTCCAAGATCTTTGCCAAGAAAACCCCCAATGGGGTCACAAAGAATCAGACACGCCTGAAATGACTGAACAAACACCTTTCTATAACATTTTCTGTAACACATATAAAACTTTTATATTTTAAAAGTTCTTTTTTTTCTTTAACTGAAGTGGTAACTTCTGCTCAGCTTCCTGTATCTGACGGGAACTGAGCCTTTGCCAGCTCAAAGCCATCAGTGATAGCTCCTGGGGCCAGAGCAGGGTCTTTGCTCAGGTCAGGGCTATGTATAGCAGGGCCTTTGTTGAGGGGAAAGAGAAGAGCTTCCCACAGTTACTGCAGGGAGTATGTGGGATGGAAGTGAAGGCTGGTACTAGGAGACATACAAAATTAATTAGGAGCCTCCTTTGCTTTCAGTGGCAAGACTAATCAGGGATCAAAACAATTCTACATGAACATTTTGCTAGAACAGAGGCTATAGTGGTGGGTATATTTGAGAGAGACATGCTAGGCTAGAGTAAGATGTTACAAGTCAATTCAAATCAACCATTTAGAAAGTGCTTAAGAAATGCTATGTGCCAGCCACCATGCTAAGAGCTAGGAATGCAAAGACAAAAAACAAAAAAAACAAAAATTAAAAAAAAGCTCTTGCTAAAGTTTAATGGAAGACTTTATATATGATTTGAGGAGGCATTGGAATGCATAATAGATTTAGCATATAGAATGTTAGAAAAAAGAACTTAAAAAGGTAGCAATATTTGAGAGATGTTATTTATGAAGAAATTAGAGAAGTTGAGGGTGGAACAAGTAGATAGAATAGGGAGGGGTCAGCGTCAGAATCAGAAAGAATCAGATTTGTCTTCTCAGATACATATTTGCCAAGCTACCATGAGCAAATTGCTTCATTAAAAACAAAAACCCCTTATTTTCTGTCTGAAATGGATGTTGTTTATAAGAGAAAAGAGCAGCAAGGCTAGACGATTGGTGTCAAGTGCCGTGGATCATACAGTTAGGAAGTATCTGAATGATGTTTTTGAACCCAGGACCTCTCATATTTAGGCTTGACTTTCCATTTACTGAGCCACCTATATGCCTAATAAATCATTTCGTAATAAACTTTACTTTCTTCCTATTGCTTTCAGGATCAAATATCAAATTCTATGTTTGACATTCAAACCCCTTTATTTATTTTTTACATTTTTTTTACAATTTTATTTTATTGATTAAGAAAAAATTTCCATGGTTACATGATTCATGTTCTTTTCCTTCCCTCCTACCACCCTCCTCCTGTAGCTAATGCTCAATTCCACTGGGTTTTACATGTGTCATTGATCAAGACCTATTTCCATATTATTGATATTTGCACTAGGGTGATCCTTTAGAATCTACATCCCCAATCATATCCCCATCAACTCATGTGATCAAGCAGTTTTTGCTTTTCTTCTGTGTTTCTACTCCCACAGTTCTTTCTCTGGATGTGGATAGTGTTCTTTCTCATAAGTCCTTCAGAAATGTTTTGGATCATTGCATTTCTGCTAGTAGAGAAGCCCATTACATTCTATTGTACCACAGTGTATTCATTTCTGTGTACAATGTTCTCCTGGTTCTGCTCCTTTCACTCTGCATCAATTCCTGGAGGTCTTTCAAGATCACATGGAATTCCTCCAGTTCATTGTTCCTTTGAGCACAATAGTATTCCATCACCAACAGATAACACAATTTGTTTGGCTGTTCCCCAGAGTGCATCCCCTCATTTTCCAAGTTTTTTGCCACCACAAAGAGTGAGGCTATACATATTTTTGGGTATTGCTAGTTCAAAGGGCAGGCAGTCTTTTAAAGCCCTTTGGACATAGTTCCAAATTGCCATCCAAAATGGTTGGATCAATTCACAACTCCACCAGCAATGTATTAATGTCCCAATTTTGCCACATCCCCTCTAACATTTATTACTTTCCTTTGCTGTCATGTTAGCCAAACTGCTAGGTGTGAGGTGGTACCTCAGAGTTGTTTTGATTTGCATTTTTCTAATTATAAGATATTTAGAACACCTTTTCCTGTGTTTATTAATAGTTTTGATTTCTTTATTTGAAAATTGCCTATTCAAGTCCCTTTCCCATTCAAGTCCCTTGCCCATTTATCACTTGGGGAATGGCTTGATTTTTTTGTACAATTGATTTAGTTCACTCTGTCTCTGTCTCTGTCTCTGTCTCTGTCTCTGTCTCTGTCTCTCTCTCTCTCTCTCTCTCTCTCTCTGTGTATATATATATATATAAATAAAAATTAGTCCTTTGTCAGAGGTTTTTGTTATAAAGGTTTTTTCCCAATTTGATTCTTCCCTTCTAATTTTGGTTGCATTAGTTTTGTTTGTACAAAACCCTTTTAATTTAATGTAATCAGAATTATTTATTTTACATTTTGTAATTTTTTAAACTCTTGCTTGGTCTTGAAATCTTTCCTTTCCCAAAGATCTGACAGGTATACTATTCTGTGTTCATCTAATTTCCTTATAGTTTCCTTCTTTATATTTAAGTTGTTTGCCCATTCTGAGTTTATCTTGGTGTATGGTGTGAGATGTTGATATAAACCTAATCTCTCCCAATATTGTTTTCCAATTTTCCCAGCAGGTTTGTCAAATAGTGGACTTTTGTCCCTAAAACTGTCATCTTTGGGTTTATCATACACTATCTTGCTGAGGTCACTTACCCCAAGTCTATTCCACTGATCCTCCTGTTTCTTAACCAGTACCATATTGTTTTGATGATTACTGAAAAGCCCTTTATAATAACCTCCTCCTCCTCCACTTCCTTTCCAGTCTTCTTACAGCTTATACCTACTACTTACTTTGTGATTTAGTAAAAGTAGCCTTCTCCTTGCATCTAGAACAACACATACTGTTTTTAGCTTCTGGGCATTTTCTCTGGCTGCTCTCCTTGCATCCATACTCAGATCTCTCCTCATCTTTGCCTCCTGGCTTCCCTTGCTTCCTTCAAGTACCAGCTAAAGCCTCACCTTCTACCAGAAGCCTCTCCTCATTATCTTCAATTTATCTTGTATCATATCTTTTTTTTTTTGTATATTGTTGTTTTCATATTGTCTTCCTTGTCAGACTGTGAACTGCTGCAGAGCAGGGATTGCCTTTTGGCTTTCAGTGTATCTTTAGCATTTAGCACAATGCCTGGCATATAGTAGGTGATTAATAAATGCTTATTGACTGTCAGTATATACCTAGGACTCTCTATATGGTGACTATACATCACCACTTGCCCATTTGCTTTGGTGGAAGGAGTTTACATGTGGGGAGTTCTTCATTTAATTAAACTCTTAAGATGATATTGGAAGCAGAGTGTGTTTAAAAGGTGAATATGTGCCAAGTGTTACTACCAATATTCTGGGTCTGGGGGCAGATAGGGTGGCAGAATGCCTGCCATGTTGAGCTTCAGAGTAAGAAATCCAGCTAAATAACAGGGCATGGTGGTTTAAAAAAGTAAGGTTTTGTGTCTTTTTTGAATTGTGGAAAATTAATATTGAATTGGGATACTTTTTGAGAAATGGTTTCCCTCTTGGCCCCCAAGAATTGTTTAATTTTTAAAACTACAAAACCATCTCTCCCCAAGGCTATGAAATTGGATTGGATACTTCTTTCTTTTGTCTAGATGTAAAACCTGGCAGAATGGACACCTGCTCCCTATTTATCCATAAACTAGGACTTGATTAGGTGTTTATCAACCAGGCAGCCACCATGTTGGGAAGAATGCCACCATGTGGCAGGGAGGAAGAGGGCTTCTTGATGTCTTCCTGAGATCTTCCTCTTCTTGTGATGAAGTATGAAGAGAGGAATTGAGCTCTCTGATGCCATTCCCTGTGTGATTGTTCTCTAATCAGAGATATCCTGGGGTGGGGAGACTGAGTGTGATATCAGAAGGAATATATATCTGCTTGCAAGACAAGAAGTCACCCTTTTTTGCTTAGCTGCTTACTCTTATGCCCTTATCTTCTGAACATGCTGTCTTTCTTCACTCTGCCTAGCTGCTAATTTTGCTTGTGTTTGGACCCTCTCTCCCTCTCCCCCTTTTCTCCCTCCTTCCCTCCCTCCCTCCCTCCCTCCCTCCCTTTCTGTCTGTCTGTCTGTCTGTCTGTCTGTCTGTCTCTCATTTCTCTTCTCTCCTCTCTATTTCCCTGACTGCCTAGCTAGACTTCCATGGCTTCAGTTTGGACTGAGTGACTCCATTGGCTACTTAGATCTTCTTGAGCAGCAAATTAATATATTAATATTTTAAAATGAAAAATATAGCCTCCAAGAGAATTTTACTCATTACAAAACAATATACTGTATCTCATACATATGTAAAAGCAGCAGAGTCAAGTGGATCTTAGGTGTTTAAAAATTATTATTTTTTAAAACTAGGTTTGTTACAGAAAGAGAAAATTGCTATTGAAGCATTTCAGATTTGCTGTCTCCTCCTGCCTCCTGAAAATCGGAGAAAGTTACAACTGTTGATTAGGATGATGGTGAAGATCTGCTTAAACAAGGAGATGCCACCACTCTGTGATGGCCTTGGCACCCGTACTCTGGTATGTTGGTCTCCCGGGCCTGACATAATTTGGATATTTTTAACTATGTGCAAATGACTTAGTCTTTATTTGGTTAAGCAAGGAAACAAAGCTACATAGAAATACCTGGCTTGCTTAAAGGACTTTTCATACCCTTCATCTTCTTCTCTTCCCCCTTGTTATATCTTACCATCAAACATAATTGAATCAGGCTGTTGGCTGTTTTCTTTCTATAAGGGACTCAGTTAAAGGGAGGGTAGGGACTAGGTATGGGGAACTCAGTGAATAGGGCTCAGGACTTGAATTCAGGAAAACTCATCTTCCTGAGTTCAAATCTGGCCTCAGACACTTACTATCTGTATGACCCTGGGCAAGTCATTATCCCTGTTTGCCTCAGTTTCTTCATCTGTAAAATGAGATAGAGAAGGATATGGAAAACCATTCTAGTATCTTTGCCCAGAGAACCACGCATGGAGTCATGAAGAGTTGGACACGACTGAAAAATGACCAAATGACAACAATAGAAACAACAGGGTCCAGGAGTAGACTTAGCCTATGACCATTAGAAGTTGCTTCCCACTTAGAACCACTTCTTACTTTGATACATAAAGGTCCTGAAGAGATCTCTTTGAAAGACCAGGTGAGCTCCCTTAAGAAAAATTCCCTCCCTCCCCTAGATCAATAGAACAGGGCTTTATCTCTCAGCAAAAATAATGGATCTGAGAAATGGCAAGGAGGATGGACTGAAGGGGAAAGGCATAGAATATATGGTTGTATTGGCCTATCAGACATCCCCTCCCACCAGCAAAAAAGGGGAATTTAAAAAAATTAGTTTTAACCTCCCTTTGCCTATATCAAGGAGACAGAAGTGGATTTAGCTTTCTCTCCATGTTGTCTTTCTCTTGCACACAAACATCTCTTAAGATAAGACATGATTTGCAATGTGTCAGATAGGAAGTCGTATGGTACAGAATTATGGCCTCACACTAGACAACTTTATGTCTGTTGCAAGCATACAAATGAGATTTTGAAAACCATTCAATTCCCCTGTAAATGTACTGTCTTGTCCTGCTTCCCCTTCAGAAATAATTTTTTCTTCTTTCAGCAACCTGAGAGCTGCAAAAACATTAGCAACACTGAACAAAGGGTTGTAGAAATAGGAAAGAGAATCACTTTCTTATTTTTGATAAGAGGATGCTTAGAAACTACTTGTTAAATCTGATCTTAGCTACTGCACATATAATTTATTTTTCTATTCTAGTGCCATGAGGATGTTAGGCTGAATCATGTAGACTTTAGAGATCATTGAATCCAATCCCTTCCTTTTATAAGTTTTTTAATTAAAAATTTATTTTTTTCCTTCTGCCAACTCACTGCCCCAACTTTTCCCCGTGAAAATGAAAGGAAAACAAAGACCTTGTAACAAATATCCAAAGTTAAGCAAAACAGATTTCTTTATTGGCCATGGCCAAAAAGTACAAGCATATTGTGAGACTCTCTCCTCTCTGTCAGGGAATGGGTAGCATATTTCATCAGAAGACCTCTGAAAACTCAGTTAGTAATTGCATTGATTGGCGTTCTTAAGGATTTCAAAGTTGTTTGTCTTTACAACTACCGTCATTATTATATAAATTCTTCAGCTAGTTTTCATTTCATTTTGCAACAGTTTATGCAGTCTTCCTTTGTTTCTCTGAGACTGTTCCCTTCGTCATTTCTTATATCATTGTCACATTTCATTCCATTGATATTCCATAATTTGTTCATCCTTTTCACCATTGTTGCAGTGCCCTCATTTTACAGACATAGAAACTTAAGCCCAGTGATGTATGCCTTAAGTGATGTGCCCAAAGTCACACAGGTTATAATTCAAACTCAGGTCCTTTGACCTCAGATCAAGTATTCTTCGCACCAGTTGCCATGGCAGTACCTCATCCCCTCCATGGCAGATCAGTTCCCTTCTCTCTGCCTTCATTGTGAACAAATGTTGGAATGGTCATTATGGCTTCTTCAAGGGACTTCTCTTTTCTGCCACCTGGAAGCCTGGGGTTTTTTCCTCTTCCCTCCCATCCTACTCCAAGTCCATTGTCCCTTCTATTCTTTTTACATCTTCTGAGAAGAAAGAAAAGAACCAAATTCCACATAATTCTAAGAATTACTTACTTACCTTCCTCTTCCTGAATTTCCCTGCCCTGTTTGGAGTTGATGGTTTTCCCATTCTGGTTCCTCATCCTCTTTAGTTCCAGTAGTCTGTCTATGGAAATTATATATTGGATACAGATCTAATCATGGATCAAAATGTGTGTCCTGGCTGCTTTGAATAAGTGATTGGCCCCATGCTCTCTGCCCATTTGGAAAAAAACTTCTTTTTTTTATGCTTTTCCTTCAGAATTTAGAAACACTGAATTAGTAAAGAAAGGGCATTCAGATTCCATCTAGTCCAACCTTTTCCTTTTAATAATGTGGAAACTGTAAATGACTTGTCCAGTAACTGTCTGAGACTGGATTTGAACTCAGGTCTAGGATTTCACCCACCTCATCCCTAGTTGAGTTTTGATTTTAGACTAACCTTATTAAGATAGTAATTGCCTCTACTTTAGGATAGTTAATGGCAGTACAGGTAGTATAGAGCAGGGGTCCCCAAACTACAGCCCATGAGCCACATGCAGCCCCCCGAGGCCATGTATCCGACCCCCGCCGCACTTCCGGAAGGGGCCCCTCTTTCATTGGTGGTCAGTGAGAGGAGCACTGGATGTGGTGGTGCAGCATGTACAGTACTACTTCCGGTGACATCATCCTTTGTGTGGCACCTTGTTCTGAGAGTAACTGAAGGAGAACGAGGTGCTACACAAAGGATGACGTCAGCATGGTGAGCGGTAATCTGGGGGAGGGGATTCCACACTGTGTATACGGCTGCCCAGTTAGGATTAGGTGTTTATAGTCTGGCCCTCCAACAGTCTGAGGGACAGTGAACTGGTCCCCTGTGCAAAAAGTTTGGGGACCCCTAGTAAAGAGTGACTCTTGAGTACTCCTATTATTCCTTATGAGCATCTGAGGAAATACTAGACATCACACTGGGTGATGTGAATAGTTATAGGGTTTTTATGTGGCACTTCTAAAGAATTATATGAGATAATGATGAATCAAATGATTCACAAGCATTTGTTTTGTAATTTTAATATAAAATTATATTATTCAAATTTCAATACATTGCTATTTATTTGTATTTTACATTTATTACATAAATTATATATTTATATATAAATTCTATCCATACTTAAATTATGTATAATAAATGTGAATAAATAAACAAATAAATATAAATGTATTATGTTATATATTTATGTATAATCATAATGAATCGTAATACTTTCTGTCTTGAAATTAATAGCATCAATTCCAAGGCAGAAGAACATTAACATTTCCTTAATTAACATTAAGGAAATAAAGGTAAAGCCCAGGGTCTCACAACTAGAAAGTGTCTGAGGCCAAAATTGCATCCAGGACCTCTTGGTTCTGAATAATAAATTCAAATGCCCAGAAATGTGACTGCTGAGGCAGTTTCTTTTTCCTAACTTCTTCCTCTTTCTTGCACACACACACACACACACACACACACACACACACACACACACACACCCCTGAGCCTTTATTCAACCCTCTGTGCGTCCTAAGGGACCCAGTGGAGACAAAAGTGACTTAGGAAAAGAGCAGCCCAGGAAGAGCATATTTTTATGCAAGGACCACTGAACAGGCTGATACTCCTTCCCCTGGCCCTGATGATAGAGATCATTTCATCACCCATTGTGCTTCTTGTAAGCTGCCCACGGGTACATTAGGCAGGAATTTGCCCAGTGAGACTCCAGAATGTGTTGCAATGCTCTTATAGAAAATAAAAACGAATACCCAGAAATGTGACTCCTGGGGCACACAGGCTGTGCTAAGCAGTTCTCTCCTCATGTCATAAGGATGGTCTATCACGTCACTAATGTCTCTAAAGCAGCCTAAATGACTCCAGGAAAGCTGCTTCATAAATACAGGTCATGATGATAGTTGTGATTTCGGAGGTTTGTTAATGGGCAGCTTAAGACAGTTTACGACGGGGGGCTTTTAAGAACTCCCTTCCTAAGCTCTGTTGTTTTTTTATGGAGAGTCTTTTATCTTTCTTGAGACAAATGAAATGCTCCTCTCAGGCAAGCTAGAACATGAGCAGCAGCCCCACTGGGTTTGAAATATGTCTGGCCAGAAGTGTACAGTGTTGGGGGACAGATTTTATTGTTTGTGTTTTAAAAATGTTCATTTTAATTATGAACTTGACAGTCACCAACAGACACTAAAGCATTTCAGTACACGAGAACAACAACCAAAAAAGGGGGGGACTGTATATGAAACCATCAGTGTTGGCTACATAGTTTCTTTTTTAAAAATATGGATTGTGAGTTTGGTAAATGAGACACAAACCCTCTGGACTGTTTCTTATGGAACATTCTGTTCTGCTCCATCTACATTAGGTGACAGTGATGCAGGCTTGAAGTGACACCTCATCTGTTTTTCCCCTTTGCAACCTTCTTTTCTTCTCTTTCCAGATGGTTCAGACTTTTTCACGTTGCATCCTGTGCTCCAAGGATGAAGTCGATTTGGATGAACTATTAGCTGCCCGGCTGGTGACATTTCTGATGGACAATCACCAGGAGATCTTGCAAGCTCCCTCTTCGTTGCAGAATTCAATAGAGGAGCGAGTGGCCCATCTACGAAGGGTCCAGGTAAAATGAATGAATCATGATAGTAATTGAGGAAGCACTTAAAGATTTAAAAAATGCTTTTGGTGCTATTTTGTTTGATTCTCACAACCCATTGGTATCTGTGTTATTTGTGAAGATTAAATTGAACTCTCCCCTAATTATAATAATAAAAATAATTAACCCTCCCCTGATTGTGAAGATAAAATTGTAAGATCTGCCCATTTTAGATCTAATCACCAACAATATTAACGCCCCATTTCACACATTAAGTGGGAGGTCTGTGACTCATGTGTGAAATAGTGGGTGATGAATCAGAACCAACTGACTGCCCTAAAACAAAGAGTCAACTGTGATTGGTAGACGTAAAATTAGGGGAAGACACAGGAAGTGACACAAAGGAAGTGTCTTTAAAAGGAGCTATTACTTCCTGTGGGACACAATTCTTCATTCTTTGATCTGCTGACTGGACCTGAGACCCTGTTCCTTTGAACTGACACATGGTGAGTGAAAAGCTGACTCTTAACTGCTGGATTTTCTGAAAAAACTATCCTCAGGAGAGACCTACTCTTTTCCTGCATCCCCATGCATTGACCATAAGGGCCGAGGTCCCTCAAGGTAATAACTAACTCTCCCTGCCCGGGCTGAGAGAAGGGCCAGAGATAAATTACTTAGTGCTCAGGCTAGATATCTTACCTTATCCTCTCTCTGATTGCTTGCTTCACTTTTTTCTACATTTTGTAAATAAATTGTAAATAAAATTTCTTTGGAATTAATTAAATTCCTGGCAACCACACTCAAAATAAAGTCCAACCCTTTTAAAATTAAGCCCTCTTTCCCCCTTAAATATTATTATCTTCATTTAGCATATGAGGAAACTAAAGATTTTCTCTTTAGGAGATGAGAGATTAATGTGATAAGCATGTGAGGGAGGATTTGAATTTGGATCTTACTGACTTCAATTCCAATGTTAGCATTTTTATATAACCAAGCATTGTGCTAAGTTCTTTACAAATATGATCTCATTTGATTTTCACAAACCTAGGAAATAAATGGTAATAATTATCACCATTTTGCAGTTGAGGAAACTGAGGCAGAGGTAAATGGCTGGCCCAAGATCACACAGCTTGTAAGCATCTGAGACTGGATTTGAACTTGGGTCTTCCTGATTCTAAGCCTACTACACTATACATGGTACTGCCTAAGTGCCACTATATCCATGATATTATAGATTTGGGAGTCATCCATATAAAGTGAGATTTCAACTAGTGGGAGCTAATGAAGTCATTAAGAAGGTGTACAGAGCTAATTAAAGAGAGATAAGACCCGAGGGCATAGAAGGATCTAATAAAGTGGACTGAGAAAGAGATATTAATCAATGTGTATTTAATATGTACCTACTGGGGCAGCTAAGTGGCTCAGTGGTTGAGAGCCAGACCTAGAGATGGGAGGTCCTTGTTCAAATCTGGCCTCAGATGCTGTCTAGCTGGGTGACCCTAGGCAAAGTCACTTAACTCTCATTGCCTAACCCTAACTGCTCTTCTGCCTTGTAACCAATACACAGGATTGATTTTAAGATGAAAGGTAAGGGTGGTTTTTTTTTTAATGTACCTACTATGTGCCAAGCACCATGTCAATAAATGGATAAAAATGTAGTGGTCTAGTCCTTCTGTAGCATCTTTTATTCTCCTGTGGGGAGAGGGGATACATTTGAAATTTTGAAAGAGTTGGTTGGTTTTAGAGCAAAGAAAATGTCAGGAGAGGGAGGTGTCCCAGAAACCAAGGTAAGAGAGAATGCCTAGGAGGAGGGAAAGGTATAAAAAACTACAAATGATGGTCAAGGAGTGAGAAAAGGCTGTTGGATATAACAAGTAAGCAGTCATTGGTCACTCTGGAAGAGCAGCTTGGGTTGAGTAATGGACTTGGAGGGCAGAGTGCAAGAAAGAAGTGGGTGGTGGGGAAATGGAGACAATCATGGAATGACTCTTCTGATGAGTATAGCAATGAAAGTTTGGAATGGGAGATAGGATGGTCACTTAATGGGACTGTAGCATTGAGTGAAGGGTTTTTTTTTTAATTTAAAATTTTATTTTTCCATGTTTACATGATTCATTTTTTCCCCTTTTCCTTCCCCCCTCCCAGAGCCAACAAGCAATTTTTCTGGGTTGTACAAATGTTATCAGTGAAGGTTTCTAAAAATTGAGGCAGAGCTGAGCCTTTTTTTTTTTGTAGTCATAATTGGGGAAAGATTCAGTAGATAAGAAAATTTGAAGATGAGTGTTAAAACCAGCTCCTGAAGGAGACAGAAAAAGAATAGAAAACAGAGGTAGAAAGGTTGGTCTTGGAAAGGAGAAGGGCCAGCTACTCCCTAGAGCCTGCAGTAAAAGAGGAGAGGATGTGTTTTTGAGAAGAGGGATCTCATGACTGATGGTCTTCTATCTTCTCACTGAAGTAGGATGTGGGAATATCTACTAAAAGAATGGGAAAGGCATAAGGAGTTTGAAAAGAGAATTTAGTCATTGGTATAGATCACTGAGGAAGAATAAAATTTTTGCTTTGCACCTATGAGGGTCCAGTTGAGCTTAAATAATGTGTATTTCTACTGGATCCTAACATGACCCTTCTGTGGATGTTCATCAACTTGGGAGTAAAAGCCAAGAAGTTCATGTTTAGGGTGATGCAAGATTAAGGATTGGCAGGGCATGAAGAGCAGGAGCTCAGTGAGGCTCAGGAGTAAGAGTAGAGGAGCAGTGTATAGTGGAATTGGTCAACTGTAGCATCAAGATTGCAAAGAGAGGAAAACTGAGGAAGGGGGAACAGATGTTTAATTATTAGAAGAACAAGAAGGGCTAGGGGGGCTAGGGATTGGGATGAAAAATGACTTTAGGAAGAGTGAGAACTGTAAAATACATTCATTTTGTAAATTTTATTGAAGTGGACTTGTAGTATTTTAGAATGACTCTATCAAAATCCAAATGCATGATGAACTGTCAGTGTATCCTATACCCGATCTTTGTAGCTTTCCAAGAGCCTAGCATAATGAATTGATTAAGGAGGACCTTAATTAATTTTTGATGCATTCATGAGTGAATGAATGGATGGATAGATGTATGTATGTATGATGAAATTAGAATATTGTTCACTAGAGTAGGAGAACAATAAGGAAGAGAAAATCTCATTCTTCCACTTAAGTGAGAGATGGCAAGAATTGGTTATGTTCTAGCAATGAGTACAAAGTCTGGCTTCTTCCTCCAACTAATTAATCCATCTGAGTATCAGAGCAGTTTCCGTAATATAGTAAGGACTCTTTCCTATTGGAAATTCCGTGGTGGTATACCACGGTATACCACTGGTGACCTGAGATTTTTATATTTGAGTACAACTCCATAGCATTGAGTATATTTTTTTTTTAAATGCTGGTGGAACTTTTTACTTTATGCCAGATTTAGGCACAACCCTTACGGAAACCAAATAATATGAAGCTAATTTAAAAAACAAAAACAACAAAAAAACTTATTGATAAATTTTATTTCAACTGTATTATACAAATAGTTTACTCGATGAGAAGGATATGATTACTTTCAATAAGTAATGGAATATAATGGAACCCAATATCGAATGAGTTAGCTCATCTTGTGAAATGTTTCACTGTAATTTTCATTTTTATTGTTATTTTAATAAGCCAGCATTTGCGGGGATTGTTTCGGTTAATCCCATTTCCACTTTGAAAAATTTAAGAGCTTTGTTTTGTCTTTAAATTCACTGAGCTTTGTTTATAAATGCTTCTGTAATTTTACCAGAATTACAGAAGAACTTAAAAAAAGTGATAACATAATATGCACTCTTGATCACGATCACTGAAAATGAGACTAAATTAAAGAGAATTATCTTCCTACTTGTTTTTTCCCCCATTTTGGGGTTTGGTACTTTGCCTTTCTTGTCACTATAGTCTTGCCAGTTTTACTAAATTTTATCCAAGTTGTTTTGGTACACAAAATACTAAAAAACAAAACAAATGAACAGCTGGTTATTTTAGCTGCATTTTGTAAATTAACATTATTAGGTATGATTAATGATTGATTGTAGACCAGTAGAAAGTCAACTTTTTCCTTCGAGTTCTAGATTTTGACTGGCTCCTTGTGACCCTTCATCGCTACTCTGCACATATATCATGTACAACACGTGCATTGAAGTGAACAGATATGGTTAGCTCTGGGTGGTTCAGCCATCCTTTCTTCACAGAATCGCAGGGCTCTGTAAATACAGAGTTTCAGAGACGGTGATGAAGGACAGTTTCCCCACTGCACCCTCATTTTCCAAATGAGGAATCTGAAACCCGGAGGGATCAAGTAATTGATAAAATGTCATACCACTTCCTTGAACCCCAGCCTCCTAATTCCCTAGCTCCCAGGGCTTTTCAGTAGATTTCATTAGCCCTTTCAAAGGATGAATTCTATGCAAGGGTTTCTTCCAATGAATTGCAGCTACTTAAAATAATTAGTATTTATTAGTAAAGTAAAAGAAAACAAATGAGTAAGTAAAGGGTTTAACACTTTCCAATGTGCTGTTATATGCTTTTCCTTATAACCAAGGCCTAAAGACACCCTTCTGGAATTGACCAAAAATGCTTCTGGAATTGACAAAAATGTTACAGCAGTTTACTCTCTGAATGTACAAATAATTCAGTTCAACTAACAGTCTGAAAGCGTGCTTTATTCTCGATCCCATTGCTGGGTGCCACAGGAAAGAAAGGAAGGAAGGAAGAAAGAAAAAAGGAAGGAGGAAGGAAGAAAGAAAGAAAAAAGGAAGGAGGAAGAAAGAAAGAAAAAAGAAAGAAAGAAGGAAACAAGGAAAGAAAATAAATCAGTTCCTGCCCTCAAGGAGCTTATAGTTGGGGGGGGGAGGATGTGTACACAGGTATTTATATATCTATATGAAAAATTTAAAGTAAATAAAAATTAGCTCCTTGAGGGAAGGAGAGGAAGTAGATAGCACTAAACTCCTGGGAAGATCAGGAAAGGCCTCCTGTGGGATTTGGTATTTGAGCTGTGCTTTTTAAAAAAACAAATAAGCCTTTAACTTCTGTCTTCAAATCAATACTGTGTATTGGTTCCAAGGCAGAAGAGTGGTAAGGGCTAGGCAATGGGGGTTAAGTGACTTGTCCAGGGTCACACAGCTGGGAAGTGTCTGAGGCCAGATTTGAACCCAGGACCTTTGAATTATGCTTTTAAGGAAGCTAGTGATTCTGAGATTTGTAAGTAAGAAAGAGGCAATGTTCAGGCACACTGTGCAAAAGTGGGAATTGGAATAGTGTGAATAGGGAAGAGCAAGTATAGATGAATTTGGAATATAGGATGCATGGGCAGAGTTGGTGATGATGTGAGGTCATTAAATAGTATTTGTAATATACTCTAGTGACTCAGCACCATGATCATCTCAGTTAATAAGTGGAGATCAGAAAGTTGACTCTATTGATGATTAATTTGACTGCAGATAACCTTCATCTTTTAGAGGTTTTGCTTCAGTGGGCACTAAATAAAATCAGAAAGTACTGAATTTTTAATTAAATTTTCTTGCATATGGTGGTGGTTGTGTTTAGTGAAAATAAATAGGTTAAATGACTTTTAAAAAATTGGATGTCTTAATAATGGTAGAACTTGGTGTAGAACCTTCTCTACAATCTGTTAGGCCACCAAGACTCATTTCCTGGAGATTTAGGGCCAGCTGGGTTTAAAAAAACCCAACCATTATTTATGCATTTTCTTTCCCTGATGCCCAAGTCAAAATTGAGCCAGCTTTTGGCCCCATTGCCTAGGGACCCAGCTTCCCAATAGATTTTAGCTAAGATATCCAATAAACGAATCTTTCCTGATGTGTTAGTGAGGTTTGATAGCATGCCCTCTACTGGCTGCCATATTTTCAATTTTAAAAGAAGCCTCTTGAAAACAGTCCCATAAATGAGCTGGATGAGAGGATGTACAGGAGAGGGAGCATCATGCCAAGCACTGAATGGGGAGTCAGAGGGTCTGGGTCCAAATCACAACTTTTCTAAGCCCACAGTTTCAGAGGACTGATGATGAAACATACCATCACCTCCTGACAAGTTGGCAGTAGACCATGGGGCAGAATGTCATTTTTGGACATGGCCAATACAGGAAATTGATCGTTGATTATCCACATGTACTTATTTAATTATAATTTAATATTGTTTAATTAATTAACATGATTAATATAATTATCCGTATTTATTACATGGGCTGTGTTTTTTTCTTCTACTTCTTTTTCCATTGGGTAGTCAGGTGGAAGAGAGAATAGAAATGCTTGCAAAATAAATAAGAAAAAGATTTCATTTTGACCATAGTGGAAAGTGATTCATTTGCCTAAAATGAATGTTCTTAAAATTTAAGCAAGAATCATATGCAGAGGGGCAGCTAAGTGGCTCAGTGGTCTGAGAGCCAGGACGAGAGATGGGAGATCCTAGATTCAAATCTGACCTGAGACAATTTTTTAGCTGTGTGACCCTGGACAAGTTACTTAGCCCCCAATGCCTAGCTGTTACCGCTCTTCTACCTTAAAATTGATACACATTATTGATTCTAAGACAGAAAGTAAGGGTTTTAAATAAAAAAAAATTAAATGGAACAAATTCAGTTAAGTTCTTCTGAATCAAACTCCAGTTTGAAGCTTTATAATCTAAACGTCGATATTTTGAAATGATAGAGACACTTATTTTATTCCTTGGGATTTCAGAAATGATACCTGGTATACTAATTTGGAGATATACAGAACAAGTCTTTTGAAGCTTTGTGAAGGAATTTTACCCCCCCCCCCCCTTCTTTGCTTTCTCCTTTTAGATAAAATACCCAGGAGCAGATACTGATGCCACGCTGTCTGCCCCGCCATTTTGTCGTCAGATTAGTCCAGAAGAATTTGAATACCAAAGAGTATGTGGCTCCCAAGAACCCCTGGAAAAATTGTTGGAGGAAATTATCATGGATTCCAAACTGTCAGTTAAGGATAAAAAGAAAAAACTGAAACAGGTAAAGAAGAAAGGGGAAGATAAAGGACCTTTCTAATTGTCCTTTTAAAAATGGATTTTCTTTGTTTGTTTTCATAATTTTACTTTATACTCTGTCTCCTTTGAATTTGATAACCTGAGTCATACTGGTTTTGCTAAATGTATTTATTCAGCCCACATACTTCAGCTATCATATTGGCTTGCATAGTTGGAATCAGTTCCCTGAATTTCCTTTGTCTCATTGGATTTATTTTCTAATACACTCTTCACTCATTTTCTTTTTCTAAGCTTATGCCCTTTGTTCAGGTAGGTGGTACGAGATAAATGAGAAGGTTTTTGCTCAGAGTTCTGAAGGGGGCATCAAATGGAAACAGATAAATCTTTTTTTCCCTCTCACAAATAGCAGAATATTTAAATGGAACAGAAGAGCAAAGTGAAAAAGCAGAAGAAAAAAACAAATAACATACAATAAGATAGTCCCAGGCTCTGTATACATATGTGCACAGTTCCTTAAGGAAGGGAACCAGTCTCCAAAAAGAATAAAGCAAATAAAAATAAATTAAAAAACAAACAAAAAAAAATACATGTATAAACCAGATTGAATTGCTTGCCAGCTGTGGGAGGGGAGAGGGATGCAGGCAGGGAGACAATTTGGATCATATAGCTTTGGAAAACTTATGTGGAAATTTTTTTATTAAAAATGAAATAAAAATGAAAAAGTAAGAAGAATAAAGCACAGGGGTGTGTCCAGAGTGCCTTGTATACTGTTACACCCTGGGGCTTATGTCATCATTTACTTTCTCCCTTCCTTTTAGCAAGGATTATTAGCAAAATTTATTTAGCAAGGGTTTGTGAATTTGTTTGTTTTTAAGTATATTTTTACTTATTTTGTTAGAGCCCAGTCATATATAAAAATTGTTTTAGCATTCATTTTTAGAATTTCAAGTTACAAATTCTCTTCTTCCTTCCCATCCCATGAATAGGCAAACAATTTGGTGTTGATGATACATGTGAAGTCATACGAAACATATTTCCATGTTAGCCATGCTGCAAAAGAACACACACACAACACACAGAAAAATAAAATAAGTGCACTCAAAGTTTATCACTTCATCAGTTCTCTCTGGAAATGGATGGTATTTTCCATCATGGAATTGTCTTGGATCATTATCTTGATCAGAGTAGCTAAATCTTTCACAGCTGAGCATCCTTACAATTTTGCTGTTATGGTATACATTATTCTCCTGGTTCTGTTCACTTCATTCTGCATCAGTTCATATAAGTCTCCCCAGGTTTTTTTCCAAATCCATCCCCCTTAATATTCTATTATAATCCTATGCCACCATTTGTTTAGCAATTCCTCAATTGATGAATATCTCCTCAATTTCCAATTTTCTGCTACTCTGGACTTGTTTTTAAAAAAATATTTTGATACCTGTATTTTATTTAACCTTTGCATTTTATGTTACACATCTTTAAATATTATTCTGATAAAAGATTCCTAGGTTTCCCCAAACTATAAATGAGGTCCATGACCCAAAAATTCAACTCCCTCAGGGGTGAGGGAAATGACTCCCCACCAAATGTGCTAGCTTTTTGGTCCTGTACTCTGTTCACACCTGTGTCCATTCTCGAAGGTCCACGAAGCTTCTGGGTCAACTGCCTTAGAAGAGCTCTCTTCTGAGTTCTCATGTGCCCAGTTATACCTCACTGCTGGGACAGCTCCTTGGTGATCTCGTGGATCTCCCTTGCCCTTGCTGTTCTCCCTCCACACTCCTGTCCTCTGCCTCAGAAACTTCTCTTCACTTCTTCTCCACCATATTGGCACTGCTAGCCACCAAAGCACCACTGAGCTGCTGACACTGCCATCTGCTGCTGCTGCTGCTGTTGCTCCTGAGAAGAGTCATCATTCATTGGAAGGAGGAAGACTATTGTCAGCCGACAGAGTGATGAATCCTATCAGAAATTTTAAAATTCAGTCTTTTTTAAGGCTTAGAAGTCATCTTGTGTTTGTTCAAGTGGAAAAAGCCAATTTCCTCTTCTGCCATAGTTACTGCTCCACCATCTTTGACACTCTAAAAGAGTCCTACGGTGTTAGAAAGACCTTGGAGAGACCAACTGCTCTGAATCTCATTGGAATGAAACGGAGATGGAGAGAGGAAGAGTCATTTACCTGAAGTCACACCGCCAGTTAGTGGCAAATGCTTAATTGCTTTTCTTTTCTACTCATTTCATTTTTCATAATATCATTTAGGTCTTTCCCTTTTTAAAAAAATTAACCTGCTCACCATTTCTTACTACTCATTAATATTCCATCACAATCGTCTGCCATAACTTCTTCAGGCATTCCTCAGTTGATGGGCATCCCCACAATTTCCAGTTCTTTTCCACCACAAAGAAAGCTGCTATCAATATTTTAGAACATTATAGGTTCTTTCCCTTTTTCCCTAATCACCTCAATTGCTTTTCTGTTAAATATACAGTTGGGTTAAGAGGACTGAACTCTGGACTTGGAATTAGAAGAAAAGATTTCAATCTTGTCTCTGATGTTTACTGGTCCTGGGCTCTCCGGCAAGTCACTTTCTGTGCCTAAATGTCTTCCTCTGATAAGTGGGGATGATCGTACTTCTACCACCCAGCTCAGCTGATTTTAGCAAAGAAACCACTTTGTAAACCACCCTCCCCTCCACACTATAACCTTGTGAAATGGAGTCTGTAATGATAACAGAGCTTTTCAACTTAGAATGAGTTTATTTTGAATAATTTTCTTGTGCTGGTTCAAACCATTGCTTCAGGGTTGAGTAGGTGTTTTTATGTTTTGTGGCTGATTTTGTTTTTTAAGTAAGTACAAGCAGATCTAAAATAGTGATCAGGTAAAGTAAGAAGTTCTGAAAAATGTAGCAGTAGCACTCAGTTCTAATTTGAATGTTATTTTACAGTCTCTATAGGGTGAAGGATCAAGGGAAAGAAACTTTAAAAAATTATCTTTATTTTATTCCAATAACAAATTTATGCATAAGTTTAGAGACAGTTGTCTTCCTCTCCTCTTCCCTTCCTCCTCTCACAGTTGATAAGCAATTCCGCTGGGTTATACGTGTATTATCACTCAAAACGTATTTCCATATTATTCATTTTTGTAGGTGAGTAATCTTATAAAACCAAACCCCCAGAACATATACCCAAATATGAGTGATTAATCGTATGCTTTAATCTGCATTTCTACTCCAACAGTTTTTTCTCTAGAGATGGAGAGCATTCTATTTCATAAGAAAAGAAAGAAACTTTTAAATAGGTTTAGACCTTTCCTCAAAATTGTGCAGCAGAGTGAGCTTCTGTTCTGGGCTCAGGTTGATATGTTTGAGGAGTTGCTAAAAGGGAGGTTAGGATTAGGGAAGTATAGAAACTAATTTGCAACAGATTATAACCCTATAACTTAAGGAAGTCATTCCGAAACCAGACTTGAAAACTGATGGGTAGGCAAGTGTCTTTGGAGACTGGAGAACCAAAGGAGGAGGTTATTTTGCCATTTGAGCCTATTTTTTTCCCCAAAACTTATGTAGTTCCAGAGTTAGGAAAATGAATTAAAGATGGAATTTTATTTAAAAAAACACCTGGACAAAATTAAAATTGAATATGTGTCTGTGGAAAGGGAATCTAAAAGGTCTGAAAAAAAAGATTTATGATCGAAATGGGATTGGGTGTGAGCAGTGTTCAGTACTTTCCATATTTCTATCCCTTTCTTTTGACAAAGCAATAAATCACTTTTTAGAAAGTTATTGGAAAATATGGATAAGAATAGTTAAGTAGTCAATATAAAAGTCTACTGACCTAATTTTCTTTGGATCTTATTTTCTGATTTTTTTTTTTTAAGTTTCAGAAATCTTATCCTGAAGTCTACCAGGAACGGTTTCCCACACCAGAGAGTGAAGCGTTGATTTTTCCAGAAAAATCAAAGCCAAAACCACAGCTGCTGATGTGGGCACTGAAAAAACCTTTCCAGCCTTTTCAAAGAACTAGAAGTTTTCGGATGTAATTCTTTCTGAAGTCATCAGTGATCTCTTTTTGAGTACATGGATTTGGAGGGGGAGGGAAGCACATATTTTGACTACTGAAATGTCTAAAAAAGGTTATCTGATTTAAAAAAAAAGTTGAGCCATTATCAGTATTTTTATAAGCATTGATTTCTATTTTTTATGTATAGTTGGATTTACAATTAAAGGTCAAGTGTTTTGTATTAGAATGAAATTGGACATTTAAGAAGGAGGTGTTTTAATTCTCTTTAGTCACTACTTTTATATGGTGTTTTCTTTAGTGGTGTGTGTGTGTGTGTGCGTGTGCATGTGTGCACATGTGTGTGTGTGCCTGTAAAAGTGTTAGCAACTGAGATATTTGTAAACAAGTTTGAAAAAATGATTGTATATGTACTTGAATTCAAACTAAACACTGTTCTGTTACTGCCTCTATAATGAGGTATGATTTCTAAATTCTGTTACTTTTTTAAACTGTTATTTTCAGTCAGCTTTGACTTTTTATGACCCTGTGGACCATAGCACTATGGCCAGGAATCTTCATGGGGTTTTCTTGGCAAGGGTACCAGAGTGTTTTGCCATTTTCTTCTTTAGCGGATCAAGACGAACAGAGATTAAGTAATGTGCCCAGGGTCACACAGCTAGGACGTATCTGAGACCAGATTTGAACCCACATGCACCTGACTCTATCCACTGAGCCATGTCGCTGCCTCCTTTCTTACCTGTGTACAAAGGTCCTTTGCTGGTTATTTGTCCCTTTACCCTGGTGTATTTGGTATCAGGATGGATTGCAATAATCTAATTGTCCCAAAGCGACAAAAATCACATGATTATCTCAATAGATGCAGAAAAAGCCTTTGATAAAATACAACACTTGTTCCTATTGAAAACACTAGAAAGTATAGAAATAGAATGGCCTTTCCTAAAAATAATAAACAGTATATATCTAAAACCATCAGCAAACATCATCTGCAATGGGGATAAACTCGAAGCCTTCCCAATAAGATCAGGATGATGTCCCTTATCACCTCTATTATTTAACATTGTACTAGAAATGCTAGCAGTAGCAATTAGAGAAGAAAAAGAAATTGAAGGTATTAAAATTGGCAATAAGGAGACCAAGCTATCTCTCTTTGCTGATGATATGATGGTTTACTTAAAGAATCCTAGAGAATCAACCAAAAAGCTAGTTGAAATAATCAACAACGTTAGCAAAGTTGCAGGATACAAAATAAACCCACATAAGTCATCAGCATTTCTATATATCTCCAACCCAATCCAGCAGCAAGAATTAGAAAGAGAAATTGCATTTAAAGTCATCTGAGACAACATAAAATACTTAGGCATCTATCTGCTATCTATTTAGTGCCATACCCATTGAACTTCCAAAAAACTTTTTTACTGAATTAGAGCAAACCATAACAAAGTTCATTTGGAATAACAAAAGATCAAGGATATCCAAGGAAATAATGAAAAAAAATACAAAGGAAGGTGGCCTTGCAGTCCCAGATCTCAAACTATATTACAAAGCAGCAGTCATCAAAACAATTTGGTACTGGCTAAGAGATAGAAGGGAGGATCAGTGGACTAGACTTGGCGTAAATGACCTCAGCAAGAGAGTCTATGACAAACCCAAAGACCCCAGCTTTTGGGACAAAAATCCACTACTTGATAAAAACTGCTGGGAAAATTGGAAGACAGTATGGGAGAGATTAGGTTTGGATCAACACCTCACACCCTACACCAACATAAACTCAGAATGGGTGAATGACCTGAACATAAGGAAAGAAACTATAAGTAAATTAGGTGAATACAGAATAGTATACATGTCAGACCTTTGGGAAGGGAAAGACCAAGCAAGACTTAGAGTCACAAAATGTAAAATAAATAATTTTGACTACATCAAATTAAAAAGTTTCTGTACAAACAAAACCAATGTAACTAAAATTAGAAGGGAGGCAACAAATTGGGAAACAATCTTCATAACAAAAACCTCTTACAAAGGTCTAATTACTCAAATTTATAAAGAGTTAAACCAGTTGTACAAAAAATCAAGCCATTCTCCAATTGATAAATGGGCAAAGGACATGAATAGACAGTTTTCAGATAAAGAAATCAAAACTATTAATAAGCACATGAAAAAGTGTTCTAGATCTCTTATAATCAGAGAGATGCAAATCAAAACAACTTTGAGATATCACCTCACACCTAGCAGATTGTTCAACATGACAGCAAAGGAAAGTAATGAATGCTGGAAGGGATGTGGGAAAGTTGGGACATTAATTCATTGCTGGTGGAGTTGTGAATTGATCCAACCATTCTGGAGAGCAATTTGGAACTATGCCCATAGGGCGCTCAAAGACTATCTGTCCTTCGATCCAGCCATAGCACTGCTGGGCTTGTACCCCAAAGAGATAATAAGGAAAAAGACTTGTATGAGAATATTCATAGCTGCGCTCTTTGTGGTGGCAAAAAATTGGAAAATGAGGGGATGCCCTTCAGTTAGGGAATGGCTGAACAAATTGTGGTGATGGAATACTATTGTGTTAAAAGGAATAATAAAGTGGAGGAATTCCATGGAGACTGGAACAACCTCCAGGAAGTGATGCAGAGCGAGAGGAGCAGAACCAGGAGAACATTGTACACAGAGACTGATACACTGTGGTACAATCGAACGTAATGGACTTCTCCATTAGTGTCAATGAAGTGATCCTGAACAATCTGTAGGGATCATGGAGAAAAAACACTATCCACAAGCAGAGGACAAGCTGTGGGAGTAAAAACACCAAGGAAAAGCAACTGCTTGACTACAGAGGTTGAGGGGACATGATCGAGGAGAGACGCTAAATGAGCACCCTAATGCAAATACCAACAATGAGGAAATGGGTTCGGAGCAAGGACACATGTGATACCCAGTGGAATCACGCATTGGCTAGGGGAGGGGTGGTGGGAGGAGGGGGGAGGAAAAGAAAATGATCTATGTGTCCAATGAAAAATGTATGAAAATGACCGAATAAAATAATGTTTTAAAAAAATAATCTAATTGTCCCATGTCAAATCAATCAGTATTTGTAAGTCAGCTTAGAATGGCTGAATTTGAAGATGTGGCCAGTGCTGGAAGTATGGACAAGATAAACTGCTCTGGGTGCTCTCAGTCCTATAATTCCAAGTCAAAATCTTTACTGTTTTTCTGTGAAAAACACAAATGGGTGACATGCAATGAGACCGACCCCTTTCATAAATGCATTTTTCTGAGCCAACTCAAATCAGTTTTGGCAGTCGGCAGGGTATGTTTGTATATCTTTGTAAGCGAATTAGAAAATAAAATACATTTTTTTTTCCTGTGGAGTTGTTTTGCCTTCTTGTATTTACAAATGTGCTTCTATTAGAGCTTGTCAGTGCCCTGGGTGTCAGTCAGCCTTGTCTGTTTCACCACATTTACTTGCTGGCTTAGGCAATGAAGAAGGGCCAGTTGGATTCCAGAGTAATAGCTAGCATTTCCATAGCTTACTCTGTACTGAGCCCTGGGAGAAATACTTTACAAACTTCTGTTGGTCCTCCTCCCAACCCTGGGACTTAGGCGATGCTGTTATCACCATGTGACAGAGCAGGACACTGAGGCTAACAGAAGTTAACTGACTTGCCCAGGGTCTTCCAGCTAGTAGTATGTGTCTGAAGCCCCATCACCATCTGCTGGGACACCTCGCTGCTTCAGGTGTCATTCGTAAAGGGCAAAATAGGGCTAAGCATCTGGAAAGCTGCTTCTGGGGCATGTTGCCTAAAAGCAACATATATATATATATATATATATATATATATATATATATATATATATATATATATATATATATGTATATGTATATATGAATAAATTTATAAGTAAATATAAATATATAAAACTGTCTATGTGTATATCTACACATATACAATTTATTATATGATTATATAAATATTTATGTTTTATTTATAATATGTAATGTGTAATACATTATAGATTAATATCTGCATATATAATCACAAATATTCATATAATTAATAAACTATAATTATATATACTTAGAGTATTCATACTATTATGTAACAAATAGAAAAATATATTTAATATATAATTATACAATGTATTTAATAATATATAGATATATAAGTAAATATAAATCTATAAAGTACATATATATACATATATGAATTTGACTTATATAATTATATAAGAAACAAAAATATATTATCATAGCATATACTTATATATTACTTGTTATATGATATATAATAATTATTGTAATAAGGTACTATTGAATGGTAATTGATAACTAAAGATCAGGCTGTTAATCATCTTCCTTTCTCTTTTCTTCCCTCTTCCTTCCTCCCTTCACCCTCCTTCTGTTGGTCTTTTAAATCTACTGAGGGTTGAGTTTATGATGTCTCAAATGAAATACTTTCTCTTCTCTATCTTAAGTAAGGGATTTATTGGGAAGACAGGGAAGGAGAAGGAAATGAAAGGAAAGAGGGTTTGGGGGTTTCCCTAATACTAGGATGAGTCTTAGGTTGAAGGATGGTGAAATATAGTTCAACTGGGAGGAATGACTGATAGGTCTGGAAGTTCAGTCACTATCACAACAGTGCAAGTCAGAGAGAGAGAGAGATCTGGACTTTGTCCTTCTGTCTTCAAAGTCAAAGATAACCTTCAGTCTCTAAAAGCCAAGAGACATCCGACCTCTTCTGTCTTCCAAGCCAAAAGGTCCAGACATCAGTTGGTCTCCCCCTTCCTCCAACTGCCTCTCCCGGTCACATTCCAAACCAGAATGTTCTTGTTTATAACAGGTCATCAGTCTCAGCTACTCCAAGCTCCTGCTACAAACCATTCTCAATTTCTCACTTCCACATTATACATGATATATTATTTAATATATGATATATTTAATAATAATATAGAAAACCATATGAGTGAATGTAAATATAGAAATATAGGTATAGAAAGTGTATGCATGTATATACATATGTTCCAAAAGGCATATGATACCTATGTGTACATATATAAATATGAGTATGCACACACACATATGTGTGTATGTGTATACAAAATTCTACAAATTTTTCTTGGAAAACCTTTTGGCATGCCTCACACTGATAAGCCCATTTTTTGTCATTTGTAACTTTTGATTGGACAGATTTTAGAATATCATAAGAAACGATAATAGGCCTGCTAGCCACAATATTTTTCTGATGGGACCATAAGGCACCTACTCCAACTTCCATTTTGCTGAAGTGTGGCTTTTTTTTTTCCCAATACCTCAGCAGGACAAAGAAAGGTTACACTTTGTAGTTCAAAGTAGTCAACATTTGGGGTTTTCCAATCCTCTTGCCATTTACAAATTATTTTGTCCCACCTCTTATACACAACCTAGTCTAATTTGTTTCATTTCAGATGTTCGTGTCTAAATTCAATTTTAGCAAATTTTTATTTAGCATGTCCTCTGTCCAAGGTGTCATCTAGATGCCGAATACGTAAAGACAAAAACGGAGCAGTTGTGACCCTTGTGGGACTTGCATTCTACTTGGGATGGGAAGGTGGGGATGAGTAAATAAAATAATGCTGGATAATGTGGAAAGATTGCATAAAGGAAACCAAAGTGATCTGAGAACACTGGAAGAGGGAGAACTTAGGAGAAGACAGTAGATGAAGGAGACATCACCTGTAGCCTAGGAAGGAAGATGAGGTTTTTAAAAGGCAGAGATGGGAAGAGAGTAAATATGGGTATAGCAGATGACTTAAACATGTCTGCCCAAGTGACACGTATGCAGCCTCTTAAATTTGGGTCTCAGAAAGTTGGCCAGTATGACTGGAAAATGGTGATTTTGAATAGTGTGAAATAAGGCTAGAGGAGTTAGCCAAACTGGGAAGGCTCTTTAAAGAATAGGCTAAAGTTTGTGTTTAATCTTTGAGCTAATAGGGCCCATGAAGGATGTTTAAAAACACATATCTACGCTTTTATTTATTTCATTAAATATTTCCCAATTATATGTAAAGAAAATTTAGCATTCATTTAAACATTTTTTGAGATCCAAATTCTCTCCCTCCTATCTGCCCTTCCTCCACCCCTTGAGAAAGCAAGTAATATATTAATTATGCATTTGAAGTCATGCAAAACATTTCCATCATGCAAAGCATATTTACATACTAGCCATACTGCAAAAGAAACCACAAACACCCAGAAAAATAAAGTAAAATAAGTATGCTTCAGTTTGCATCCACAATTCTTCAGTTCTCTCTCCAGAGGTAGACAGCATTTTTCATCTTGAGTCCTTTGGAAAGGCTTGCATTAGCACGAAGGGTTTTTGAGGGCAAAAATAACATTGTAAAACCTGAACCTGGAGAACACGATTAAGATCATTTTGTAAAATGATAAATTAAAAAAGTAAAAATAGCCACTTTGTCTTCTCTTAATTTGTTCTTCAACAAAGGGAAATAAATATCAGCATCTAGTACATAAACCTTTTCTTACAAAGTATATGGTGTTATTTTTAATTATAATAAATTATAATATTATAATACATTTTAATTTTTTCTAGATTACATGTCAATACAACTTTCCAATATTTATATTTTGATGTTTTGCAATCCATATTGCCTCCCACCTTCATATTCCTCCATCCTTCCCAAGAAGGCATATAATATGATATAGGTTGTACATATATTATCATATAATAAACATTTCCATATTACCAAGATTGTGAAATAAGACACAATGCTTTCACTAGAGAAAAATTCATGGGGGAAATAAAGTAAGGGAGGACGTGTTTTAAAATTGCATTTGGACTCTCTCTATTCCTTCTACAGAAATAGATATCCTTTTTTCGTCATGAATCTATTGGGAGTTGTCCTGGATCCTCCTCTTGTTAATAATAGTTAAGTCATTCACAATTGAACATCATACACAATTATTGTTACTGTGTACATTCTCCTGGTTCTGCTCATTTCACTTTGCATTATTTCATATGTCTCCAAGTTTTTATTGTGATCATCTGTTTATTATTGTAGTATTCCATTACAAGAATATACAACTTGTTTAGCCATTCCCCAATTAATAGACATCTTTTCTTAGTTTCCAGTTCTTTGCCATCATTAAAAGAGCTGCTGCAAATGTTTTTGTATAGGTAAGTTCTTTTCCCATATCTTTTTTTCCCATTTGAATTAGTTTAGTCAATTTAGAACATTATTCCTTGGTTACAATACTCACTTTGATTCTCTCCCTCCCTTCCATCCACCCTTCCCGCAGCCCACACGCAATTTCACTGGGTATTACTTGTGTCCTTGATCAGAACCCATTTCCATGTTGGTGTTTGCACTAGGATATTCATTTAGAGTCTACATCCCCAACCACATCCCTTTGACCCATGTGTTCTTTCCCCATATCTTTAATCTCTTCAGGATATGGACCTAGGGTTGGTATTGATGGGTTAAAGGTATGCACATTTTTATGGTCCTTTGGGCATGGCTCCAGATTGCTCTCCAGAATGGTTTTTATCTCTTTGAAGCTCCACAAGCAGTGTATTAGTGTCCTGATTTTTCTACATCCTCTCCAATGTTTATCATTTTCCTTTTTGGTCATATCAGCCAATCTGATAGGTGTGAGGTAATATCTCAGAGTTGTTTTAATTTGAATTTCTCTAATCAGTATTGATTTGAAGCATTTTTTCATATGACTAAAGGTAGTTTTAATATCTCTTTGACTTTCCCATTCATTTCCTTTGACCATTTGTCACTTGGGAAATGCTTCATATTCTTATGAATTGAGGTATGCAATTTTTTCTGCTCCTCTTTCATACACAATATCTTTTCTTCTGTTTCCATGGCTTTATACAGTCTATTTTCTATCCCTGGAATATAATCTCTTCTCATGACTTCATCTTGGAACCTGTAATTTTCCTTCAAAGTTCAGCTCTAATACCATCTCCTCCATGAAGCCTTTTCTGATCCCCTCACCTTCAAATTACCTTCCACTTATTTTATCCATGTTCTAGGTACTTAAATTAAACATGGTAGTTCCTTCCCCCAATAGATGTAAGTCCTCTGAATATAGACACTGTGCCAATTCTGATACATTGCAGGCATTTAATAGATACTTGATTTCCATGGAAAATGGTTATTTCTATGTAATTTTTTCCTCATGTTTATTGTTAGAACATTTTTTCTGAGTGGTTATAGATCTGATCCAGGAGGACCTGCAATATTCTGGGACAATGTTGTTGTCCAAAAGCAGAAGCAGAACTTGGCTTCAAGAAAGAATCTATCTTCAAGGTATGCTGTATACTGAATCCTCTCCAGAGAGTGTTGTATACCTTTGCTGAGCATATGTCTCCTTGTTTTATATCTCAAATGATATTAATGTCTAAAGGCTTGCCAAACAACATTGTCTCATTATTGTCTCCAAAGGAGTCATGTTTAATTAATGCAAATAATTGTATTCAAGTGGGGAGACACATTTTTGGAAGAGAGACTTCCAGGCATCATTTTTCTCTACACAATCAAAGGATTTTTCATAATCAGCAAACAGGATAGTGAAATCTTATATTCTCCAAAGATCATAAAGATGTATTCTGTGACTTATGAAAAACTGCCTGTTGCCACATATCAACCTCATTAAAGCTACCCTAAATGTGATTATTATTATTATCTAAATATATATATATATATATATATATATATATATATATATACAGATGAGGAAGTAGACAGATGAGGTTAGTTGTCATTGATATTATCTTGGTCTTTTTTTCTCAGTAGGAAAAATAAGGACATTATTTTTGGATTTACCCATCACCCAACTTTGGTAATTTAATATCCTTCAGATACTTTTGAGAATCTGTCCCTCAATTCTCTCACAATTATGTCTCTTTCAGAATAAGCTTCCTTTATGTATATTTGGTCTAGTACCATTTTTTATCCAATATTGATATCTTTAGTACCATGGATACCTCCTCTCTAGTGTGGAAAGGAAAAACTGAAGGATGTTCCACTCAGGTGGAACAAACAGCAGTTGGAGTGTTAAAGAGAAGATATTGACAACAATGACAGTTGGTAGGGGAAGGGGAGTGGGGGAATGACAGTTGGTCTTGTGGACTCTCTTTCCTGGCCCTTGGACTGGAAGGAGCCTCTCTCCTTGTCTCTGTATAGAAGTTCCTCTATTCCTGGTTTTTCCCAACTGTGTGCTCTACTTGGATTCCTGTGATCATGTCATCCAACAAACGGATTGAAGGGGAGCAGTTTGAACTGTAAGGTTGGTCTTTAGGGGCATCAGCCCAAAGAGACAGGCCCAACCAGCTCTGACAGTCAGAACATTTTCTTCCTCTTGCTGTCTACTGCTAAAGATTTTGAATTTAAGAAAGATAACACAGATTAGCATAGACAGGAATAAAAGAAGCCCTCCACCAGCCTGCGAGGCCTAGCCTCAGCTCAGAAGCTGAGAGACTCAAATCTCATCTAGGGAAATTTTGATTCCTTCTACCCTGATATTTCCCCAATCCAAACTTATTATAAAATTCATCTTTATTCAAATAAACCACAGTCAGATAAGAGGACTAACATTTCAGGGGACATAGAGGGAGCAGAACCCAAGGACAGCCATTCAATCATAGATGGCCCTTATTGGACCCCTGCCAGGCAACCTTGGTCTGGGGGGAGGCTTGTCCCTCAGGGGGGTTCGTGCTTACTTGCTCTGGGGTATCTTCAACATCAATCAATAGAAGAGACATCCTCTCAGGCTATCATAGGAGGCCCATTTCTCAGGAACCCCAATTTTCAAAGATAGCCTCTCAGCAGCATCTGTCTCCTTTTACCTCACCAGCAGCCATATTCCCTCTCTTCCTTCAACCCTTCCATTCCCTTCCTTATCCCCTGTACCTCTTCAATCACCCTACAAATTCCTTTAAAAATTACACTAGGTACATCTGTTATTGTCCAAAAGTAGTTTCACATTCAATTAATAGGCATTTTTTAGGAGTCTACTATGTGCCAGGAGCTGTGCTCTGGGGTACAAAGAGAGGTAAAAGTCAATCTCTTCCCTCAGGGAGCTTATAGTCCAATTGAGATGACAGATAAGGAAACAAATAAGTACAAATAAGTTACTCATAATAGAAAGAGGAAATAACCTTTCTTTACCAGGAAACCAATTTTACCTTTCCCTGTTTATCTCTATGATACCACTCACCATCTCACATTATCTTTGTGGTGTTGCTTTTGGCTACAAGTCTTCTTGTTTTGTGACAGAGAAGGCAGATTTTCTCCAAGGCATGTTTTTTGATTCTTTGGTTCTCCATGTTATACAAATTGGTTTGCAGTAATTAACTGTATGAATTATTGCAATTGATGTCATTCCATTTCTATTTCCCACTCCCCTCTTTTGTGGCATTGAGAATTTGTTCAAATAGGTCAAGTGGGAGTTTTAATTGTATGCTACATTTTTTTAAACCCTTACCTTCCATTTTAGAATCAATGCTGTGTATTGGTTCTGAGGCAGAAGAGTGGTAAGGGCTAGGCAATGGGGGTCAAGTGACTTGCCCAGACCCACAGCTAGGAAATGTCTAAGGCCAGAATTGAACCTAGGACCTCCACTATCCACTGAGCCATCTAGCTACTTACATGCTCTCGCTCTCTCTCTCTCTCTCTCTCTCTCTCTCTCTCTCTCTCTCTCTCTCTCTCTCTATATATATATATATATATATATATATATATATATATGTATATATATATATATATATATTTCTAGTCATTTCACTCTTTGTTATAACAAATCAGTTGTTTTGGGAACATTCCTAAATCATGAATGAGTCTTTCCTTTTAAAATATAGTTTATTTTTTGTGATGTTATTTTTTGCTCATCATGTCCAGCAGCTTCTGATTTCTCTTTTTCTAAGAAATCATTAATTTTTTATAGGCTTGAGGCTTTTCTGCAGTTGTCAGGCCTTTTGGTCTTTCTCCTTTCTTATTCCCTGTCTAGATTTTCTGACATTTTCCATAATTCTCACCTATTTCCACCTTTGCCTTAAAGTCATAGATGACCAAAGCATATGTTGATTTCATTCAAATTCTGAGTCTTAATGACTTCTCTGTAAGATTTCTTTGCCTCTTTATTCTCTGCAACAAACATTGATTAATGAACAACAATAATTTTTATGATGGTCTTTTTAAAGGAATCAATTTCATTGCAATGTAACATAAATATCCCACAAAGTGATGCTTCTTCTTGTCTTTGGATACACAATAAAACTAACATCATCAACTCCTTTATTTACCTCTCCAAGTGGCCATCTTTCCACTTAGATATTAACTTTCTTTTGGCTTCTGGTTTCATTTATAGTTAGAATGTTGAAATAGATTCAATTTGGTTCCTCCAATAGAAGATTTATTTGGGGATTAAACAAAGATCACAGGTTTAGAATATCAGCAACTAAGCTTGTATTAACAGGCAGTCTAAAAAAGGTTTTTTTTTTTTTCTTAGCATCTTCTACCCCTTTTCCTGCTCTTTTCCTACAGTCATTGCAGAAGAAGGCCACACAGACTGAAGTCTATTTTTCTTTTTTTTTAAATCTTTAAAAAATTTTAATAACAAATTTACACGTAAGTTTTCTAAAGTTGTATGATTCATGTTGTCTCCCTCCTTTCTTCCCTTCCCCTTCCCAGAGCTGACAAGCAATTCAATCTGGGTTATATATGTATTTGAATTTTTCTTTTGCTCAGGATATCCATCCCCAAGTGATCTTTCTTCTGGTAATCCAACTCTCCATATTTAGATGACTCTGTATTTAAAGTTCTTCTAAAATGTCCATCAATCTGTCAAGGCATATATACCCCTGACATAGCCTCTGACAACTCAGGGTGTCTTACCACAGTATGACATCAGAATAGAATTTAGTGAAATTCATTAAGGAAGTATTTAATTTCCAGAGTTACATATTCTAAAATTCCATTTTGTCATTTCATTGGGGACACAAATGTTTTAAACTTTGGTCCTTTTGGAGCAAGGACACTTGAACTTGGGTCTATAGACTTAAAAATGTTAATGTATATTTCAATACAATTAATTTTCTTTATAATCTTTTGATATTTTATTGTTGTTATTGAGTTCTTGTAGTCCTCTGACTCTTCATGAACTCATCTAGGGTTTTCTTGGCACAGATACTGGAGTGGTTTGCCATTTCTTTCTCTAGCTCATATTATAGATGAGGAAACTGAGGCAAATAGGGTTAAGTGACTTATTCAGGGGCACATATGTGGATAAGTGTCTGAGGCCATATTTGAACTCAGAAGGCTGAGTCTTTCTAACTACAGGAGTGACACTCTTATCTACTGCACCATCTAGCTCTCCTTTTAGGCATTTAAAAACCTTATTCTGAGGAGACTATAGAGAGGTTTATGACATAAAAATATTTGAGAATGACTGCATTAGGAGAGTCTGTTCCCCTTTCCTGGGAGCTAGATCCAGCTCTCAAATTGGAATGGTACTTGCTTTTGAAATTGCTTCAATTTCCCTCTTGGTATCTCTTTTGCTGCTATTTCTAATGATTCCCTTTTGCCACAGATAAGAAATTTCAGAAATCACTGAATGAGTCTCTGCTTTGAAACTGATAAAAAAAATGATCACTTGAAAAGAAATGATGGATTTTTACCAATTTATTACTTTTAATATGTAGAGTAGGATTAAAGGGACTCCTTCCCTTCTTCCACAGGTCAAAACTCACTATTTCCCCCAAATGAATGTAAATCTAGTGGGGGAAATATGGCCTGCTTCAAGATTTTAGGAGATACCATGCAGGTTTTCAGCCATATTGTTCTAATCTTAAAAACAGATCTTCCTTTATTTTACTTGGCTACTTCTGAGTGACTTGAATCTTTGGAACCTGAAGTACACCTCAGGGAAAGTTTTATGACTGTAAAGTGGTTGTAAGAATATTAGTGAGATCCCAGATATATCCTATTGTTTCATCATGACTCAAGAAAATAGCTCTGCCATCTTGACTAATGCAACATAGAAATTTGTGTTGCCAATTCCCCTCAGTGGTCATGAGTTCTCTTTGGAAACTGGGAGCAAAAGGCCTCTTTATTCCCATGTTGTTCTTGCCAACACAGATCAGAAGAAAGATACTTAAATTGTTCAAGCCTCAATTAAATATTTGTTCATTTCTCATGAAAATGAAATAACCTTTAGCTTTTGCTCTTTCAAAATAAAGCTTTATTTGTTCAAGCAGACACACAAAGCCAGCTTTTGTTCTCCACTCATGGAAGTTTCTTACCCCCATCAGTAGAGAAGGCTGCCAACCACGGCTTTGCTTAAATGTTGGTGTCTGAGAGCTTTCCCAGTCTTTATCCCCCCAAAGAGGCTCTGGATTAGTGAGCTTTCTCAGTTTGTGACAAGAATTCCCCTGAAGAAGTGTGGAGAAAGAAGTAGACTTAGCCAAGTCTGTAAATTATTCGTATTTTGAAATGGGCACAGCTGGTGACATTTCAGAGCGAGAGATCATAATTGATTCTTGAGATCCTTCACTGAAATAAACAATTCTCTTAGTCATCCTCTAAGGTATGGTCCGAGAGGGCTTTTGAATGGCCTTTTTCAGCCAAATCAGGACATTGGGTGAACCTGTGTAGCTTCTTACTCTACTATATAACTATACCACCAAAAAGACATTGTTTTCATTTGATGAGAGTATTACTGTTCAGAGTTAAAATCTTGTTTACATCATCATGGAAAACGATTTTTCCTTTCAAGAAAGAGCTTGAGTTTAATGCTTAATTAGCAGGTGAAATGTTTGAGGATTCCATTGCTATGCATATAGAACATATACATTCTTGAATAATTAAGTAATTGCCAAATTTTACTTTTCTTGAAAAAGCAGAACAGTTCAGCTATAATTCCAAATTTGGAATAATAAAAATCTTAATCTCTTTATTTACTAATCCAGGTCCTAGAAAATGTTATCCCTTTAGGGTGGTACAGTGGATGGAAAGACTCATCTTCCTGAGTTCAAATCTGACCTCAGACACTTAGTAGTTGTATGACCCTGGGCAAATCACTTAACTCTCTTTGCTTTGGTTTCATCATCTATAAAATGAGCTGGAGCAAGATATGACAAACCACTCCAGTATCTTTACCAAGAAAACCCCAAATGGGGTCACCAAAAAATCAGACATCACTACAACAACTGAACACCACCACAGAATTGTGAAGCAAATAACGTGTTCAAAAGGTGTGTATGTGTGAACATAACAACTTATATTTTTTCATATTATTTTTATATATATTTAAATGTCTGTTATTATGTATGTATAATTATACTCACCAAGAAGGCTCTTATATGATTATAGATCAATAGCTCACATTTATGTACCTCTTTAAGGTGTAAGTAGAGGCAGCTGTTATCACAGTGAATAGAGTCTTAGAATTGATATTGGGTATTGGTTCCAAGGCAGAAGAGCAGTAAGGGCTAGAGAATTGGGGATAAGTGACTTGCCCAGAGTCACACAGCTAGGAAGTATCTGAAATTCACATTTGAACCCAGGACTTCCCATTTCTAAGTCTGGCTCTCAATCCATTGAGTCCCCTGGATGCCTATTGCTTATATTTATACTTATGGTATAGGAGCTGGTAGGGAGCTGACAGGTCACTTATGCAACCCATTTAGTTTACAAATGAAGAAACTAAGACTTAGAGAAGTTCGAGAGACTTCCCCAAAGTCACACAGGCAATAAGCTTCAGAAACAGGATCTGGATCCGCGTTCTTTGCCTCCACTGCTGGTGCACTTTCTTTGGTACCATACTATGGCTATCAATATTAGGTAAGAGTTTTAGTGTACTTTGTTAACTTAATAATGTTATCAGTTGACAGTATATCCACATCCTTTTCATAAGTCTTTTTGGAGTCCTAGTTTTAATAATGGTAAAAATATTTTACGATATATACCACATGCCTGAGCATTTATTATTCCTGTCTACATATCCATCTATATCTACATCTATAACCCAAGAGTTATTTTTATGAAAAGACAGCCATCAATTACTTGCAAGCTCCAATACTTTATATTAAAATGTCTGGAGACCAAGTTCTAAATATGGCAACCAGAAACGGGCTGATCTAAATGCTGAGTTGTGACCCATTTGTCTGTGGTATTTGAGCCACATTTGTTGGGCCCGAGATGCGCCTTCCCTGAAGACAGATGCAAGCACATGCAAATGTGTGAAAGCTCCCACTGATGAGTAGCTGAATTCCACCACTTTGCTCACACATTGTGATCTGCCAGGGCTCCTCTCCTCAGTGCAGTGGGGTGATGGTTTGGGATAAGGTATCACCCTTTCTGGGAAGCAAAGCACTGATCTTTATGCCTGGTGCCCTGCTATTTGACTTGGAGAACCCCAGGTGATAGCAAGCATTATGTGAACTGATATCTTTGCCAGAGATGCTGGCGAACACATGCTGGGAACATTTGGTTGAAGAGATTTGCTAGAACATTCCCTCAGTTAATATTCTCTATATAGAATGCTTTCTGAATTCCTGGTCTGAGTCCCACATCACAGTGTTCCATCCCCATGGCAACATCACTAGTCTATCAGACTTTTAAAAACAAATCCCCTGGGGAAAATGAGGGACATAGAGGTACAAAGAGAACCCATTAAAAAGGCAAAAGCCTATGTGCCCAACTTTTTGTGAAGTACCCTTGAAGAAATGGAAAATGTTGGGCTTTGCATCTGAACCTAATTGAGGAGAGAGGTCTCTGTTTGTAATAGAAATTGGATTTCATGGGGCCCTGGGCATCTTGTAGTCCTTTGGGATTCAACAGAACAAGGTAGAAGACTAGAAGAGTGAGGGATCGATAATGATAAAGATAAGTTGAATCAATGGGAATTTTGCAAACCAAATTGGGGAACCCATTGGATACTGAATACTCCTTGCTAGCCTCACTAAAAGGATACAAGGTTGAGGATAACCAAAGGGCTACAAAACAGCATGTGAAGACATCCCTTAGTGGAGAGGATGGATGAGAATAACCTATTCTAATGGCCAATAAAGTGGTTGAAGCTCTTAGCGCTTGGTCAGACAAGGTTGTCCACTGCGTCCAGGGCCATTGGCAGTTGTCTGACTTTGGACTTTCCAATGGACTTTGATGACTTTGGGAGAGGAAGTGAGGCTGAAGACTGTGCAACTGCCTCACTGAAATTCAATTTGTGCACAAGATATCACCCAGTGATGTCATTGGCCCTCACAAAAAAGAAAAATGAACAATGAGAAGCTTGGAATTAAATAACTAGGCAGCATGATATAATGGATAGAGTGTGGGATTTGGATTCAGGAAGGCTTTTATTGAAATCTTGACCCTAATACTTAGATGCTGTGTGATAATGGGCAGGTTGCTTAACTTCTCTGTTAGTTTCTTAATAATAAAATAAGGGGAAATGGGAGATGGAGTCTGGCCTCTGTAGTGCCTTCCAGCTCAGGCTTTAAGATCCTATAAAAGTACACTAGTCCAGTTAGATGCTAACTAGTCCCTCTAAGACACATGAAAAAATATGAAATCAAAATGATTTTTTTTTCTGATTTGGCAAATGAACTTCATTGGCTGATTCTCATTTGTAAGCTTGTACAGATTCTGTTCTTTAAATAACATTCTGATACTTGGGGAAAATGGTAAAATATCTCAGGCAGTTTTTAACTTTCAAGCTCTATATTCTTTGCTGAAAAGTAATAAGCCTACTTCTTTGGGGATGAACCCTGACTGTGAAAGTAAAACTTAAAAATTTGATCACTTTGCCCATATAAAAGCAATTTACTTCTGAAGATGGGTTAAAGGACTGGGAGATAGTTAGCGTGGAGAAGAGAAGACTTGGGAAGAAGATGATAGTTGTCATCTTAGTTCTGAAGGCTTGTCATGTGAGTTTGACTTGTTTTGTGTGGTTTTGGAACATAATTCCAAGACCAAAGGGTGGAATTTGAAAGGTAGATTTCAGTCCAACTGGAAGGACAAACTCCCAGTAATCAGAGCTGTCCCAGACATAATGGGATGCCTGGAGTGTTGAGCCTTCCATTGGAATCTGGATGACTACTCATCGTTGATTTTTTCATGCTTTTAAGTAGAGGCTATATATACTCTCTGATGTTTGAAGGTTATTCAAACTGCAATTCTACATGGGGTCACACAGAGGCACAGGATGGCATGAGAGCCAGTGTAGTGTGCTGTATATAGAATGCTGGATTTTAAATCAGAAAAACCTGAATTAAAAATCCACTTTAGACATTTACTACACCATCTAAGGGCAAACTAATGCCACTGAGCTTTAATTTTCTCATCTGCAGAATGGGAATTCTATCATTTCATGGGGTTGTGAAGAACAAATGACATGAGTTAAATGACTTGTAAATCTTGAAGTATTATATTAATATAAATTGTTATTATTTAATTTAGAGATGGAAAGGACCTCAGAGATCCTCTAGTCCTTGTTGTTATTCAGTCACTTTGGTTGTCCCCTACTCTTCATGATTTAGTTTTCATGGCAGATTTTAAATGACTTGCCCAGGATCACACAGCTAGGCAGAGTATCTGAGGTCAGATTTGAACTCAGAAAGATGAGACTTCCTGATTCTAGACCCTGTGCTCTATCACTATGCCATTGAGTTGCCCATCTAGACTGATTCCTTCAATTTAGGATGATGAGAGTTCCAAAGAGGAGAAATAATTTGCCTAAGGTCATAGAACTAGTAAGTGTGATATAAGAATTTGAACCTCAGGTTCTTTGATTCCAAATCAACTGATCGCCCTATTCTTCTACTATTTATTATTTCCTCTTGGAATGGTGACATTTACAGATTCCATTTATTTCCCCCCCTTCACCAACTCTTCTTGTACATTTTCGGTAAGAACGAGTTAGGCTTTAATTTTAGTGTGATTGACTTCCTAGGACTTGAGAACTTCCAGTAATGTCAGAAGTAGAACCTAAAAGGTAGATAAGATATTTTTTTGAAGGTCTAGTATTTAGCATTGAATTGACAGAATACCTTTTGTAGGATGCAGCCTAACAGTATTGTCTTTATCAATGCAAAATTATCTGGAAATGATAAGAGTTTTACTAGAGGTAGCTAGGTAGTGCTTGGACCCAGAATCTAGAAGATCTGAGTTTAGTCTCCTGACACTTAATAGCTGTTGATCCTGCATAAGTAATTTAATTTATGTATGTCTCAGTTTGCTCATCTGTAAAATGGGGATAATAATAACACCTCTCAGAGTTGTTGGGGGGATCAAAGGATATAATATTTGCATAAATATTTTGTAAACTTTAAAGATTTATCTAAGTACTAGCTTATGTTACCATTGTTATTTTTAATATTCTCCTTTTATAATAATTTTACTGAATTCTGGATATATCCATTGCTTACAAAGTACTTTCTTTCTGAAAGGGAGCTAACCAGTAGTGGGTGTGGTCTATTAAATGGCCAATGAAGAAGCTGCTTCTTTGAGTAAATATCAGGCGATAGATTTCTAGGGATTGGGACTGGACCTGTGATTTCATTGATATAGGAAACCTTTACATGAGGAAGCCCCACTCCAAGAAAGTAGGTCAGCGTCTTCCCCACCTTTTATAGAGTTACCTGGAGCACCAAAGGGTTAACTGACTTGCCCTGAGTCACCCAGCTGTTCTGATTGTCAGAAGAAGGATTTACATCCAGGTCTTTTCAGCACTGAGGTCAGCTCTCTGTCCATTCTGTAGGGCTGGCTCTGGAGTTTTCAATATGTTAAAATTACTGGCAACATCCAAGTGAAAATAAAAATGTGACTATAGGGTTCAGAACTAGTTCAAAAGTTTGGCACTACTTAGCCCCTCGATATAGAGGGCAGCTAAGCCCTGCAGTAAGTAGATGGAGTGAGTGCCAGGCTTGGAGTCAAGAAGTCAGAAAGACTCATCTTCCTAAGTTCAAATGTAGCCTGAGACAGACTAGCTGTGGGACCCTGGGCAAGTCACTTAAATCTGGTTGTCTTAGCTTCCTCATCTGTCAAATGAACTGGAGAAGGAAATGGCAAACCATGCCTGGATCTTGGCCAAGAAACTCCCCCAAAGACTCTCCCAAACAGGAGAGTTGACTGAAAAATGACCAAGCAACAACCTGTTTGCCTGTTTTCCCAACTGCCAAATGAAGGTGATAGTTCTTCCATGGACCATGCCTTTAAACAGCACTATTAGTTCAAACCACTTTGTGCATTGGTTTTTCTATTTATAAAAACAAGAAAAACATTGTGGTACTAACCTTAAAGTATTACTCAGGATAAAATAAGTTTGTAGAGATCAAAATGTGCTTGAAAACCCAAAGTGCTTAGCCAATGGAATATTTCTTTTTTCTTTTCTTTCTTTTTTTAAACCTTTACCTTCCATCTTGGAACCAATACTGTGTATTGGCTCCAAGGCAGATGAGTGGTAAGGGCTAGGCAATGGGGGTTAAGTGACTTGTCCAGGATCACATAGCTGGGAAGTGTCTGAGGCCAGATTTGAACCTAGGACTTCCTATCTTTAGGCCTGGCTTTCAATCCCAGATGCCCCCTTTCTTTTTTCTTTTTTCTTTTTTCTTTTGTAATGCTCTCTTGAGACTCTATGTGTTTCCCTTGTGGGGCTTCTTTAACTGAGTAGCTTTTAATAATTATAGGATTGCAGCAACATCTTGGTGATGTGACATACATTTAGAAATACTGCCTTTGGAATCGATGCCAACATATAAGAATTAGTCAAAACATGTAACATGAAACCATTCTAGTTCTTAGTTTCATTTGGAGGTATTTTGGATACAGAGTATTAGAGTGGAAATTCAGACATCAGGGATTTAGATCCTGCTGAGCTGCTAGCCAGCTGCGAGACCTTGATCAAGTCAATTACCTAATCTCTTTGGATCTAAAGAACCAAGTGTTATTTTAGATTTCATTCTTTCTTTAATTACCCACATTCAATCAGTTGCATGATTATTCTGTTCATATCTCCCATTCTTTCCTTTCTATTCTCACTGCCTCTACTCTTATTCAGATTCTCATCCTCTCTTAATTTTTTAAATTATTCATAGAAACAATATGTGACAATTATTTTTTGATATTTTCTTATTCAGATTTTCTCTCTCCCTCTCTCTTCTTCTCTCTGAAGGGGTATATAGTCTGATATAAGTTTATACCAGCACTTTATGCAATACATGTTTCCACATTCCTCATACTGTGACAAAGACACATATCACACATACAATAAAAACAAACTCATGAAGGAAATAAAGGGAAAGCTGGCATAAGATGGCATGCTTTGAACTACAACCAGACTCCAACAGTTCCTTCATTGTGGATGTGGATAGCATTTTTTAAAAATTATGATTTCTTTGGGGTTTTCTTAGAAATTTTTTTTGCTGATAATGATTTAGTCCCTTATAGTTGATCATTGTACATTTTTTTTCTCTTACTGTATACACTGTTCTTTGGTTCTTCTCATTTCATTTTGCATCACTTCATTTAAGTTCTTTCAGGTTTTTATGAACTCATCCTGTTCATTATTTCTTATGGCGTAATAGTATTTCATTACAACCACATACCACAACTTGTTTATCCATTCCCCAATTTATGGACACTCTTTCAGATGATAATTCTTTCCCACTATGAAAAGAGCTGGTAAAAATATTTTGATAATAGGTCCTTTCCCCCATCTCTGCTTTCTTTGGGATATAGACTCAGTAGTGGTATTGCTGGGTCAAAGGGTATGCATCGTTTTATTGCCTTTTTGTCATGATTTCCTAATGCTCTCCAGAATGGTTATATCCATCCATTCAGAGTTCCAACAATAGTGTATTAGTGTCCCATTTTTCCATATCCCCTCCAACATTTATCATTTTACTTTTTGGTTATGTTAGCCAAACTGAAAGGTATGAGGTGGTATCTCAAAATTGTTTTAATTTTTATTTCTCTAATCAATAGTGATTTGCAGCTTTTTTTCATACAACTATAGATCGTTTTAATTTCTTCATCTGGAAACTAACTGCTTGTTCATATCCTTTGTCCATTTATCAACTGGGGAATGCTTTGTTGTCTAATAAATTTGACTCAGTTCTCTATATATTTGAGAAATGGGACCTTTTTCAGAGACACTTGCTATGAAAATATTCCCCAATTTATTGTTTTCTTTTTAATCTTAGTTTTGTTTGTACAAAACCATTTAAATTTAATGTGACCAAAATTATCCATTTCATTTTTCATAATGTTCTCCGTGTCTTGTTTGGTCATAAATTTTTCCCTTATCCATAAGTCTGACAGGTAAACTTTTCTGTGTTCCCCTGATTTATTTATGGCATCACCCTCTATTTCTAGATGAAGTATCGGTTTTGACTTTTTCTTGGCATAAGGTATGAGATGCTGGTCTATGCCTAGTTTCTGCCATTCTGTTTTCCAATCTTCCTAGCAGTTTTTGTCAAATAGTGAGTTCTTCCTCTACTTTACTATGGTCATTAACTACTAGTACTGATTACCTAACCTATTTCATTAGTCCATTACTCTATTGCTTAGCCAGTGTCAGATTATTTTAATGACTACTGCTCTATAATATAGTTTGAAATTTGTTATGGCTAGACTTCCTTCCTTCATTTTCCCCCCATGAATCCCCTTGATATTCTTGGCCTTTTTTTCCCTCCAAATGGATTTTGTCATTATTTTATTTAGTAGTAGTGATAGTGCACTGCAAAGTCCTCCAACACAGTGGTGTAAGCACTGTGACAAAGCTCAAAGTGTACAATTCAGTGGTCCTCAGCTCACTCCTGTACAGATTCGAGACATGGACACTGTACCAGAAGCACATGAAACAGCTGGAGCAATTCCACCAATGCTCTCTCTGGTCAATCATGAGGATTGGATGGCAGGACCGAATCACCCACCAGGAAGTCCTCGACAGAGCCAACTCCACCAGCATCGAAGTCCTGGTCCTCAAAGCCCAGCTACGATGGTCTGGACACGTCATCCACATGGACCCACAGCGAATACCAAGACAGGTATTCTATGGTGAACTGTCAGCTGGACTCAGGAAACAAGGCCGACCAAAGAGAAGATTCAAGGATCAGCTAAAGTCAAACTCGAAGTGGGCTGGCATGACACCAAAGCAACTAGAACTCGCTGCCTCTGACAGAAGCAGCTGGCGAGCCCACATTCACCATGCCGCCGCCATCTTTGAAGAGGAGCGATGTCAACGTCTTGCTGCTGCGCGTGAACGCCGACACCAGGCCACAACCGCACCTCCCGTAACAACTGGCGTCCCAGGCCCCATGTGCCACAAACTCTGCGCCTCAGTCTTTGGACTTCAAAGCCACATGAGGGTACACCATAGATGAAAACGCACAAAGACAATCGTCATTCTCGGTCACCGAGAGACTATTACTAATAATAGTAGTGATAATTTTTGGGTAGTTTGATTAGTATGACTGATTAGTATGACTGAATGGGTTAAATAATTTAGGTAGGATTGTCATTTTTATTATATTGGCTCAGTCTATCCATGAACAATTAATATTTTTCCTATTGTTTAGACTTGACTTTATTTGTGTGAAGTGTTTTATAATTGTGTTCATTTAATTCCCATTTGTTTAATTACTGAGTAAAATATCAAGGAATTTTATTTTGTCTATGGTTATTTTAAATGGAATATACTTTTTTTAACTCTTACTGTTGAACTTTGTTGGTGATGAATAGAAATGCTGATGATTTATGTGGTTTCTTTTGTATCTTACAAGATTGCTAAAGTCTTTCATTGTTTCTATTAGTGTTTTGGTTGCTTCTCCGGGTTTTTCTATGTGTACCATCATATCATCTACAAAGAGTAAGAATTTTATTTCCGCATGTCCTGTTTCAATTCCTTCAATTTATTTTTTCCTGCTTTTATTGGCTTACCTAGTTTTTCTAGTACAATATTAAATAGTAGTGGTGATAATGGGCATCCTTGCTTCACCCCTGATCTTATTGGGAAGGGTTCTAGCTTATCCTTATTACAGGTAATGACTGCCTGATGGTTTAAGATAGATACTGTTTATTATTTTAAGGAAAGCTCCTCTTATTCCAGTGTCTTTTAATGTGTTTTTTTCTTCAAAAGAGAATGGTTGTATTTTGTCAAAGGCTTTTTCTTTATCTATTGAGATTTGGTCTTGGTTGGTTTTGTTTTTGATATTGTGGAAGTGAAACATATCCAGGGGATACCAACATAGAGGGTATGGTTTCTGTAGCTGGAGCTATGGGACAAATACAACAGGTCCCTGAGTTCAAAAGCACTATGGCCAAATTGGGTCCTCTTACTGTAGATCATACTTTCCTATTAATTCTCTCATGTCCAGATAACCTTTTAGGATGGGATTTTTTTGTGTAAGATCCAAGTGACTTTGCAATGTGAAAGATCTGGGAAAATTTACTTGCACTTATCCAAGAATTCACTGAAATACTACCCATTGTTATACCTAGAACAACTAGAAGAAGAACCTGAGAAAATTCATAATTTACCATCTATGTATGAAATAAAATACCAAAAGATATACCACAAGGGGTGTTTGCAAAACATTAAAATGATGTGAGTAGGATCAAGTTGGTGACACCAGTCAGGATTGAGGTCAGGGAAGGAATACTGCCCATGATACCACAATGCAAATTAAGCAAAGAAGCAAAAGAAGGAATAGCACCTACCACAAATAGTTTGCATATTAAAATCAACTGTATCTGAATACAATAGTCCTCTTCTAGCTATTAAAAAGAACAAGCTGAATGAAGATGGCACTTCAGCTTAGAGATTTGTCATGGATCTTAGGGCTGTAAATAACTTTTCAAGAAAAAGACACACTGTCACACCTTCTCTGAATGATATAATCACTCAAATACCTTCAGAAGCTAGGTGGTACACAGTGTTGGATTTGAGCAAAGCTTACTTTACAATACCATTATACTCTGATTCTCAAAATATTTTTGCTTTCCAATGGGAACAAACTCAATTGTGCTACACCAGACTAGTGCAGGGATATTGTGCGTCTGCTTCAATATTTTGTCAACAGAGAGATCTAGCCACCATAACTTTCAAACTTAGCAGATTAATACACTATGTGGATGATTTACTGCTAGCATTACCTGACCCAAAAACACGTTTGGAGGATTCAAAGAAGTTATTGATAGAGCTTCATAAGAGAGGACATAAAGTTTTAAAAAAGAAAATTCAGTGAATCCTTCCAACAGTCAAATATTTGGATTTTGTCCTGGAGGGGGGCACCAGGAAAATCTCTAATAAAAAATAGCAGACCTATAGAAGTTAGGCATCCCTAGAACTAAGAAAGAACTTGGAGCTTTTCTAGAGGTTGCTGGTTTCTCGAGACAATACATAGTAGGATGTTCTCATATTTCCAAATGTTTAACTGTTTTGACAAAGAAAGAAATTAAAGAGCCATTTCAATTGAACAAAGAACATCTACATGCTTTGTCACAGTTGAAAGGAGCTATTCTATCAGCTCCAGCTTTGGGAATACCAGATTATAAAAAAGAATTCCACTTGTATGTCCATGAAGCTAAAGGTATCATTTCTGGAATGCTAGCACAGTATTTTGGGTTGGATCTAAGGGCCATTGCATTTTACAGTTCTATCCTTGACTCTGTCACACAAGGAATGGTGCATTGCCTCAGGAGCAAAGTAGCTACAGCTCTGATGGTCAAGAAATCATATGATATAGTACTGGGATATAAATTGCATGTATATTCTGCACACCAAATAGAAAAACTGCGAAGGTTGCAGAATATGCATTCATTCACCGATGCAAGAATATCCCAGTATAAAGTCATTCTGTTAGGCAATGATAACATCACTCAGTTTATTGGCCCCAAAGTTCCAGTCAGGTCGAGCGTATGAACAAAGAATTGAAGACATAGATAGGTAAACTCTGTTCAGAAACACACTTAAAATGGACAGATATTATGCCTCTTGCTTTGTTCAACATAAAAGAACTAGACCTAGGACTGACTTGCATATATCACCTTTTGAAATTCTATATGATCAGGCACTTTGGTATGGTAGAACAGTAAAGCCATCATACTTATCCATGTTAAAAGAGGAATGTGTACTTCATGATTATTTAAAACAGATACAAAGTAGATTAGATAAGCTAAGAAAATTGGGCTTACTTGTGCAAAGAATACCATTAGATTTTTCATTGCATAAAATAAATCCAGGAGACAAGGTATATGTCAAGAACTTTAATAGAGAATCTCCTACAGAACCAAGATGGATTGGTCCAACAGTGGTCGTAATGACAACCCCAATATCTATAAAGGTCGATCAAAAAGATCCATGGTTCCATGCTTCGCATGTAAAATTTCATCACACCCACAATGTTGACTAGCCCTAGAAAAAAATCAACAACAATCCCTATGAAAGGAAAGCACATGAGCATATGAATCCACAGAAAAAAATCATTTCTAAAGCAAATAAAACAGCTCCAGAAAGGAACATAGCTAGTAAAACAGACAAAAAGAACATATGCATTTTAAAAATTAGCTCCAAAGAAAAGTCTCTACCTAGTCTATACAAAGTCTTTGCCAACAATAATAACAGCCAAGAAAGTAACAAAGTTATTTAACATAAAAACATAACTCCATGACCAAACAAAATACATTATATCCAAATTCTATGTCCAAGATATATCTAAAAGACAGCAAACAATAAATCCCTCTGTGAAAAATTCAAACATCAAAAGATAAGAAAACTTCAAATTCATATTCTTAACATAAATCTAAGAACTTATACATACTGCATACGCCCACTCATGAAGATGATCATATGTAAAACTTACTTCCACACATGAAGAATAACTAATGAGTACTGATTTTAGGTTAACAATTGTTAGAAATAGAAATTTTATTTAGTAGAATTTACAGACATTATGAGCTAATACTTACATATTCAAAATACTGTTGGAATTGTTTAAATTGTTACATGATTTGTTATTATGTTCAAACCTATATTCATGTAAAATCCCTATTACCTAAACCATTTTCCTACCCAAACTTACTATAGAATTAGGCAGATAGAATAGCTAAGATAGATTAGGATTTGTTGTTTTGGGAGGGTAGAGGAATATTTAACATAGTACAGGGTTAAAAGTTATAGTTAGAAATATAATATATATATATCAATATATATATATATAAATATATATATATATATATAAATATATATATATATATATATATATAAATATATATATATAAAAGGTAAGTATCAATAATATAAGGTGCTGGTTGCATCTTTTTCCAAAGACGAAAGGGAGGATATTGTGGAAGTGAGAAATTGAGAATGGTTTGTAGCAGGAACTTGGAGTAGCTGACACTGATGACCTGTTATAAACAAGAACATTCTGGTTTGGAACGTGATTGGGAGAGGCAGTTGGAGGAAGGGGGAGATGAACTGAAGTCTGTACTCTTTGACTTTGGAGACAGAGAAGTCTGCACCTTTTGGCCTTGGAAAGACAGAAGAGGGCTGATGTCTCTTGACTTTTAGAGACTGAAGCCTGAAGGCTGTCTTTGGTTTAGAAGACAGAAAAAAGGACAAAGTCCGGCTCTCTGATTTGCTTTGTTGTGATAGTGACTGAACTTTCAGATCTATCAGCCATTTCCAAATTGAATTATATTCTACCATCCTTCAATCTATGACTCATCCTAGTATTAGGGAAACCCCAAAACCCTCTTTCCTTTCATTTCCTTATCCTTCCTTGTCTTCCTGAATAAATCCCTTACTTAAGCTAGAGAAGAGAAAGAGTACTTCATTTGAGACATCATAAACTTACCCTGAGGAGATTTAAAGATGAATAGAAGAAGGAAGGTAAAGGGAGGGTGAAGGGGAAAAGGGAGGAAGAGGGAGGAAGGGAGGAAGTAAGAAGATTAACAGCCTGATACCATTCAAAATAGTCCCTTATTACAATATGTTCAATTATGCTGATAGTTTTCCCAACACTGAACCACCCTACATTCCTGATATAAAACCAACCTAGTCATGATGTATAATCCTTGTGATAAAATGCTGTAATCTCCTCACTGATATTTTATTTAAAGTTTTTACATCAATATTCACTAGGGAGATTGGTATAGTTTCTTTTCTCTATTTCAACTCTTCCTGGTTTAGGTATCATATCTGTGTCATAAGAGGAATTTGAAAGAGATGCTTTCCCCCCTACTTTTCCAGATAGTTTATGATATAGACCATTTTACATTCACTTTCCTGCATCTCACATGTACCAATGGTAGCTTAAGCTTGATTTAGGACAGCCCAGGGGTCTGTCAGTTGTTTCTGATTTGTCATTTGCTAGCACATGTATGTCATAGGCCATCCTTCTCAATACTGGATCCTTAAGTAGAGGTGTAGACATTCCTGTTTTCTTAGACTAAGCAGGGTGGAGTAAATCTAAAATTCACACTACTCTCCTGGCCTTGTGCTCTGATCTGTGAGTGACCACAAGTACTTTTTCTATTCTTGTCTACCCTGGAACTATGACCAGGGTCCCTGCTCCCATGTGGCTGCAAGCTCTGTTGTGATAATGTTCTTTTTTCCCCGTGAAAATGTGCCTTAGATTTAAGTATGGGCAATGCAATGAGTCTCCTTTTAATTGTAATCTCCTTCTGACAAGTCATCTGACCTACCTCTTACCATCTGTGACCTTAAAGCTCTGGAAGCTGCTGCTACTGATGTAATTGCCCCCAAGGCCTTGCACTGAACTACATTCCTTGCTCACCCTGTTGAGACAGTCCTTTCCTGCTGATCTTCTAAGATGTCTTTGGTTGGAAAATTGCTTCACACCATCCTTTTGTGGGTTCTGCTTCTCCAGAATTTGTTTTGAGTTGTTATTTTAAAGTTGATTGGAGGGGAATTTGGGAGAGTTCAAAAAAGTTTCTGCCTTTTCTCTGTCATTGTGGCTCCACCTCCAGTGGACGAAAATTGTAACAATTATGCGTTTATTGGTTATGTTGCTTCCCTACACTTGCTTGTATTGCTTTTGTGGATTGTGTCTCCAATGGGGCTCATTGTTGAGTTCCTCCATAAGAACAAAGCCTCTTGTGTACTGCTCAGGGAACTCTGGAAAATACTTTAGAAAGAATGCATAAACAGATCATGAGAAGTGGAATGCATAGTGTCAACAAGAGCCGGAGAACATAGTGGTTATTGCAAATAGTAAAACATATAACTATTGATGTGACAATAGGCCATCTCTTGGCACTAAGCTTTCTTCTATTTCTATATAATATTTAACTCATCCTAGTTGTGGTGTGGAGATCCATTCCTGCTGCCTCGTACTCATCTCATAAAAAAGTTCCCCCTTCTATTAAAGCTTATTTACAACCATTCTAGTATGAACGGTCCTTTTTTTTTTTTTTTGGTATCTCAGTATCTTTTCAGAGGTAGGAACTTCTCTTTAGATGGTCTTCATCCTAACAATAGTTTTCAATGTTGTATGTTTCTGTTAGTTGTATAAATATCTTGGATATTAGATAAAGTTAATGTTTTCACAATGAATGAGAAAGTAATGACTTTCTGAAGGAAACTTGTTCAGTGGAAAGAACACCTTGGAAACAGACATTTGGAAAATTTTCTATTATTATGTGATTTTGTTGCTAAAAATAATATTTCACTTATAAAAATCCTGGTAGTTTCATACTTAAAAAAACCCAACCAAACAGAAACATAATTTTTAACCTATTAAAAAATTTTCCAAGTGAAAAATCTCCATCAGTTTTGCAGTCCTTTATTAAAAATATAAAAATGCAACATCTAAATTATAAGAATAGCTAATTGGCTCCAGGAAAGATGGAAATTCACTAACTGAATTTCAGTTGAGTATCAGTACTTAATAAGTACCGCCAATGGTGTACTTCTTCCATTTGGAGCCCTGTATTTTTTAGGGGGCAACTTTTCCAGTTATGACAACCATTAAAAACAAGTATCAAAATAAACCAAACTTTAGAACCAGGTACATGACATATAATTTACAAATAAATATAGATATATTGGTGATATTTGCTCGATTTACTTTTCTAAGACAAAATTTAAAAATTTTTTAGCTTGACATTTAAAGCTTTTTCAAATGGACTCTTTCCTGTATTTTGAGGTTTATTTCACATTATACTCTCATTTGCACAATCTTTTGTCCTAGCAAAAAAAACCACTTGCTGTTCCTCTGAACTCAACATTTCATCCTCTATCTCTGCCTCTTTGCACAGGTGCTTTTATTCCTGGAATGCACTTCCTCTTGGGAAAGAACGTTTCCAAAGAGTTTAGCTATGGTTCCACCTGTTAAGGTAAACCTTTCTGGATGGTTCTGCTTCTAAGCTTTCTATCCTTCTTCAGATGACCAAATATATATTTCTTTTTCAAGTTTCATCCCCCCAGGAGATTATAAACTCATTGAGGGCTGGAACTCTTTTATCATTGTGTCTTTGAAGTCCCAAAACGATACCAAGCACAGAATAAGCAATTAGTAAATTCTTGTTGGATTGTCCTCAACCAGATGATCTGCAGGGTGATAAGCACTTCTTCCTCCCACCATTTGTCCTGGAGTCTCCCTCTAACTATGGCCACCTTTCCTAACTCTTGTATCAGTTTTTTATACCTTAAATTTATTTTGTTACATTAAAATACCCAGGGAACTCCCTCTTTCCCTCCCCTCCCCACTTTAGAGAAAGTCTCTGTCCTATTTCTATTTATCAGTTCTTTCTCTGGAGGTGGACATAAGCCATCCTCCAAACACTGTTTCAGCAGTTGTATATAATGTTCCCTTAGATCTGTTCGTTTCACTCTTCATAATTTCATGTAGGTCTTTCCATGTTTTCTAAAAAAAAACCCAGATTTTCATTTCTTACAGAGTCCCAGTATTCTAGTTGTCAAAATTCCAAGTTAAGACTGAAAGTAGGAAATTATCAATGGGGATATAATGGAAGTATAAAGCATATATATATATATATATATATATATATATATATATATGTGTGTGTGTGTGTGTGTGTGTGTGTGTGTGTGTGTGTAGTGGGCCTACAGTCCCTACTCAAATTATGACATAACTCAGATCTTGGTTTTGCTACTTTAGCATATATATAAATATATGTATACATACAAACATATATATGTATATATATATTAAGTTAGAGAAGAGTACTGCTTTACTGAGAATTCTTATAAAGTTCTTTACATATTTGAGTGTATTTTTACCATCTTTTGAGGTAGGGGCTATTATTATCTCTATTTTAGAGAAAAGGAAACTGAGTCTGAGAGGTTAGTTTATTTGCCCAAGACTCTATAGGTAGCCAATGCATGAGACAGGATTTAACTTCAATTTTTCCTGAGTCCAAGCTTTATCCAATAGGTCAACTAGCTGCCCAATTGTTGTCTTGATGTCCTTTTAAAAATGGACAGAGGGCTATTCAAGTCAAGAAAAGAATATTAATAAAAATATCAATGAATCCATAATCAAGTGTTGATTAAGCACGCACCCCAGTTATGTGGCAGACATGGCAGTAGGGGTTGGGAATATAAAGATAAGGGAAGGGATCCCTACCTTCCAAGACCTTTCATTCTATGGGAGAGATCACATGCAGTCATATCAGTTAATGCAAAATGGGTATCATATAAATTAAAGAGGGACAGCTGGAGCCCTCAGGCAAGGCCACACATCTACTGGGGCAAGCAGTCAATGCAAGGGCAGCTGGCAATTTGGTATGCTAATATAATAAATGGAGGTATTGTCAAAATAGGTAACTTCAAACGACCCACCTGCCATATTCTCTTTCCATTTGCAGCATTTTCCAGTTAGCCCAAGACTGATGTCTCCAGATCATACAATCTTTTTGGTTTCCTTTGCCTTTTGGACTTCTAATTTCTTACAGACTGCTAATAGTACCACTTATTATATATTTGCAACCAAATTATAAAGCTTTCCTTCAGTAGAAATGTGTGTATGCGTGTATGTGAAACTCCCAGTCACCAAGACTCCCCTATCTTCTTTTGCATGAAACAATGATCAATTTCTAAATGAGTTGCCAATATAGCCATGGATTGTGCTAGGCTTACATTTCAAGGATAGGTTCTGGAAACACTCCCACCTCCTTTTCGCAAAGAGCTGTTGTGAAAGAATAAAAATATAATTTCAGATTCCCATGAATTTTGAATGTCATGGCGTGACACTATGTTGATTAAGTTAATACCTATTGAGTCCACAAAGTGCATTCCAGGAGTTTGGGGAGCTGGGAAAATAAAACTCTGTCCCGAGAACTCAGTGGTATTTCAACAATTCAGCAAACACTAATCTTAATAAATATGCAAAGCATCATGCTAGACATTTCATGTGAAGATGAAAAATAAAGCATTTCCCATTCTTAAGGAGTCTCAGCCTACTGGGGAGAGGGGAATGGGGATAAGACATGTATCAAGATAAGTTTAATATAATCTAGAGTATGAGAAGCCAAAGGACAGACTAGATAAGAAGAGGAGGAATAATTCAATGAGGAAGAAAACATTTTCAGCTGTGGGAATCAGGGGGCTCAAGGGAAGTTTCCTGGAGGATGGACATAATACCTGAGCTGTTCTGAAAGAAGAGGAGGTTTTTAACCTGCAGAGATGAGGAGGGACTTTAGACAGAAAGTGGACAACTACATAGAGGTAGGGATTTAGGATTGAGTTTAAGAAACAATTGATAGTCCCATGTGAATGTAATGAGTGGATATGTGAAGGGAAATCATGCAACGCAAATCTTGGAAAGTCAGTGGACAAGAATTTCATCAGCATTTCTATGTGCCAGGTATTATGTTAAGCACTGGGTATAAATTTTTTAATAAAAAGTTTCACCTCATCTTTATAATATCACAATGTACTTTGCTAGTAATCTTGTTCTCAGTAAAATAGAATTTCATCAGTTGGCTGTGAATGTGAAATTCCATTCTCTTCATGATTCTGTAATAATTCTGTGATTTACACTGGGCAGAGTTATGCACTCTTGGCCAAAGGACTTGTGTCCGGTACATGTTGGACTAATCCTTATATCGTAACTGGTCGAAGAACACCTGCAGATGTTCAAGACTCTCTGAATGAGCATATACTTGCCGACTACTATGGTCGAAGAACCTATTTGCATCAATGGCATGTGCCAAGTGAGGGATAATGATCAACTTCTGACCTTACTTCTGCTATTACCCCTCCATGATTTAAACTTTTGACCTTATTCATCTTAGGCTGACTAAGCTGTACACGCTACTCTATTATGAGTTTATGCTTCTTGACATAGGTCAGAGTTGCATGCCCTGTACCCTGAACCCTGGGCTAACTCTAGGTCAAGGAACTTCAATTGTGTTTCTGACAGCAGTTCTGGAAACTGTGCTCACAAGCACAGAGGTCTTGAGTTGCTAACCTTAGTCCAGCTTTATTGTGAGACTGGCCATCTCTCAAAAAACCTGTTTCTTTTTTGGCTTGGAGATTTTATCTTATTTTTGTTGTCATTGCTAATAAATTTCTGCCATATAGCAAAAATATTGTTCTTATTTTTCTTCAAATCAGAACATCAGTACAAACTTAAGTAATTTGAATCACTTAAAGGAATCTTACTGACCTTCTTCCCCCATCCTTCCCTTACAAAATGAGGATGTGAGACAACTAATTTCATACCAACAAGATATGGTTACCAAAACAATTTTCAATCAACTACATGATCTAGTTATGCTTTTTAAAAGAAGGGCATTTAAAAAAAAATCTAAGGATATAGTTACTTGGGAAAGTAGTCAAATATTTGGTGGCATGTGATAAAGCCACATTTTGTCCCACCCTTCCTCTGGGTACTGCTTGAAGGTGTCATACAAGACAATACTAAACCTTGGAAACTCCATTTCCAAAACTCCTTTCAGTGAACCTGATAAAAGAATTCCTGCTGGGAGGAGAATATCTACCCTTAATCCTAAATAGGTTGCTTGCATTCTATAGCTCTAATCTGCAAGGAGGGATGGTCCTGATGGGTGAAAGGGGGTAAAAAAGTATTTGTTTCTAAGTGGTAATGCATTATTTATCTAGGGCTCTTCCAGTTACAATGTCTACACCAAAATGGTAACGGTGTTAAAGGTAGAACAAAGGCAGGCCCTGATCAAGTATGATCCAGCATTGCAGAATGTACCCATTTAAAGCAAATATTTTGTAGAGTAAATGGAGTTCTCCAGGTAATCTTCACCTCCCCTCCAAATCCAAACAAACAAACAAAAATCTAATGGCTATTTGGGGAAGGATATTTGGGGAGGGAGTGGTATGGTGGGAATAATCTTATGGGAGGGTGATTCATGGAAGGGAGGGAAGGAAATAAGCACTCATTAAGTGCCTACTATGTGCCAAGCACTCTGTTAAATGCTCTATAGATATTATCACATTGGAGATTATCTAACTTTGAATACAGTCATTCTAGGAGAGAGTCCATCCTCCAGACAGCCTGTCTGCTGTCCCCATGGAAGCTGTGTCATGGAAAGAGTGGAGAAGGCAAGTCTTTAGGGGAAGGACACCATAGCAACAGAACCCTGGGGCTGGATGAGGAAGCAAGGTCATGCTGCATCATGTAAGATGGCAGATGTCTGGGAGGCACAAGGATGTGGGTCTTCAGAGCACAGTGAGGAGGAAGTCCTATAGTACTATATCCTCTTCCCACTTCCCTCAAGATTTTAATGCCCTAGAACACAATTCCAGACACATGGTGAGTATAAGTGGGTTCAAGGCATGGTTTACATGCAAAAAGTAGTACAAAATTATTCACCCAGGAAATACATGAGCTGGTTTTGAGGTGGGCTAGTAATGGAGTGAAAGGACATAGATGGAAAGGTCAAGTCTTACAATGGAGTATAATCTTTAAAGGCCTAGAGGAAGGCCTCCAGTGTATTGGTTGGATTCCCTGTACATGATTACAAAGAAAGGCAATGGCAAAAATATGCTTATTTCTCAGGAATAACTCAACCCTAATGAAATTAGAGTTACAATAAAATAAAGCTCTAACACATAGCACAATGCCATCCATGTAGTAGGTGCTTTAAAAATGATGAATTGAGTAGTATAACAGACATGTTTTGTTATTTTATTTAAAAATATTTTTCCCAATTATATGTAATAACAATTTTCAACATAAATTTTCTAAAATTATAAGATCCCAGACATATGTTTTATAAACAGGAGGAATGTAGTGGTTGGTGAGTTAGGGGGTCTCCACCCCAAGCATGGATTCCTGAAGTGGAATGGGTGGATGAGAACAATTTGATCCAATGGTTATGAAGATAGCTGAAGTAGGTGCTGTTGATCTCTTAGAGCTTAGTCAGACACCAAAGGGGCCCAGGTCTTCCACTGAATCCTGGGCCATCACCAGTTGTCCCGACTTTGGTTTCGCCACTGGACTTTGATAATTTTGGAACAGAAAGTGAGGCTGAAGACTATATGCCACTCTGCCTCATTTAAATAAAAATTTATTTGCAAGTTATCACCTAGTGATGTCATTGGTCCTCTTCAAAAGGGAAGGACAAAAAAACAACAAACAGGGGGCTAGTAGAATGGCTAAGAGGTTGGCCCACTCAAGAACAAGCTGAAATCTATAAAAACCGAGATTTTCTTCTAAATGAGAGAATGGTGTCAACATAAATTTTCTCTTAAGTTCTGCCTCTTAGCAACATGGCTGAAAACTTTCTTGATAAGATCCATCCTTAGAGTAAGCTCTTTTGGAAAAGTCAAGTTGTTCTCCTTTGTCCAAGAATTCTCTGAGTCCAGTGTTGTCCTTGTGGCAATTTGGGGACCAGATGGATACCTGACTCACTGAAGTCCTTAGAGTCATTGCTTGATTTGTTGTTTGGGGCAATGACCGGAGAAATTTCTTCAACACAGGACTTTTTCTGGAAGCAATCTGTGGATTTTTTCAATTGATGTTTTGTTGAATGCATTTGGGAGTTCTATCTAGTTTTCTTCTATTATTTCTTGCATTATGTCAGTCATGTTTTTTGAAAAGTCACATTTATTCTTCTAGGAGATTTATGATCCTTAAGTTAGCTCTCTGCATCCTGTTTTAAAATTAAACCACCTTGGATATTATAGAATTTATGGGTACTTATTTTTTCCTTCTTTGCCTTTTGTGCCAGTTTTCCCTCTACTTCAATCTATTTTTTTGTCATAATCTATTATTTTCTATGTAATTTCTTTAAGAAGATTCATCACAGATTCCATTTCTTATAATCTGCAAATTATTTTAAAATTCCATATCGACCACCAATTATTGCCATAAATTCATTCTTTCATCAGATGATTGGTGCCCTGGATAGGAGGGGTGCGTATGGAGTCCTGAAGACTCATCTATCTTCCTGAGTTCAAATCTGGCCTTAGACACTAGCTGTGTGACCCCGAACAAATCACTTAACTGTGTTTGTCTCAGTTTTCTCATGTGTAAAATGAGCCGGAGAAGGAAATGGCAAACCATTTTAGTATCTTTGCTAAGAAAACCTCAATTGGGGTCTCAAGGAGTTGAACATGACTGAAATGCATTCCTCGATTCTTCTTTTGTGGATTTAATTTCTCTTTTGAACCATCATAGCTTTTTGTTCTATCTTCTCTGGGGAAGCATCCATTATTGGTTCACATTCCTTCATATTTATTATCAAAGTTATGCATTCTCTTTGAGATTTTATTAATTTTTCCTTCTGGTTTTAGCATGTAAGTTAGATTTATCTGCATCTGTGCTGGGGTTTTATTGTTTTTTTTTGTCCCCCCTCTCCCCCATTTCTCTGGTCTTCCAGTTGTGTGTGCATTTGAGTAGTCTCTGGAACAGTGAGGGAGTTCCCATCCTTGTAGTGTTTAAGGTAGTTTGTGCTTGTGGGAAAGGGATGCTGAATGTGCCCTGCAAAGTATTAGAGTTTTGCAGTATGAATTGATAATGGAGTTTGCCTTATCGTGTATTCTGTATTTTTCTTTTTCTGTGGATTTAGCTGTAATGACTCCTTAGGTTGCACATGACTTTTTTAGGGAGTAGAAGGGCTTTGGAGCTAATGACTCATCCATGATCCTACTAGTTATGTTAATTGGGGATTTGCCCAAGACTGGCAGAAGGAGTGATGACAAGGAAAACCTTCCTTCTCCCCAAAAGTAACCTCTTTGATCTGCGTGAACTTTTAAGAAGGAACAATGTTTTCCATCATTCCACAATTGTTGTTCAGTCATTTCAGTTGTGTCTGATTCCATTTGGGACTTTCTTGGTAAAGGCACTAAAGTATCTGCTATTTTCTTCTCCAGCTCATTTTACACATGAGAAAACTGAGATGAACAGGGTCAAGCAGCACAGATGTGAGTTCAAGTCTTCCTGACTCCAGACCCAATGCTCCATCCATTTTGCACTAGCTATATCATCATTCCACAACTAGAGTTAATTAAAATTCCACTAAGTTTAAATGAGCCATGGCAGATTCTTAACTGTAGTAGATTTTGATAGAGAAGGACAGAGCAAAGCAGAACAGGGCAGAGAAGAGGATGTGTCCATTTAGTACCTGAAGTAGGAAGAAAGAGCTAATGAGGACAGAAGAGGCAGAAAAAAATGAGTTAAGAGGGTTGAGAGAAATTTTCCTTTCCTTCTAGGTCTTGCCTTGGCTCTGACCTTGTTCTTATTTCTAACTTTATGTTGGAGATAAACATGTATACACATATATACGTATATATATATATACACACATACATGTGTATGTATGGATAAATATTTGTGCATATGTGTGTATAAATATATATTTGGACTTGGTATCTACTTCTGTCATTTCCCCAAGATCATCATATATTAATTCAAAAATAAGACCTGAGATTTTATTGGTGGAGGAATCTTTCAATAAGGAAACTCTATCAGTGCTGATCCACAATTGCTGAAGCTTTGAGTTTTAGAGTATTGTTGACAGGTATTGAGAAGTTGACTTGCCTAGGGTCTTCTAGCTAGAATGCGTCATAGATGCTACTTGAACTCTGGCCCTCTTGACTCTAGTCAACTTTTACCATGTTAACCCTAGCCAGCTATTTTGTATATTTGTCCTACTGGCTAGTCACAAAGAGAACTAGGTTAAGAAAATGTGGATAGATCAGTGTAGCCCCATCACCACCACGTGCAAAAGAACTTGGAAAGTGAGATCTACTACTGAAAAGAGAGAGGAACACTGTTCTGGTGCTTAATAAGAGATGACAGGGAGATGATGCAAAGGAGAGGACATTGGTCCTAGAATCAGGTCTTACCTCAGATTAACCACATGACCCTGGATAAGTCATTTACTCTCCACCCTTCTCATTTTCCTCATTTGTAAAATGAGGACAATAACAGCACCTATCTTCAAGGGTTGTCATGAGGATAAAATGAGATAATATTTGTAAAATACTCTGTGCTACAACACACCAGTTATTGCTTTTTTTTAAAGTAAAAAGATAGATGATGCTATCCACGTTAAGACTATCTTAGATCTTTATTCTTTGTCAGCAGGAAAAAAAATGCAGTGAAAATTTAAGGGTTGCGATTGCATTTTTTCCCCTCCAGGTAATAACTAGATTACAGTTCATTCAGGTAAATATAAATTGCTAAAGACACTTTTCAAAGCCTTAATAAAATGCCTCTGCTATGATTCAACACAAGACTAGCTGATGTAAGTAGCAATTAGAATTAGCTTTGACTTCTATATTAAAAGTCTTGATGGAAAGTTCATATGGGGAAATCACTCACTGAACACTAAGAAAAAAATCTCTATTAAGGAAAAATGAGTGGTGGTTTGCCTGTGTTTTTCCAGAGCTGCAAAGCTCAGAAAAATACTCAGGCAAGGAGAAAAGTCGATGAGTAATGAGAAAAGAAATCCCTTACCTGCCATAGGTAACGAAATTCGGTATTCAATTTTAAAACGTGTGTCCAATTTCGGCACTTTTAGCATTTTCTACCAGTTGTACCAGAAATGTGGAAGCTTAGATTAAAAAAAAGAATGATTATTCTTGAAGAAAATGGTGCCAGATTCAATTACAAGGACTAGTCTTTGGATGCCTTCCCTGGAGGCACTGACTGAGGTTGGAGGACAGAGATCTGACTCTCCTCCTGCTGCTGACTAGGACTTGTGGAAAGGATGGAAATGTTGCTCTCCTCTTGGGATGCTACTTATAGGAACATTGTATGCAGACAAAGAAGCACTGAGACCTGAGCATCTTTCTTGCTTCTTCCCTTCTTCCAGGCTTATTGGAAATGTGATCATGATTTCCCTGTTTTAGAAAGCTCCCCTTCCCCATTCCAGTCAATTTCTGTTCCATAATACATGAAACATAAATAATAAAACCCTGTTCTAGCTCACATCTTTAGGCTTCTAGTGAGACACTGGACTCTCAAGCTTCCCTCAAAATTCAAAACCAAACAGAGAAACCAGGATCCATGTAACTCCACCTTTATCTGAGCCACAGAAAAAGACTTATTAGGGATGTTGTCTTTTTTTCCCAGCTTCTTTTGTGCCTCCAAGTTAGGGGTGGGAGGGTGGGAGAGGAACAGCTCTTGTCTTCTGGTTGAATTATAAATATATAATGATCCTGATGGGAAAAGATCCCAAGTAAATGTTTTCAGTAGGAAAGAGAACTTGCCTTTGGCAAGAGTTCAAACACACTCTCCCTTTTTTTCATTAAGTCAAAGAAAATAGGAAGAGGAGCATCTAGGACTATTTTTATATCATCAGATCCTTAGTGGGGAAAAATCATTTTTCTGTTCAAATGTTATCGATAATAATACTGCTAACAATTCGTATTTGGGCAGTGATTTAAGGTTTATGAAGCCCTTTCCTCATTAGCACCCTAATGAGGCAGGGACTACAAATGTTCCTAGTCCAATTTTATAGATAAAGAAACAGATTCAGATGGGGGGAGTGAATTGTCTGATGTTGAACTATTGCTATTAGGGTTGGAAAGGAGGACTCAAACTCAGGGCTTCTGAAAGATTCCAAGGGCAGCACTCTTCCTGCCTAAGATCATTCAATCTTTTGAAAAAGGAACCAGAAAGGGGAGGAAAAAACCCGAACAAACTGAGGCAGAAAGTCGCCATTCTCGTAGTTTACTGTTCTCCAGTGTGACGTGTCAGATGCTTTCAAATAAAAAATCATCCTGACAGAATCTGGTGTCTTAGTGGGGATAGTATTTTTTTTTTCTGATAGAGATGAACTAAGGTGCTTTAGAGTATCTTTGGTAAAGTCATACGTCTAATAAGGCAGCTTCTCTGACCTACCTACTAAAAGAAGGCAGCAAAGCCCTCTAAAAAGCTGATCTTATCCCAGGCCAAAAGTCAATGGCCTTTGCAATTTGGACTAGCTACTGGCTGATTCAGGGACGAGATGAACGCTGAGCCCGCAATCAGGTGGCCTGGACTCCATGCCTAGCTTTGGCATGGATTTGCTCTGTGACCTTCTGCAGGACATTTAATTTCTCAGTGGCACATCTATTTATCAGGACAACAGAAAAGGGAAAAAAAGTTAAATAAGTGTTATTTAGTGGACTGTCTATCCTTGGCACCTGGAACCTCTTCCCATGAAGCCATTCTTTTCTTCTGTTGACAAACTACAGGACTTGGCAGTGGTGGGTACCTTTTACTGGTTTTTAACTGCCTCTAATATCCTTATTTATCGGGTTCTTAAAGCATCAGGTTCTCAGGGGGAAAGGACACAGGCCATTTCTCTTTCTACTTCCTAGATATAGCGCCTTCAGCCTTTCCATTTGTTTGTTTATTGGACCTGCAATTTCATCCATGCAATGAGTTTCCATGGAGAAATGCCTTCTACCAATTCCTATCAGCGCCTTATGAAACTTTCAATCTTAGAGAAATCATTGCCTGGGACAGCCAAGAGGCATAGTAGATAGAACTCCAGGCCTGGAGTCAGAAAGGCTTATTTTTTTATTTTAAATTTGGTCTCAGATACTTGGTAGCCATGTGACCCTGGGCAAGTCCCTGAATGCTGTTTGCCTCAGTTTCCTCATCTGTGAAATGAACTAGAGAAGGAAGTGGCAAACCACTTCAGTATCTTTGTCAAGAAAATCCCAAATGGGTTCATGGCGTATTGAATGTGATTGAAAAAAACTTGAATAATATAAGGGACAGTACTTGTCAGAACTTACACCCAGATTTTCCTGATTCAATGTCCAGCTTACCTTGTTTAGATAACTTAAAAGGGACTTAAAAGGGACAAAGCACCATGAGAAAATATACGACACCATAATGGACAATAGGAGAAAGTTTACAATGTTGATTATGGGTTTTTTTTTTCAGGTCACTCTTTTAGTCTTATCTTGTCCCCTGCAGATTTCAGCAATATTTAGTTTTTGTTTCAAGCCAACAAATGTTATTGGTGAGCTATAGATGTCTCAGCCTCCCTACAGTTTATTTCCCCTTGGCCTGGACAGAAAACTCTTCTTTTCAGGAGCACGGATACACAAACTGGGTCTGGTCTTGTCTTAACTTCTTGGACAATAAGAGACCCTTCTTTCTGCTCTTCCCTGCACTCTGCCCTTTGGAACTTTCAAGTTGTCCCCTCTAAGTGTCATGCCTAATTCATTCCTTTTTAGGAAGTCTTGAGAGATCTGGTCTATAAAGAATGACTTCTCTTTCTTTGAGGCCCATTCTCTCAGTCCTGTTCAGTCTAAAGGGATTCTTTTAGGTGCTAGCACAGAAGCTCTTGCTTTGAAGTTGTTTGTTTATCCCATAGTCCTAGGCTAGAAACAGAGATTCTTCTCTTAGAAAGACCTTGAGCCTCTTAAACTTTTTGGTCTGCTCTAGGTAGCCAACTCTCAGGGTGCCATATTGCCACCAGTAGAAACTCCAGATTCCTCCTGTTTTCTTATTTGACTCTTTGCTTACTTGCAAGCCTTACCAGGAACTCATTAATAGACACACGTTGGCGCCCAATCAACTTTCTTGAGCTTTTCTGTGTCTTGCCTTGCCTTTAGAGGATTCTGAGTCACGTCTAAGAAGTAAACCCCAAACTTGATGATTAATGATATGTAACATCAAGACAGTCCCCCTCCCACTCCAATAAGTACAGCAAAGTTCCCACTGGTATGGGATGCTGAAGATGCTTTTCTATTAAAATATTAGTTGGAATGGATGACTTCTGAGATTCTTTCCAAGTTTATAATTTGATAACTAAAGATCTACTTTTGATGTTAACCAGCCCTGTCAGTGGCATGCTGTAAAGTCAATTGGGAGTCATCCTGTTGTGGTAGAAGGGGCACTGAAACTGAGACCAGAATTCAATTCCCACCTCTGACACTGGCTTTCTGGATACTTGCAAGTCCTCAGATTCCTCATCTGTAAATGGGGATAATGATACTCTGATGGGATGTTTTTTTTTATTTTATTTAGTCAATTTATAACATTATTCCTTGGTTACCAGAATCATATTCTTTCCTTCCCTCCCCTCTCTCCACCTTTCCAGTAGCTGATGCACAATTCCATTGGGCATTACTTGTGTCCTTGATCAGAACCCATTTCCATGTTGTTGATGTTTGCACTAGGGTGATTGTTTAGAGTCTACATTCCCAACCATATCCCTTTGGTCCCTGTAATCAAGCAGTTGTTTTTCTGAAGGGATGTTTTAAGGGAAGCTCCCTGTAAAAGTTAGAGGACTATAGGAATGTGTTTTATTATTTTTTATTATTTATAATATAATTTTATTACATCTATATATAATATAATAATAATATAATATAATAATAATTTATTATTATTGTATTCGTTTTCTCGTTGGAGAGAATTTTAAAAAGTTCTTCTCTAATCTAACAGACTATAGGCATTATAATTATTTACATAATTACAGAAAGAGTTGGTTGTAGTTTTTAGTTTTAGTTCCTTCATATTGTGCCATTTCATGATACAGTAAAAACTTTCGGGTTACATGAAATAAAATTCTCATGTATCTGGATTTCTTTGAAAGAAAAAAGGCACCACTGTCAGAGCAGGTATTATAATTAGTAAGAAAAGCTAGAATGTTCTAATAGTGAACCTATGAAATTTCATTGGCCAATTAAGTTCCATCAGTGATAAATATAGGTTTCATTATCGATGGTGTGAACACTAATTACAACCTCTTCCTTTTCAACATCTTACTCTTGAACCTTCACCATTTGAATTAAAGTAGGAACAAAAAACAGGCTTTTTTTTTTCTTCAAAGCATCAGAAGCTTGATTTCTTTGTAGACTCCCAAAGAGAAACTGAATTCCATGTAAAATGTTCTAGATTGGAGAGCACAAGAATTGCCTTGATAATATTGTATAAGTCAGATGAAAAGCACTGGACTAGGGAAGGGTGAGTAGACCTGGGTTTATATTGCAGAACACCCACCTTTTCCATCATTTTTTTTTAGTAGTTGCTGAAAGGAGTCAGTGACAGCCAGGTGGTACAGTACCAGGCCTGGAATCAGGAAGATTTCTCTTCCTGAGTTCAAATTTGGCCCTGGTCACTTACTAGCTAGCTGTGTGACCTAGGGAAAATAATTTAATCCATTTTGCCTCAGTTTCCTCATCTGTAAAATGAGATGGAAGAAGAAATGGCAAAACAATTCAGTATCTTTGCTAAGAAAATCCTAAATAGGGTGCTGAAGAGTTGGACATCATTGAAAAATGAATGAACAACATGTAAGGAATCAGGAAAAAAAGATAGGATATGGTTTTGTCCTTTGAGAAAGAAAGAACAAATGTTGTATCTTGGTTTATTAAATTGTAAAATCATGATCAGAACTTTACTCTCTATCTCAAGGCTGATAAGAAGAAAATGCATTTTGTATTTTTGTAAATCCTAAAATTAATATAAGTTATTGCTGTTATCTGCAAAATATTTGTGGTCTCTTAGAATATAAGCTTCTTGAGGACAGGAACTATCTTTCTTGCTTTTATTTTGTTCCCATAACTTAGCACAGTGTACATAGTACATAGTAACTACTTAATAAATGCTCACTCACTTACTAATTTACTTCTTCTATCCATCTTCTATCCATCCAACTGTCTGTCTATCTGTCTGTCTGTTTACTTACACACCTATCTATTGTGAAGCTCAAATGAAAAAAAAATTATAATTAACACCATAGGACAATACATTTATTGATAGAAGGAATATGAAACCGTGAAGATTGGATTTGGCTCACCCCTGATGGTAACAATGAAGGTACTTAGCTCTTCCTTTATTGTGAAGATTAAATTGTAATCCCCTATCTATTTTTAGATTCTAATCCCTAAAGTGTAAGCACAGGATTTAAAGTAGATCTAACCATTTTAACTATAAAAAGGTATGAACACCCATTTTATACATTGAGTGGGAAGTCTGTGACCCACGTGTGAAAGAGTGGGCAGTCCTGGAGAGGAGCATCTGCTGTGATTGGCAGGTGTAAAATTTAGGGGAGGTGACACAAGAGAAAAAGGTAATTAAATAGTGGAAACAGAGACACACAGAAATATCATTTAGTCACTTGGAGTTGGACTGAGGAACAGTGACTTGGAATTGGACTGGAAGACAGTCACTCAGGCTTGAAGTGAAGAACGGTCACTCGGAGCTGGAGGGAAGACAGACACTTGAGGAGAGACTGGAAGACAGACACTCAGACTTGGAGTGAAGACACTTGGCTGTGGAACTGGACCCCTGGAGGAGCTCATGCAGGAGACCTCAGACTGCTTTCTTTTTAGACAGTCACCATGGTGAGTGTAAAGGCTGACTTAGTTCCTTGTCCTTTCTGGAGGTGTGAACCTCCAAGAAAGGCCCATCATCTTGAGACTCCTTTCCCTGACTGGTGCCTTAGAATTTCTAACTGGTTCAGAGGAAACAGGAACTCCCTCTCTTTCTCTCCCCTTTTCTCTCTTCCCCAATATCTTCCTCTATTGTAAAATAAACTACCTTAATTCCATTTCCTTGAGTTCCATTTTGGGATTTAGAAATTAAATCCCTGGGGACAACCAATTAAGTATTCAGTCAAAACCATATAAATTTAACATAATCAACCTCCTCCTCATATTATAGATGTGATACTGAGGCTCAGATTGGTTAAATTATTTGTCAAATATTGTACAGATATATGTCAGTGCCTCAATTCATACTCAAAGCTCTTTGAACTTTGTGACATTAGCCTAACCACTTATTCTCTGGATCTGAATTTCTTTTAATGTAATAATGTGACTGGACTAGATGATTATTAAGATTTTTTTGTAGCTCTAAATTTAAATCTGTTCCTAAACAGAAAATAAGGGATACACCTGAGTTTCGAGAACTCTCTTTGAACAATGTTTGATTTATGTGAAAATTTAAAAGCTATGCATATCTTTTTGATACAGAATAATATATCTAAGGCTAGAATGAATTTTAGAAATCAACTTGTGCAAAATATACTCATTTTATATTTAACCACCAGGGTGTGCTGTTAAGGTCTAATCTGATCTTACTCAACGGGAAGAATCAGTTAGAGCACGTCTCATTTTCACCTCAGAGATTATAGAGCATCAGTTGATCATATAGTTAGAGTTACAACTCTTACAACAACTTAATCTCTTACAAGAGACCTCAGAAGCCATTTAATCCAGTCCCCAAAGAAGTTAAATGATTTGTCCAAGGTTAGAGAGAGAATAGGTGTCAGAGTCAGGATATGAACCTAGGTTTCCTACTATTCTTTCTATTATACCACTGTTAAAATTAAAATTACCTCAAAAGACTGATTTTTGGTTAAGAATATAAGTTTATTGATTATATCAGGTTTTTTAGTAAGGCCAGCTACATAATCAATAAAGTGATATAGGTTTCCATGGCTCTCTCATAACCAAGGACTACCCAAGCTGGGACAGATAAGGGCTAGGCAATGAGGGTTAAGTGACGTGCCCAGGGTTACACAGCTGGGATGTGTCTAAGGCTACATTTGAACCTAGAACCTCCCATCTCTAGGCCTGACTCTCGATCCACTAAGCCACCCAGCTGCCCCCTTCTCCTTCATTTACTAACCAAATTCTGTTAAAAAAAAAAAGGAATACATTCCTTGGAATACTCAAGGACAAAGAAAGTACAAAAAAATAGCAGACCAGATGGAATCTCTGACCCAGATCCCTGACAGAAGAGTACTGTGGAAAGAAACTAGACTAATAGTTGTGTGGGGGAAGGGCCAACTGGGAGTGGCAGTTGGATCTTGTGACTAGCACTTCCTTCCTGCCAGGTGGGACTTGCTTCCTGGTGTTGGAGGAGTGAGGAGCTTGTTCAGCCCAGTCTGGAGTGGCATGCTCTTCTTGGTTCAGCCCAAAGACACAGGCTTCTGAAGGTTAGAATTGTTCTTGTTTGCTTTCTGTGTACTGCTAAGATTCTGAATTAGAACAACGAGAGTAGACGGGAGTAGGACAAACCCTCCACCAGCCTCTGAGGCCTGGCCTCAGGTCTGAAACTGAGAAAAACTCCAATCCCAACTAGTTATTAAACTTTATGTTATTTGAATTTGCAGTCAGATACGTGGACTATCTTTTCTGGTCACAGAGGGAGCTGAACTTCAGCTCAATCATTCCAGGACAAAAAGTCCTTATCGGACCCCAGTGGCTTCCTCTCAGCAGGGGGCATCTCCCTCCCTTGCCTCTCCAAGCAATATACCCTCTATCCCCTCTCTCTCCTCCATACCCTGCTACACACCTCCTTTTATCCCCCTGTTTTCCAATCCTATTTCCTTTCCCAATAAATATTACAGTACATAGTAATTCTCTCTAATACCTAGAAATTAATGTAGTAGATGAACAGTAAATTCTCACATCACCAACATGCCAAGATCTCTATAGTTTGCAGAAGTAGACAACTTTCTATTCTCTAGCTCTACCCCTTTATGAGTGATTCTGTTGATTTGCTTTCAACATATTACATTGATAATACATTGATAACATAATATGTTGTTTAATTATATTGACAATATCATGTGACCTCTCTTCTGCCCAAGCAGATGAACATTCCTTTGATGTTGCTCTGAGTCTGTATAAGGGGCTGTGATTCCTGATTGATTGAGAGATCTTTGAATTGATGTGTTCACAGTAAATGTGAGAGAGATGTGACAGTATTGTTGGAAGCTTTTGAGAGAGGCAAGTGTAGGCTTTTGAATGGTGTACTGAAGATCTTTTCCTAGCTGCAGACATGTGGGGAAGTCAGGCCACCCCATGTCCTTGACTTCTCATGTTTGCAACCCTGCAGACTACTAGAGAAGACTCTCCTCCTCATAGTCCTTCTTTCAACCCCCAATCTCCTGGTAAGTTGTTTCTGACTTGGTTGAGTTGAGGTCTTCATCTAGTTCTCAGATTGGGAGAACTCATTTACTGTGGTGTCATCTGTTGCCTACTTCAATCTATATGTAAATATCTTCAATTTCTGCTTGCTAACTTTGACTAAAGAGGTTTCCCTATTACTTGTGAAATCATTCCACTTTGCATCTATGAAGATTTTTCAGTCAATCAACAAATATTTCTAAATCTCACTTCTGCTCTAGACCCTATACTAGGTGTTGGGGATACAGCTCATTTTGTTGCTTTGCCTGGTTTTGATTGCAAGGGACATGATGCCACTTCTGTGTTCAGCTCATCACTTCTAAACATATCATGATGCTGCTAACTCAAGCCCTGAGTGATACCATTTCCTTAGTGTCCTCTTCCCTCTGATTAGAGGGTAGAGTACCAAATTCCTCCCAATACCTTCCTTAATCGAAGGCAGAAACTTTGAATTTGCTGATCTGCTTGGTTTCAACTCTACAAAACAAGATGTCCTTCTACCTGGCATCCTTTGATGTATCACCACCCCACCCCCACTTTCCTGCCTCCTTTTGGGTGTTGTCTCCCCTTGTCGATAGTAAATTCATTGAGAGCAGGGACTGTATTTTCATTATTGTATCTTCAACACTTGCCTGGCACATAGTAAGTGTTTAGTAAATGTTTATTGGATTAGATTGGATCAATTTTTTTTGGTTCTTTTATATATGTGATAATATGTGATAGGAAGGAGAAAAGCAACTAATAATAAGATAAGTGATACCCTCAACTTGGGAATAATCAGGAAAAGTATCTTTTATTCTTAACATTTAATATACTATTAAACTACAGATATTTGATATATGGTAGATAGATATAATTCTAGTACATTACCTCCTTTGGAGATATGAAAGTTTACCTAGGTGTAGTGGGTCTGGATCCTACTTATTCCATTTTTTTTTTTGCTCTTCCCAAAGGCAGAATTTACATCTCCCTAGGAGATATAGTGGGACTTATCCTAGATCAGATATCTACCTATGCCACACCTGGGCTAGCCATATCTTTATCTTTGGATGGCAACTCTCTATCTCATAGCTTCATCCATCCATCTATCTATCCATCCATCTGTCCATCCGGTGAATTAATGTGGAACTTTCTTAATCAGAATCACCTTTTATCTTGAACCTGTTATATCTTTTTTAAACTTAAGCTACATGACATTGGCAAAGTGGAATAGATTCCCAGTGGTGATGCATGCTTGTACATTGTTTTTTAGTGCTTTACTCTTGGCATGGTATCATTAAAAGTAATAAAATAATCTATAATGACAGAACAATACATTATAAAGCATCAACCACTTGATTGGCCCTCATATCCTCTAGTAGTCCTATGAAATTTCCAGGGCCCTGATTCAGGAAAATTCTGAGTTCAAATATGGCCTCAGATGTTTGCTAGGTGTATGACCCTGGGAATAACACTTTAAACTTGTTTGCCTCAGTTTTCTCATCTGCAAAATGAACTGGAAGAGGAAGTGGCCAAGAACCTTAGTATCTTCGCCAAGAAAATCCCAAAGGGGGTCATGAAGAGTTGGAAATGACTGAAAGAAATGAAAAACAATGAGGGCAATAACAACTCATCAGGCAGAGATTCAGGAATTCTGGGGGAGAGGCCTCTCTCAGCACAGGACATAGACTTAGGATCTGGTGCAAACTGGAAGTCCTGAAGACCTGAAGACCAATACTTTGCAGGTATGTACAGTGTCCTATCTCTAGCAGGGACCACCTACTGCTTCTAGCGATAGGTAATTCAACATTTATAGAACAGGGCTCAGTAGGGAGAAGATTGCTACTTTAATGACCCTTACCAGGAAGCTCTTTAGTCCATCATGTTCCTGCTGCTGTGTCATGCCATCTTCTGTTATGCAATTAATTTTTCTTTTCTCACCAGCAGTCAAACCCTTAATCCTTGGAGCAATGGGGAGGGCCTGGAGAGCTGAGAAAAGGGATACAAACAGATGAAGAAATGGAGTTCCAGAGAGGCAAATCTTCAGGTCATATCACAGAACAATGGCCAAAAAGTAAAACCAAGTGTTTTTCTATGAAATGGAGCTAATTCTGAGCAGATGAAATAATAAAAAAATTATTGGTGTGTTTTTTTTTTTTGCATCTCTAGTTTCACATGGAAAGTGCAAAGAAAATGATAAAAAGGATTTAGAGAATTTTTCACAAAAGTAGCTCTTACCATGTGAAGTGGTGATGGAGGGCAGCTATCTTCTCCTCTCTCTTCATGCATCACTGGGTTCTGAAGCAACAGCATTTTTAATTAAGGTAGAGAGTGAAGAGATGTCAGAAGTGCTCTTGTGATTTTCCGAAGGTCTTACTAAAATCGAGAAGGTAGAGATCACTATTGAGATAAAAACATTAGTGCATCAACTAGTATTTCACCTTTCTGCAATAAATTCATTTCTCCTGCAGGTCAATGTTTAGAAATCGTGTGAGCAAAAAAATAAAGAAGAAGAAAACATCTCTTATAATATATATGTATGTATATACATATGCACACAGACACACACATATACAGTTTATTTTGGACATATTTGCAATTTTTAAAAAAAGCAACTACTATGATGAAAGACAGAGAGAATATTCCCATAGGAAGACAGAAATGGTCAAGATCAAGGGTTCATAGCCATAATTTACATAACATAACTTCTATTTAAAAAAACAGCTATAATAAGGAGAGACATAGAAAATAATATTATCATATATAGACAGAAATGGTCAAGAGCAGAAATTCATATCCTGAAGTTTGTGACTTTAAAAAAAAGATAATTATATTTCAAAATAGTTTCATTTTAATCCTATTTTATTTTTATGCATTTAAAGTAATCAGAGAAGAGATCCCTAGACCTCACCAGACTGCCAAAAAGTCTGATCCATGATGCAAAAAAAGGGGAAGGACCCCTGGATTAGAGCAAAATAGTGGTCGGTCCATTGGTTCTCAAAGTATCATCATGTCTATATACTTGTGAATGTGTAAATATGTGCACACAAACATCATCTCTGGTTAAAGTTCTAAAAGCTGTTATAGGGGAATTTATAGCTCTTAGAAATAGGAGAGATGTATGTTATTTTACATCAACAGATTGGTGTTCTAGATAATAGATAAGCAAACCACAGCTTCCTTTTAAAGTCTATTCAGTGGGTAACTGGGTGACTCAGCCAGGCCCAGAGACAGGAGATCCTGGGTTTAAATCTGGCCTCAGACACTTCCCAGCTGTGTGACCCTGGGCAAGTCACTTGACCCCCATTGCCTAGCCCTTACCACTCTTCTGCCTTGGAACCAATACCCAGTATTGATTCCAAGTCAGAAAGTAAGGGCTTAAAAAAATAAAGTCTATTCGATTTGGAAGGGAGCACAGAGGCAGATTTATTCAATTCTCACATTGTCAAGAATCTGTTGAGAAGGGGTTACTTTCTCTTGAAGAGAGGGGACTTATTACCACTGGAAGAGCACACTGTACTTTAGGATAGCTCTCATTTTAGGAGGTTCTCCCCTTAAAGAAGATAAAATTCCAACTCCTTGCAACTTTTATCCATTGTTCCTGGGTCAATAA